>NC_083344.1:59168832-59506366 GCF_019175385.1 Lycium barbarum | reverse complement strand
ACCCCAACACAATCAGCGATATACGGAGTAATATATGAGAAGGTAGAACCTGGATCAATCAGAGCATATACGTCACAGAAAAATATTGTCAAGGTACCTGTGACAACATCTGGGGAAGACTCAAGATCCTGTCGCCAGCTAAAGCATACACATGGGGCTGAACAACACCTGAAGTAGATGCTCCCCCTCTACCTCTACCTCTACCTGCTATAGTCTGAGGAGTCTGTGCTATCGGGCGTGCTGAAGAAGAACCCGCTGCTGAACCTGTAGGCTGAGTCCCAGCTCTATCTCTTGCTGAGGGGAAATCTCTCATCATGTGACCGACTTGCCCGCAATCATAACAAGCATCCGAACCCTGACGACACTGTCCGGAATGTAGTTTGCCACACTGGCTACACCGCGGCACTGGAGGTCTCCTCTGGCTAAAGTCTCCCCTGGGCTGCGAATCTGAGGCCCTCGAACTCTGCCCCTGGCCTGACTGAGTAGAACGATCATCCCTCCTATCTGAGAATCTAGGAGGTGCACTAGTCACTGACTGACCTGAGTGCCTAGAATATGTCTGTCTCGGTCCCTCTCGGTACTCACTGCTCTCCCCCATACATCTAGCCCTCTTACCTTATCTTCTGTCACCCTCACCATCACTTCTCTGCTGTCGTTGTCGTTCCTCGAGGTTCTGAGCATGGGCCTGTATCCGGGAAATATCCATCCCGTCTTGCAAAGAGGCTGTCAGGAAATCTCTGAACAAGTGTGGTCCTAAACCACTCACAAATCTATAGACTCGGTCTCCCATGTCAGCCACCATAGTCGGAGCATACCGGGCCAATGAATTGAATTGCATACTATACTCTCGGGCACTCATGCTTCCCTGTTTCAAATTCAAGAACCTGTCCGCTCTAGCTCGGCGGACTTCAGGTGGCAAGTAGTGACGAATAAAGGCATCTACAAACTCTTACCACACAGGAGGTGGTGCATTCTCCCCTCTTGTTATCACCCAATTCTTATACCATAGTACCGCCACGTCGCGAAGTCTATATGAGGCCAACTCTACAGATTCAGTCTCAGAAGCATGCATAAGTGTTAACGTCCTTAGCATTTCATCGATAAAACCTTGTGGGTCCTCATCCGGCTTCGACCCAAAAATTCTGGAGGATTTAGAGTAGGGAAATCATGGGCTCTTGTACTAGCTGAACGATCACTTGGGCCCGCATTCTGTCGTTGTACCTGAGCGGCAACAAACTGCGTCAATAAATGTATAGCCTCGGACACTTGTTGACCCGAAGCACCCGGTGGAGGAATCGGAGCTGAGGCTCCTCCCTGCTTTTCTACATTGGGCACGGCCTCACTTTTTGATTCACTTTCCTCTACCCCCGCCGGAGGCTCCCTTTCTGCCCGCTTCTTCGTCGTAGCTTTGCCCTTCTGGGCAGCTATAGCTTTTCCTTTCGGCGGCAGTTTTCTGAAACCATAACGCACTTTTAGGGATGATATAATCCTAGACATGGCTCTATCGCACGATTCATGAGAAGAAGGATGGTCATTTTCCTAAATGCCCTGTAGCCTCTTGTTTATTGGCGTGGCGCGCAACCCACCATAAACAAGGCTCTACTAGACTCGGCTCGTAGACACTTCCTAGGGCGAACTGCTCTGATACCACTTCTGTCACGACCCAGCTAGGGGCCACGATGGGTACCCGGAGCTAGTTACCGAGCACCGCTCATTCTACTGCTTATCTTGCTCATTTAATACTCTTTTATCAATTTTACATACCAATTGTAGGAAAATCATATTTAATCGAAACATAAATACTTTATATACATTTGCCCCTTGGCCATCAAAATAATATACATACATGTGAAAACATCTTATGAGACCATCTAACCCACACTGCGTATCTACGAGCCTCTACTAACATAATGAATACATGGACGGAACAAGACTCCGTCAAGCCCAAAATATGCATATATGAATGTACATCAAAAGAATGGTCATAAGCACCTCCGAACAACGGAGTGCTATCTATCAGATGACAGCTACTGAGGACCTGGGCCAAGCTCTCCACCCTGTCTACCTGTGGGCATGAACACAGCGTCCGAAAAAAGGACGTCAGTACGAATATTGTACCGAGTATGAGAGGCATACATAATGAAAGGAGACATCAGTAATATGGGAATAACATCAACATGAGACATATGGATCTGACTGATAATCATAAATGAAGTAATGCATGCTATCTTACTCATACTCATCATCATAACATGTATGCATCATGTGCAAGCTGCCCGTCCATGTCGGAACGGTGTGATAATCAATAATGTTAGCCCGCGTCCAGGCCTCCCGCATCCGGGGTACCATCTCATGCCGCCCACTAGTGGTGTCTGCCCATGCCCGTAGGTCGTGGTGTATCCGTATCGCCGCCCGCCAAAGCGCTGTCTACCCGGCCAACAAGGCCCGGTGTGAAATTCTCATGACATGCTCAATGTAAATGCTCATAGTAATATTCTTATCATAAAATACTTATCTTATCATAATGCGTATATTTGACTCATGATCAACTTTACTCTATCGGGGTGACGTAAGGTCGTGATCCCCCGATTACATTATGGAACCATCATGGACATTCCACCTCACCTTGAAAGGACTAGTACATAAGGTGAGTGTAGGCAAGGAATAACATCATCATCATTCTAGTGTCATCATATTGTATAACTTATCTCATATAGACATTCATAAGTATGATCTTTTAACTTCTTAGAATGCAAGAACTCATGAAAGGAATAGGGATTCAAGTTAAAGGATTCATGCCATTAGAAAGAAGGACTAGCCTCACGTACCTTGGTCGTTTATCTAAGATATGGCTCACTTGTTCTCCGTCGATATCACTTCGTTACCTTCATAAGAGAATTTGTATTAACATTAGTGAGCTAACTATAAGAACGCGTCGCTAATTCTAGGAGAAGTCGGACAACGCTTCCTTCGCTCATACTACTTTTCTCGCATTCTATATCAACTCCCAATATTCATAATATTATTCGCAATATCATGATCGACAAGCGTCATTTACGTACATTAGGCAAAATCCACCATTTTCCTCCAATTTTCCTTTATTTCTACTTCTAGCTCATCCTTGCGTTTTCATGCATTTAATGCTTGTTTCATGATAAGAACATCATTTATAACGTATTTGTATTCACAACACTTCAATATTCATAGTTCAATTCCACTATCATTCATTTATTTCACTATTCACTCAATAATGACCCATTTCTATGTTCTTTTACATTTCAAGTGTCTAAGCTTTCCAATACTTCAAACAACATGGAATAATCATGAAACGTACCTTGGATGATGGTTGAGCAATCCTTAATTTGATATACTTCAATTAGCCAAAACCCTAGTTCCACCTTCTTGGGAATTTCTTGACTTAGAAGATCCTTTGATGTGTTCTTACACTTACTTTTATGAATTTGGTTTTGATAATCTTGATATCTCCTTTGATTCTCTTGAATTCTTGTGGAGGAAATATTTGGAGGGTTCTAGAAGTCTCTTGAATTGGTTGAATGAATAATGAGTTGAAATGAGGCTTAGGTCCCCTTTAAAAAATCACAAATCTGATCTTTAATGAATTCTTTTCGGGATGAACAGTGGTCGTAAACCACCATATACGGACCGTATTTTGATTTACGGTCCGTCCACTGTGGTCGTTTTTTAGCATTCCAAAAACAGAAAGTTTGGCTGATGGACATGGTAGTTTACGACCTTGTTTACGGTCCGTAAACCAGTTTACGGGCCGTAAACTGGGTCGTATTTAACCATATTCAACATTTACAGAAAGTTGAGATTTTTGACAAGCTGGAGGACGACTGCACTATACGGTCCGTAAATCACTTTATGGGTCGTATAGTGCCATATACGACCACTGTTTTGAAAAATTTTCCGCGACTTTCTTATTTCCAAAAATTCTTAATTAGTCATTCCCGACTTAATAAAACATCATTCACTCAATTTTCATCATTCCACTGATCATACAAGTACGGAGAAATTTCCGAGGTGTAACACATTTAAGGTATGTTTCATGACTATACCACGTGATTCAAGGTATTGGAAGGCTTAGATACTTAAAATGTAGAAGAACATAGGAATGGGTCATTATTGAGTGAATAGTGACCTAAATGAATGATAGTGGAATTGAATCATAAATGTTGAAGTGTTGAGAGTACAAATACGATATAAATGATGTTTATAACGTGAAACAAGTAGTAAATGCACGAAAGCACTAAGGTGAGCTATAGGGAGAAATATGGGAAAATTGGAGGAAAATGGTGGATTTTGCTAATGGTGCATAAATGATGATTTTGATTACGATATTACGAATAGCATTGTGAATGTTGGGGGTAGATATAGAACATGGGAAAAGTAGTATAAACGAAGGAAGTACTGCCCAAATTTTCCTAGAACTAGCGATCTGTTCTTGTAGTTAATTAACTAATGAAGTACGAATTCTCTCATGAAGGTGACGACGTGGTATCGAAGGAAAGTAAGTGGACAACAACATAGCTAAACGGCAAGGTATGTGAGGCTAGTCCTTTCTTTCCAATGGCATGAATCTTATAGTCGGAATTACCATCTTTCCATGAGCTCCTACATTCCAAAAGGTTAAATGCCTATATGAGATAAGTTATACGATATGATGATGCTAGGATGATGATGATGTTAGTCCTTGCCTACACTCACCTTATGTACTAGTCCTTTCAAGGTGAGGCAGAATGTCCGTAATTGCTCCATAAGGTAATCGGGGGGTCACGACCTTATGTCACCCCGATAGAGTAAAGTGGTTCTCAAACCTGTGCTATGATAAGATAAGCATTTTACAATGAGTACATTATTATGATTATTTTATGGTAAGCATGGCACGAGCATTGCATACCGGGCCTAGTGGGCCGGGCAGACACCGCTTCGGCGGGCGGCGATACGGATACACCACAACCTTTGGGCGTGGGCAGACACCACTAGTGGGCTGCATGAGATGGTACCCCGGACGCGGGAGGCCTGGACGTGGGCTTACATTATTGATTATCACACCGTTCCGACATGGGCGGGCAGCTTGCATATGATGCATACATGTTACGATGATAAGTATGAGTAAGACAGCATGCATTATTCCATTTATGATTATCGGACAGATCCATATGCTTTATATTGATGCTCTCATTATATTATTGATGCCTTTCTTCATTGTTCATACCTCTCATACTCAGTACAATATTCGTACTGACGTCCCTTCTTTGGACGCTGTGTTCATGCCCACAGGTAGACAGGGAGGCGAGCTTGATCCAGATACCTAGGAGCTGTCAGCTGTTGGGAGCACTCCATTGTTCAGAGGTGCTTACGATTTCTCTTTGGTATATATATATTTTGGGCACGACGGAGTCTTGTTCCGCCTATGTATTCATTATGACAGTAGAGGCTCGTAGATACGTAGTGTGGGTCAGGTGGTCTCAAAAGATGCTATTATTATGTATATATTATTTTGATGGCCGAGAGGCATATGTATATAAAGTACTTATGTTTTGATACAAATTATGTTTCCTATACTTTCATGCGTAAAACTGGCAAAAGGTCATTAGATGAGTAATATAAGTAGTAGAGTGAGCGGTGCTCGGTATCTAGCTCCGGGTACCCGTCGCGGCCCCTAGTTGGGTCGTGACAGACTGGCTTGAATCATCTCTGAACTGAGGTCCTGAATAACTAGGACTCGGCCCTGAACGAGCAGATCTATCAAGGCTCTGTCCTGAAAACCGTGGAGATACACTAGTCATAGAATAGCCTGAATGTCTAGGGAACTGCTGCTTGTGTCCGCCTCTGGACTCACTCATCGGGCCTGAAGCTCTAGCCCTCTTGCAATGACCCCTATCCTGCTCGCGTTCACTTCTCTGCTGTTGTAGGCTTTCTTCTATGTTCTGAGCATGTGCCTGAATGCGTGCAATATCCATACCGTCCTGAAGGGACGCAGTCAAGCATCTATCCATCAAGTGTGGTCCTAATCCCTTCACCAATCGGTGTACCCGGTCACCCATATCCGCTACCATGGCCGAAGCATACCTGGCCAAGGAATTGAAGCGGAGACTGTACTCTAGAGCACTCATGCTACCCTGTCTCAAATTTAAGAATTTATCGGCCCTAGCTCGCCGAAATTCTGGAGGCATATAATGACGGAGAAAATCATCAACAAACTCTTGCCATACAGGGGGAGGTGCATTGGCTCCCCGTGAAGCCATCCAGACTGTATACCACTGGATCGAGACATCTCTCAATCTATATGACACTAACTCCACCGCCTCAGTGTCTGAAGCATGTATCAATCGAAGCGTCCTCAACATACCATCAATAAAGTGCTGGGGGTCCTCCTCCGGCTTTGACCCAAAGAATTCTGGAGGGTTTAAAGTAATGAAGTCACGGACGGGCCCTTGCACTAACAGCCCTATCACCCTGCCCTGTACTTTGCCGCTGAGTTTGAGCAGCAACCAACTGTGTAAGCAAATGTATGGCCTCTTTTACATCTTGGCCAGCAGCATCCGGTGGAGGTGCTGGAGCTGGGGCTGAGGCTCCCTCACGCTCCTCAGTAATAGGCTCTGTCTGGGAGGACTGAGATTGAGCCGCACTCTGGGACTCACTTTCCTCTACTACCTGTTACATCCGGCATTTTTGAATAATCAAAAAAATTTGAGATAACTTGATTTGTAATGAATAAGCCCATACTTGGTATGAATGTGTCGGCTATGAATGCATTGGTTTGGAATTACGAAAGGAGGCCAAGGGCAAAAATCGAAATTTTGAAAACTTGTTCCATGAATTACAATTATTTAGCCAACAATGGGACTCAAAAAAAAAAAAAAGTGAGGCCCAAATCCAAGGGAGCCCAACCGGCCATGCACCATTGACCCAAGCCCATGGAATTAATTTCCATGTGATATTATATATGCATCCATATCCTTAGAACATTCAAGAGAAACAAAGAAAAACCGAGAACAAAAAAAGAAAGAGGGTTCGGCTAAGAGAGAGAGAGAAAAGAGAAAAAGAAAGAAAAATTCTTGGAGCCAATCTCTTTGGTTCAAAAATTCAATTCTTGTGGGATTATTACCAAGCTCAAGATTCTCTACAACTTGATATAATTATCTTGGCAAGAGGACAACTCTAGTGGCAAGTGAGGAACTTGAAGGAAAGGTAAGAATTTTATGCTTTTGTTATGTTATGGGAGGTGTATGTATGATGTAGTAAGTGGAAATGAATGAAAAGCATGAAAATTTTGTGTGTTGGGATTGTATGCATGTTGGCCGTGAGTATGCATATATATTGCATGCCTATGATGACTTGAATTCATGTTGGAATCTTGTTGTAGTTATAGAAGAAAGTGTATTGGAAGTGAAAGTTGAATGAATTAGTGAAAGTTGGAAAAAAATAGTATGTGGCCGTGAGATGTAAGGAGTGAAATGGAAGTGAATTAAGTTTTGTTAGTATGTTAAGTGTGTTATGGTGAAGTAAATGAAAAGATAATAGTTCTTGTTGTCATGGAAAAATGGTTGCTATGTTGTTATAAGAAAGTATGCAAATTTATTGTAACTTATGTAAATATGGAAATGAAAGTAGTACGAGGCAAATTAGGTTTGTCATTGATGAAGTTGGAAGATATGAATATGTCATGAACATGCTTGCTAAAAGATTGGAAGTTGTGGGTGAATTATGTCTTTGACAAGAGACTTGTATATTGTGTATACTTTATGTATATTTGGTTAAAACGATATGACATGCCTCCGAATCATGTTGTAATGGCCTTGATAAGTGATGAATATGAAAATGGTAAGATTGGTTTGGAAATGTAAGGTCGGAATGAAAGATGTGATGTTATGTTGGAAAGATGGCTAGTATGCCATATTATGTGGTTTGTGATACTTGTTGTTGTTATTGATGTTGTTGTTGGGTTGCTGTGTTGATATATTAAGCCGAGCTAAGTCTCGGGGATGTTATATAGATAGGGGAAGTGCTGCCGAAATTTTGGTAGGCAAATATATAATAAACTTGGAGTCTTAAGGTTTGAATTTGACAATTGGTAAACTTGACCATTTGTAGATTCTGGACGAATTTGGAATCGAAGCCAAGCGAGCGTAAGATGCAATCGAGGTATGTAAAGCCTACCCCTTCATTCTTAGGCATGTTCTGAATGTAATAGGCTCGGCCGCGAGCCTTAAGTACGACTCCGTTCCTCGGAATTCGAGATGGAAATCCGCTCCAATTCCTTCAGTAAGATTGAATCATTTTTCTTATAACTTGTCCCTAAAGTGAAATTTTGTATAAAACTTTCCTAAACGGAGTCGGAATACTTCCATATGATTATGGATGACCTCATAAGGTCTATTATCAGTAATTTACGTATGTCGCCTCGAGTTGGTCCGAGGTGGGTCCACGGAGCCCCAATACCTATTGTATGATCTAAATTGTCTCATTTCTGTCCGATTTTCACAAGTAACATCTGGACTATTATTCTGATAACGATATGACTACTTTTTATATAAATCTTACAAAATGGTTTTGACATCTGAAAATCTGATTCTGGTAATAATCTGTCGTGCCTTCCCAAGTAGGATATAGGCGCGTATTATGAATACCATCCGAATACTCTGATTTGACTCGCCACTTGGCATACTTCAGTTTGATTGAGTCTGTAGGTGTGTGGTTTCTCATTAATCTGTTCGTGGATGTCTCAATGCTTCCTTCACTGCATCCCGGGCCAGGTTCTGTTATCGTGCATATTCCTCTGCATTGTTCACCGCGTCCCTCGGTGTGCGGGCCGGGATCTGTTTATATCTGTATAATATTATGATCTGTGTATGGGGATGGCGGCCAAGATGGCATATGATCTGATCTGATTCTGTCTGTCCACCGCGTCCCGTACTAAGAGGGCCGGGTTCTGTTTACCGCGCCCCCATGATAGGGCCGGGATCTGTATGTATGTATGTATGTGCTATCAGCATTTATATAAGCACATGACTCTGTATGATTTTGTATGACTCTGCATGCATAATTCTGTTCGGTATAATTCTGTCTGTCCGTCTGGATTACGATTATATCTGTATGTCCGTATAGATTCTGATTCGGTATGTCCGTATGGACTCTGATTCTGTATGTCCGTATGGATTATAATTCTGTCTATCCGTATGGATTATGGTTCTGTCCGTCCGTTTCACTTATGGTTCTGTCCGCTATAATTCTGTGCTTCTGGTTCTGACTATGATTATGCTTGTTATGTTTCTGCTTTACATACTCGGTACATTTTTCGTACTGACCCCCGGTTCTTCGGGGGCTGCGTTACATGCCCGCAGGTACAGACGCACCCGGTGATACGCCGCCAGTCTAGGGCACATATTCTGCTATTTTGGAGAGCTCCTTTGATCCGGAGCGTGTACTTTTGGTATATATCTTCTGACATCTGTATATTCTGTACGTATGGTAATTCTGGGTACGGCAGGACCCTGTCCGGTCATATGATTCTGTATGTCTGTTAGAGGCCTGTAGATATGTATGTGGGTTACGGGTTGCTACGATTCGGGTAGGTACGTACGATTTTGTGACTCTGTCCGTTATGTTAGCCTCATCGGCCTATATGAAATTCCAGCATGTTCGGGTATGTGTATGTTATAGCGCGCGCTACATTTGTATTGGCTTAAGTCTGTATACAGCTAGTGTGAATTATCTGTCTGGTATGCCGATTCTATCAGGTAGGTACGTTTGGGTATCCAGTTAGGATACCAGTCGCGGCCCACGGGGTTGGGTCGTGACAGAAGTGGTATCAGAGCGGTTAGTCCTCGGAATGTCAACAGGCCGTGTCTAGTAGAGTCTTGTTTATCGGTGTGTTGTGCACCACATCTATAAACAGGAAGCTACAGGACATCTAGGATGTTACCCTTCTTTGGATCTTAGATCGTGCGATAGAACTGTATTAGTAGGATGATCCCCTCCTAACGATTTGTTATGTTTTCAGCAATGCCTCCGAAGAAGGCAACAGCTGCCCGAAAGGGCAAAGCGGGAGTTGAGGTAGGAGAAACCAGCCGGGCCCAGAGAGTTACCAGGGCCAGTGCGCAGCTAGCGCCTGAGGATGAACCCCCGTCAGCCGGATTTGTTACACCCCCCTTACCGGAGGAGATCGGAGCAGCAGAAGCTGCTGATCATGGGACGGCTCCACCGCGAGCTCCCGGGGTTTCAGTGCCCGAGCCTCCAGCTCCACAGCCAGGGGCGGAGGATAGGGCCATGCGAGATGCGGTTCAGTTATTGACCACACTGATGACAGAGCAGGTTCGCAGGCATGGATTTGGGGGTGGTCGTGCAGACAGATATGAAAGCTCCAGGGCTCGTGAGTTCTTGACATGTAATCCTCCAGAATTCTCCGGGACAAAACCCGAAGAGGACCCCCAGGAGTTTATCAGAAAGAAGGAGAGCACGATACGGTTGATTAAGGCTTCGCCGACTGAGTCCGTCGAGTTGGCTTCGTATCGGTTATATGAGGTAGCGGCGAACTGGTATGAGTCCTGGCAGCTATCTAGGGGTGACGATGCTTCCCCAGCAGTATGGGCCGAGTTTACTAAGGCCTTTCTTGATCATTTTCTACCTCCAGAGCTGCGGAGAGCTAGGGTTGATCGATTCTTGCACCTGAGACAGAACGACAGAAGTGTTCGAGAGTATAGCCTAGAGTTTGACTCACTGGCCAGGTATGCACCCGCTATAGTAGCTGAGATGGCCGACAGGGTGCACCGGTACGTGATGGGGTTGGATCCTTATTTGATTGCTAGTTTCCTGGCGGTGGCTTCTCAGCCAGGGATGCACGTTGCCCGGGTACAGGCACATGCCCAGGGCATAGAAGACCGACGTAGGGAACGTCGGCCAGATAGGGGTCACGACAGGAGCCGGCCTAAGAGAGCCAGATCGGCCGGGTATTCAGGGGGATTTCAGAGTGAGTTTTCTCAGCGGCAGGGTGACAGATATTCGTCCCAGCCAGCACACAGTACGCCCCCACAGTTCTCGGGCCAGAGCTCTAGAATTCCAGGATCACAGGCGAGCAGAGGTCCCGGTCAGTCGAGGCCACCCATGCCCCCATGTTCCTACTGTGAGAGGCCCCACCCGGGGGAGTGTTATTGCGCTACAGGCGCTTGTTATTTTTGTGGCAGCCCAGATCATCGTGTGAGAGAATGCCCGCATAAGGGTGGTTCAGGCTCAGTCCAGCCTACTGGGTCCGTTGCCGGCTCATTTTCTCCTTCGGCAGCCATACGCCCCACAGGGCGAGGAGCACCAGCACCAGCGCCAGCGAGTCGTGGCAGAGGTCGAGGCGCAGCTTCTGGTCACAGCGGTCCTACGAACCGCGTATTTGCGTTGACCGGCCGGCAGGACCCAGGAGCGTCTTCAAGTGCACAGCCAGGTATGTTAGTGATCTTTTCTTGAGGGATGCGTATATGAATGGGTCTATAGTTTATCATATTATGTGACTTTCTTCTTCTGGGTATTAGTAAGAGTAAGGTAGTTGTCAACCTGATAGACACTGAGAATTCGGAAGGGCGATATGATAATTGTATGGTTTAGCCCGGGGTGGGACCCACTATGAGAATTTTCCGATAATTTACTAAGATGCCGATCTGCCCTAAATTACGTGACAAAGGTCGTGCGGGGCAGTCGACGAAATTATACTAGCCTTAACGCGTCAAAACGCGTGAAAGTTTCGAGGTTAAGCGTGCTAAGGGCAGAGCAATTCTGGGATGGGTGACCCCCCTGGGAAGTAATGCAAAAATTTTCACAAGAGTAAGTATGATAGATATAAATGAAAATTTGGGGTAACCTAAAGGAAAAGAGAATGTGTGGAGTAACTAGTGCCCTTACAGGAGTCGCGCAGGCCGGTGCAGACTAAATGGGCGAAAAGAAGAAGCGCAATACCGCTCGAGAAATTGAGCGAATTTGAATAACGGTCGGAGACGTTCGCAAGTAAGATATTAGTAAATGTATATGTATGTGTGTATTTGTATGTGTATGATCTTCGTCTGGTGCCCATATGGATTAAGAGCCGAGTTCCGGCGACTAATGTTGTGATAGACGAAAGGTTTTACTAAACAGAATGTATGAAACGAAGCGGAGGTAAGGATATGAATGTTGTCAAAAGAAATGGATAAATCCTGATTACTTTATAAGTTAGTCTAGTGCGGCGATATCTGGAAAAAAGAATAAGTGTGGATATTAGAAAAGATGAAGGATAAGAGATGCGATTAAGCAAAACTTTCGAAGGAGTCGACAAGCGACACGTAAGACGATTTGTGTGGCAATCTGACGAACAAGTTCATGAATGAGTGAATGAGCTTTGATGAAACAACTCGTGGTATAATGATCAGAGTGAATAATGAAATGTCGACGAGGGAAATTTCCGTAAATCGCTGAAGCATTAGTGGGAGTGGTCTGATTCTAATCAAAACTCTGTCTGCTATACTTCTGCACCTCTGACATTGATGAGGTTCTGTCTATTACGCCTCTGTACTTCTGAATCCGATTATGTTCCTGTCTGATACATCTCTGTATGTCTGACTCTGATTTCGAATCTGTTCGACACATCTCTGTATGTCTGATTCTGATAACGAATCCGTCTGGTACATCTCTGTACGTCTAACTCTAATCACGGATCTGTCTGACATACTTCCATACATCTGACTTCGACTACGAATCCGTCTGCCATAGTTTAGTACGTTTGCCTCCGATTACGAATCAGTCCGATATGCTCCTGTGCATCCGATCCCAGTTCTGAATCTGTTTGGTATGACGTGGAATCACGATAATATGGTAAGGAACCGAGGAGTGCATCAAGAAATGATATTGATTATAATGTTTGAAAGGCTTCGAAGGAAAGGAAGAAGGGACACAACGTCTATGAAAGAGCGACAAGCATTCATCGGCTACTAGGATATAGCTCATGGCCCAGTGACTGTGTGGGATGTGAGAAAATACGCTACGAAAGCATATGAGTCAGTGGTGTGAAAAATTACTCCATCATATGGGTAAAGAATCCATATCGGAAAGTCAACAAAGGATAAATATAAAAAGAACCCCCGAAGTAGTATGACGCCCATGAGGTCAATTTAACATTTGAGGACGAATGTTTTAAAGGGGGGGGAGGATGTTACATCCGACATTTTTGCATAATAAAAAAAAATTGAGATAACTTGATTTGTAATGAATAAGCCCATACTTGGACTTTACTTGGTATGAATATGTCGGCTATGAATGCATTGGTGTGGAATTACGAAAGGTGGCCAAGGGCAAAAATCGGAATTTTGGAAACTCGTTCCATGAATTACAATTATTTAGCCAACAATGGGACTCAAAAAAAACAAAGTGAGGCCCAAATCCAAGGGAGCCCAACCGGCCATGCACCATTGAACCAAGCCCATGGAATTAATTTCCATGTGATATTATATATGCATCCATATCCTTAGAACATTCAAGAGAAACAAAGAAAAACCAAGAACAAAAAAAGAAAGAGGGTTCGGCTAAGAGAGAGAGAAAAGAGAAAAAGAAAGAAAAATTCTTGGAGCCAATCTCTTTGGTTCAAAAATTCAATTCTTGTGGGATTATTACCAAGCTCAAGATTCTCTACAACTTGATATAATTATCTTGGCAAGAGGACAACTCTAGTGGCAAGTGAGGAACTTGAAGGAAAGGTAAGAATTTTATACTTTTGTTATGTTATGGGAGGTGTATGTATGATGTAGTAAGTGGAAATGAATGAAAAGCATGAAATTTTGTGTGTTGGGATTGTATGCATGTTGGCCGTGAGTATGCATATATATTGCATGCCTATGATGACTTGAATTCATGTTGGAATCTTGTTGTAGTTATAGAAGAAAGTGTATTGGAAGTGAAAGTTGAATGAATTAGTGAAAGTTGGAAAAAAATAGTATGTGGCCGTGAGATGTAAGGAGTGAAATGGAAGTGAATTAAGTTTTGTTAGTATGTTAAGTGTGTTATGGTGAAGTAAATGAAAAGATAATAGCTCTTGTTGTCATGGAAAAATGGTTGCTATGTTGTTATAAGAAATTATGCAAATTTATTGTAACTTATGTAAATATGGAAATGAAAGTAGTACGAGGCAAATTAGGTTTGTCATTGATGAAGTTGGAAGATATGAATATGTCATGAACATGCTTGCTAAAAGATTGGAAGTTGTGGGTGAATTATGTCTTTGACAAGAGACTTGTATATTGTGTATACTTTATGTATATTTGGTTAAAACGATATGACATGCCTCCGAATCATGTTGTAATGGCCTTGATAAGTGATGAATATGAAAATGGTAAGATTGGTTTGGAAATGTAAGGTCGGAATGAAAGATGTGATGTTATGTTGGAAAGATGGCTAGTATGCCATATTATGTGGTTTGTGATACTTGTTGTTGTTATTGATGTTGTTGTTGGGTTGCTGTGTTGATATATTAAGCCGAGCTAAGTCTCGGGGATGTTATATAGATAGGGGAAGTGCTGCCGAAATTTCGGTAGGCAAATATATAATAAACTTGGAGTCTTAAGGTTTGAATTTGACAATTGGTAAACTTGACCATTTGTAGATTCTGGACGAAATTGGAATCGAAGCCAAGCGAGCGTAAGATGCAATCGAGGTATGTAAATCCTACCCCTTCATTCTTAGGCATGTTCTGAATGTAATAGGCTCGGCCGCGAGCCTTAAGTACGACTCCGTTCCTCGGAATTCGAGATGGAAATCCGCTCCAATTCCTTCAGTAAGATTGAATCATTTTTCTTATAACTTGTCCCTAAAGTGAAATTTTGTATAAAACTTTCCTAAACGGAGTCGGAATACTTCCATATGATTATGGATGACCTCATAAGGTCTATTATCAGTAATTTACGTATGTTGCCTCGAGTTGGTCCGAGGTGGGCCCACGGAGGCCCGATACCTATTGTATGATCTAAATTGTCTCATTTCTGTCCGATTTTCACAAGTAACATCTAGACTATTATTCTGATAACGATATGACTACTTTTTATATAAATCTTACAAAATGGTTTTGACATCTGAATATCTGATTCTGGTAATAATTTGTCGTGCCTTCCCAAGTAGGATATAGGCGCGTATTATGAATACCATCCGAATACTCTGATTTGACTCGCCGCTTGGCATACTTCAGTTTGATTGAGTCTGTAGGTGTATGGTTTCTCATTAATCTGTTCGTGGATGTCTCAATGCTTCCTTCACTGCGTCCCGGGCCAGGTTCTATTATCGTGCATATTCCTCTGCATTGTTCACCGCGTCCCTCGGTGTGCGGGCCGGGATCTGTTTATATCTGTATAATATTATGATCTGTGTATGGGGATGGCGGCCAGGATGGCATATGATCTGATCTGATTCTGTCTGTCCACCGCGTCCCGTACTAAGAGGGTCGGGTTCTGTTTACCGCGCCCCCATGACAGGGCCGGGATCTGTATGTATGTATGTATGTGCTATCAGCATTTATATAAGCACATGACTCTGTATCATTCTGTATAATTCTGTATGACTCTGCATGCATAATTCTGTCCGGTATACTTCAGTCTGTCCGTCTGGATTACGATTATATTTGTATGTCCGTATGGATTCTGATTCGGTATGTCCGTATGGACTCTGATTCTGTATGTCCGTATGGATTATGATTCTGTCTGTCCGTATGGATTATGGTTCTGTCCGTCCGGTTCACTTATGGTTCTGTCCGCTGTAATTCTGTGCTTCTGGTTCTGACTATGATTATGCTTGTTATGTTTCTGCTTTACATACTCGGTACATTTTTCGTACTGACCCCCGGTTCTTCGGGGGCTGCGTTACATGCCCGCAGGTACAGACGCACCCGGTGATACGCCGCCAGTCTAGGGCACATATTCTGCTATTTTGGAGAGCTCCTTTGATCCGGAGCGTGTACTTTTGGTATATATCTTATGACATCTGTATATTCTGTACGTATGGTAATTCTGGGTATGGCGGGGCCCTGTCCCGTCATATGATTCTGTATGTCCTTTAGAGGCCTGTAGATATGTATGCGGGTTACGGGTTGCTACGATTCGGGTAGGTACGTACGCTTTTGTGACTCTGTCCGTTATGTTAGCCTCATCGGCCTATATGAAATTCCAGCATGTTCGGGTATGTGTATGTTATAGCGCGCGCTACATTTGTATTAGCTTAAGTCTGTATACAGCTAGTGTGAATTATCTGTCTGGTATGCCGATTCTGTCAGGTAGGTACGTTTGGGTATCCAGTTAGGATACAAGTCGCGGCCCACGGGGTTGGGTCGTGACACTACCGGTGGCGGTGCTCTTGCAGCCCACTTTTCTGCCACCGTCTTGCCCTTTTGGGCTGCTGTAGTCTTTCTCTTTACAGGCATTCTCTGAAATACATAACACGCGATTAAGGAACAAGAATTTCTTACATCATAGCTCTATCGCACGATTCTTATGAAGAAAGAAGGTCATTTATTCCTAAAATGTCCGCAGCATCCTGTTTATAAGTGTGGCGCGCAACACACCCATAAACAAGACTCTACTAGACACGGCTCGTAGACACACCCTAGGACTGAACTGCTCTGATACCACTTTTGTCACGACCCGACTAGGGCCGCGACGAGCACCCGGCGCTACCCCACCCGGGCACCCCTTTAACATACTTTCACATAACATCTAGGTGAGCCATAAATCAAATCATGCATTTTAGCAATCAATCATACTAGTCCCAATTGGACGACAACATTTCTTATATCATCATAGGCATCTATGCCACATCAATGTACATGGGCCGACAAGGCCAACAAAATGACATACAAAAAATATAGGCCGACAAGGCTAAACACATCTAACCACATACACATGTCTACGAGCCTCTAAGAAGGTTATAACTTATCACATGAGCGGGATAGGACCCCGCTATGCCCATAATTATGTACACAAAAGAATAAGTACCCAAAAGCTATAGCTCCGAATGAAGTGGAGCTCCGCTATGTAGTCCCTGAAAATATAGCTATGGATCAAGCCTATCTCCCTGTGTACCTGCGGGCATGACGCAGCGTCCACAAACAAAAGGACGTCAGTACGAAGAATGTACTGAGTATGTAAAGCATGATCAATATCAATATGAAAGCTTAAGAGTCAACATATGAGATAGCATAACATGGGAGATAATAATATCGTCATCATAGCACTTACTTGCTTTCCACATGGACATTCCATTTCTATTGCGTATCCGTGTACATACATCCATATCCGTATTTATTTCCTCAAGGTCATACATACCTGACCCTACCAAGGCATCAAGGTTATCCGTACCTTCTGCAGAAGTGCGCGCGTGTTTCATAATCATATACATACTCTATACATATTCATGTACATATATTCTTACCCGGCGTCATAAGCTCGAGGTCTTATTATAGCACTTCATAGGCACACATACATATCATAGCTCGTAAGCATCTTTAGAATCATTTTATTCTCATCATCATTACTATCATTATCATTTTCGTTATATCTACCCTATAGGCTTACTCCTCATACGAGGAACTTAGTACAATCGTAGCACATCGAGCATCGGGATCTTACTAGCTCGGAGAATCAAATCGTTGAAGGGAATCATAATCTTATAGGAGATTTAGACGTTTGGCCAAAGAACCATGCCTTATGAAAGAAGGGTTAGCCTTACATACCTTTTCGTTCGACTATATAACACTTGCACGTTCCCTTCCACGCTTGCGTTTATACCTTCATCAAGGTCATACTATCATTAGAATTGACAACTAGCATAAATGGCTAAAGCTAGGGAAAATCGGACAGCATCTCCTTTATTTATGCAACATTCCTCCATATCGTAATTCAACTCCCAAACGTCAACAATACATTAACAATATATAACAATAGCCTTTAGTCATCTACATTATCCATATTCTCAATTCACATCCAATTTTCCATATTCAAGACCATAACACACGATTTCGTCCATTCACATACAATGCTTATTTCATGATCTTAACGTCATTTATAACCCATTCGTGTCACAACACAACAACAATCATGATTCAATTCAAACTATTTCTCAAAACGTCACTATTCATCTTTCACGACCCATTTTGCTATACTCTTCTAAAATCCAAGAATTTCAACTTTCAAATACCTTAAACAACATAATAATACCATAAATCTTACCTTAGATGTTGTAGGAAAAGTCCTTAGTCGAAATACTCCACTTTAGCAAAAACCCTAGTTTTTCTCCATTTAGATTTCTTGACTTGAATGATCTTTAATGGGTTTGCTTACACTTGATTCACTTATTTTGTGTTGTTGATCACTAAAAACCCTTGAAAACTTGTGGAATATATGTAGAGAGATGTTTTAGAGAGAAGGGGTGTCAAGAAGAAATGAAATGAAATAACCTTGGTCCCTTACATTTATTGGACAAAATCTGTCCCGACCAAACATACGGACCAACATACGGTCCGTATAAATTGTACGTGTTATATCCCGTGTTTTCGCATAATCGGAAATCGTGAAAATAATTAAGACTTGCATGTTATAAGGAAATAATTGATTTTAGTTAAAATGTCTATGTTGTTTATGATAATATTGGTGTGGAAATGTGAAGGAAGTCCAAGGGCAAAATTGGAATTTCGGAAATTAGTTTCGGGAATTACAAAACGATATTTTAATGAATTGGGCCAAGAAAAAAAATTTGAAGAAAATTTGAGCCCAAGTGCTAGGGGTGGCCGGCCAAAGACCATGGCCCAAACCCCATTTTAAGTGGTCATGTGATCTACATGTGACCTCTTAATTAATTTATATATCAATGCTTATCTATAGAAGGATCAAGAAACAAATAAAAAACTCACCTTGGAGTTCTTGAACCCCTTCGGCCGAACCCCATTCCACAACAACAAGAAATTTTCCTAGCCTTGTTTTAGTTCTAAAAATCTTGTTCTTCTCGTATTTGTAGTAAGTTCAAGACGCTCTCCGACGTGATACAATTTGTTTGGCGAAAGAATCACGTTTGCGGCAAGTCGGAATTTCAAGAAAAGGTAATACTTTTGCCACTTTTGTGTTATGGAATTTGTATGGATATTATGAGGATTGAGAATAGACGATAATTTCGTAGTTTTGGTGTGTGTGTGTGAAACCGTGGGTGTGTGTGTGTATGGTGAGGGAGACAAATTTGATTTTTGTTTAGTTCGTTAGTTGCGTCGTTGTGGCATTTGTGATGCGAATGAAGGTTTAATGCACTAAATTAGCATGAAAACGAGTTGTATGTCATTATGGAAGATTATGTAATTTTCATATAGTTTTTGGTGTAATTGTGGAAGTAAGATGCTAGGATGAGGATTTATGTTGTTGTTGATGAATTTGGAATATTATTGGAATGTTTTTGAATAACTTTGAATGAGTAAATGAATATGATAATGTGGACGTTAGTTTGATATTGTGAAGTTTGGATGAAAGTCGTTGATTTATGTAGAAAGAAAAATATTGTCGTTAGAATGATTTTCGTTATGACTTGTGATGTTTGGGATGTTGTGAGTTGTTGTTGTTGTTGTATATGGAGCCGAGCTAAGTCTCGGGGTGTTATATATATAGGGGAAATGCTGCCGAAATTTCGGTAGACAAAAAAATGAAGTTAAGTGAATTCTTAAGCCTTGAAATCTCTAATTGGTAACTTTGACCATTTGCAGATTCTGAGCGAAACGGGACTTAAGTTTTGGGCGAGCGTAAGTCGTATATAAGGTATGTAAGGCTACCCACTCCTTCTTTTGGCATGTCTTAGGTATGCTAGGTTGATATCGGAACCCCGGGAGCAATCCTGCTCCTCGAAATCCGAATTATAAAATGTCTACTATTCATTCAATTGAATTGAAGCTTAAAGACCTTATTTTGGCTAGAAAGGAACCAAATGTCTGAAACTTATGCAAACGTCGTCGGATCACTTCGAAACCTTTACGTATGATCCCATAGACCCCAAATGTCCGTGATTCTTGTCCGCCACCTCGATTTGACCCGAGGTGGGCCCGCTAACCCCGAGATGCCTGGTTGTTCTATTAGGCTCTCTTTTTGTAAAAGTTTGACAAGGGACCTTTGACTGTGAAATCGTCTATTATAAAATAATGTTTTGATTAGCACAATATGCTAAACTATGTTTTGGGTTATAAATACCATTTCGGGAGCACTTTTGTAAAATGAACTCCGTACTAACTAATTGTTCGACTATTTTTACTAAAGACTTGACTTATGATTTTATCAAGTTCTAAAGAATATTTTGACATACAAATTGCATTGTTTGCTCACGACTCCGCTCGTGCCCATATTATGATTCGTTCACCGGTTCCCGGGCCGGTTATGATTCGTGCGCACTATGATAAATTCGGTCGTATGCTGTGTTACGGTTCCCGAGACCTCGCCATAGGGCCGGGTTCCGTTTGGAGTTATACTGTGATATGGTTGGTGATATGTATGATAATAGGTGTGTTCGGGGATGTACGGAGATTTGAACCTTCTGGTGTTATGCTGTGTGTGGCACCAGCGTCAGAGTGGTGACCACGTTCCTGAGCGTTGCATGATTTTGTTTGCATTACGTATATATGATTTTGACCCAAGATTTTGTCATACCGTTCAGTACTTCTCACTTATATCTTGTTTGCTTTCAGTTGTGATCTATACTTCTGTACGCTATGCTTTACATACTCAGTAGATCTTTCGTACTGACCCCCTTTCCTCGGGGGCTGCGTTTCATGCCCGCAGGTACAGACACAAGCGATCCACCACTGTAGGCTCCACCTTCTGCTATTTTGGAGTACTCCCTTTGATTCGGAGTCCACTTTTGGGTATATATATATCTTTTGCTATGTATATATTTCTGTACATTTGACTATTTGGGTACGGCGGGGCCCTGTCCCGCCATATGATTCTGTCGGTCAGTTTAGAGGTCTGTGGACAGGTCTGTGGGTTAGGGTCTTTCTGTATGGTTATGTGTATATGTTGTTTGGGCGATCCCATACGCCGAGGTGGCCGGTCCGCATATGTGTATACGTTGCTTTGTTAGCCCTGGGTGGCCTTTGTTGGTGTTTGCTGTGTACAGGATTATTTTGGATAGTCTGTAAAACAAAGGAAACTCTGCCGAAATTTTTCTGGAAATTATCTAAATTTAAAATATAGCCTTGTCGGCTTCTGCTATTTACTTGAATGCATTTGATAGATGGGTTCGGGTGTCCAGGTAGGGTGCCAGTCACGGCCCACGGGGTTGGGTCGTGACAAAAGTGGTATCAGAGCAGTTTGTCCTCGGAATGTCTACAGGCCGTGTCTCGTAGAGTCTTGTTTATCGGTGTGTTGTGTACCACACCGATAAACAGGAAGCTACAAGGCATTTAGGGTGTTACCTTTCTTTGGAATCTTAGATCGTGCGATAGAGCTGTGCTATTAAGATGATTCTGATCTGATTCGTTATTGTGTTTGTAGTGATGCCTCCAAAGAAGGCAATGGCGGCCCAGAAGGGCAAGGCAGGGATGGCAGGCACTAGTCAGGCACAGCGAGTTACCCGGGCTCGTGTTTATGATTTTCCCGAGGTTGTGCCCCATTCAGAGGGATCCGCTACACCACCGGCGGAGCCTGGAGCAGGTCCATCAGCAGCTCCAAGGGCCCGAGTACCCGCACCCGAGCCTCCAGCTCCTCAGCCAGGGGCGGAGGACAGGACACTGAGAGAGGCTGTGCAGTTATTGACCACTCTGGTAGCGGGACAGGCTCGCAGACGCGGGCGGAGAGATGATGATGATGACGACAGGCGTGACAGCCTGAGGGTTCGAGAGTTCCTATCATGTGGCCCTCCAGAGTTTTTCGGGTCTAAGCCCGACGAGGACCCCCATGACTTTATTCGGGGGATGCGGCGCTCACTAGACTTGGTCAGGGCTTCAGAGACTGAGTCTGTTGAGCTGGCTTCGCATAGACTACGGGATGTTGCTGCCCACTGGTGTGAGTCCTGGGAGCTATCCAGGGGTGAGGGTGCTCCCCCAGCTACTTGGGACGAGTTCGTGACTGCTTTCACTCGCCACGTTTTGCCCCCAGAGTTACGGCGGGCGCGTGTTGACTGATTTTTGCATCTGCAGCAGAGGGGTCGGAGCGTCCGTGAGTATAATATGGAGTTTGATTCTTTGGCCCGGTATGCACCTGCCACAGTAGCAGATATGGCCGATCAGATGCACAGATACGTGATGGGGTTAGACCGCTATTTGATTGATCGTTGTATGGCGGTGGCATTGCAGACAAATATGGATATTGCCCGACTACAGCCTTATGCCCTGGGTATGGAGGACCGACATAGAGCTGATTATTCAAGCAGAGATCGGGACAGGAGGGCGCCCAAGAGGGCTAGATCCACAGGTTATTCTGGAGATTCTCGAGGCGGACAGCCTCAGCAGCAGCAGTCAGGCAGACATCCTCCTCCGTCAGGCCGGGGTACACAGCCGGCCGGTAGGAGATTTGACAGTGCAGGACCGTCTGGGGCTGGTCAGAGTTTCAGAGCGTCAGGTTCACAGGTATCCAGAGGTCCTAGTCAGCCCAGACCACCCAGGCCCCGTTGTTCCCATTGCGGGAAGTCGCACCCGGGAGAGTGTTATCGACTTACTGGAGGCTGTTTTTCATGCAGCGGTCAGGGCCATATTATGCGAGATTGTCCGTTGGCGAGCGGTTCTGGTAGTGTAGCTCAGCCGACGGGATCAGCCGCTGGTTCATCATCTGCTCCATCAGTTGCACGCCCTGCGGGGCGAGGTATGCCTGCACCGGCGGGACGCGGTCGAGGTCGTGGTAGTGCTTCAGGTTCTAGCGGTCCCTCGAACCGCATATATGCATTAGCCAGTCGCCAGGACCAGGAGGCTTCGCCGAATGTCGTCACAGGTACATTATTGGTTTTCTCCAGATCTGTATATGCACTGATTGATCCTGGTTCTACTTTGTCATATATTTCCCCGCTCGTTGCTAGTAAAATTGGGATAGTGTCTGAGCCTATAGAGCCATTTGAGGTAGCTACACCGGTCGAGGATTGTATTATAACGAGGCAGGTATATAGGGGTTGTTCTGTGACTATATGTGATCGCTGCACTAAAGCTGACTTGATAGAATTAGATATGCTGGAATTCGATGTCATTATGGGTATGGACTGGTTAGCTTCCTGTTATGCTAATGTTGACTACCAGAAAAAGGTAGTCCATTATCAGTTTCCAGGGGAACCAGTTATAGAGTGGTTCGGGTCTACAGCATCGCCGAGGGGTAGGTTTATTTCGTACCTCAAGGCTAAGAAGATGATTCAGAAAGGCTATATCTATCACTTGGTTCGTGTGCACGACACTACAGCTGAGACACCTACTATTCAGTCTGTTCCGGTCGTTAATGAATTCCCAGACGTATTTCCTGATGAGCTTCCGGGTCTTCCGCCTGAACGGGAGATAGATTTCACAATAGACTTGTTGCCGGATACGCAGCCTATATCTATTCCTCCGTACATAATGGCACCGGCAGAATTGAAGGAATTGAAAGAGCAGCTGAAAGATTTGTTAGATAAAGGCTTTATCAGACCCAGTACGTCACCCTGGGGAGCGCCGGTACTATTTGTGAGAAAGAAAGATGGGTCGCTGCGAATGTGTATCGATTATCGGAAATTGAATAAGGTGACTATCAAGAATAAATATCCCCTCCCCCGGATTGATGAGTTGTTTGATCAGTTGCAGGGTTCTAAATATTTTTCAAAGGTGGATCTGCGCTCAGGTTATCACCAGGTGCGAGTGCGAGAATCTGACATCCCAAAGACTGCTTTCAGGACCCGGTACGGGCATTATGAATTCAGAGTTATGTCGTTCGGGTTGACTAATGCTCCAGCGGTATTCATGGATCTAATGAATCGGGTATTTCGGCCTTTCCTGGATATGTTCGTGATTGTATTTATTGACGATATTTTGATTTATTCACGAGCGGCGGAGGAGCATTCGGATCATTTGAGGACCGTACTTGGCATTCTTCGTCAACAGAAATTATATGCTAAATTCTCCAAATGTGCATTCTGGTTAACTTCTGTGGCATTCTTGGGGCATATTGTCGACGCAGACGGTATTCGGGTCGATACGCAGAAGATTGAGGCTATACAAAATTGGCCCAGGCCTACTACACCAACAGAGGTACGCAGTTTTCTGGGGTTAGCCGGATATTATCGCAGGTTCGTGGAGAATTTTTCTTCTATTGCAGCACCACTGACGAAGCTTACTCAGAAAGCAGCAAAATTTCAGTGGACTGATGCCTGTGAGCGCAGCTTTCAGATGTTGAAAGAAACATTAATTACAGCACCAGTGTTAGCTCTTCCAGAAGGATCAGATGGGTATGTTGTCTACTGTGATGCCTCTGGTATTGGGATAGGTTGCGTGTTGATGCAGCACGGTCGAGTTATAGCCTATGCTTCCCGGCAGCTCAGACCGCACGAAAAGAATTACCCCACTTATGATCTTGAATTAGCCGCGGTGATTCATGCTTTGAAGATTTGGCGGCATTATTTATATGGGGTCCACGTTGAATTCTATACGGACCATAAGAGTGTCCAGTATATTTTTAAACAGAAGGAGCTGAATTTGCGGCAGCGAAGATGGCTTGAATTATTGAAAGACTATGACGTTGATATTCTGTACCATCCTGGGAAAGCCAATGTGGTAGCGGATGCACTTAGCCGCAAGTCCATGGGCAGTTTAGCTGATGTACCATCTGGTAAGAAATACTTGGTTCGTGAGATTCATCAGTTGGCCAGCCTTGGAGTTCGTTTGGTAGATTCTGGAGATTCTGGGATTTCTGTTCGTGCAGTTGCTGAATCATCTATTATAGAAGAGGTAAAGCAGCGTCAGTTTGAAGATCCTATTCTAGTTCAGTACAGAGATGTGGCCCTTAATAAAGAAAAGACTCCGTTTGAAATCTCGCCTGAAGGGGTATTATTATATGAAGGCAGATTCTGTGTACCAGATGTTGCAGGCCTACGACGACAGATTATGGGCGAGGCGCATAATGGATGGTATTCTGTTCATCCTGGTTCCACTAAAATGTATCATGATCTCAGATAAACATATTGGTGGGACGGTATGAAGAAGGATATTGCCGAGTTCGTTAGTTAGTGCCCGAATTGCCAGCAAGTAAAAAATTGAACATCAGAAGCCCGGTGGATTATTACAGGAGATGGAAATACCAGCCTGGAAATGGGAGATGATTAATATGGACTTCGTTGTTGGGTTACCGCGCACTCCACGCAGGTACAATTCTATTTGGGTTATTGTTGACAGACTGACGAAATCAGCCCACTTTCTCCCAGTCCGGACTACTTATTCGGCTGAGGATTATGCTAGATTGTATATCAGAGAGATAGTCAGACTTCACGGAGTCCCTGTATCTATTATTATTGACCGAGGTGCCCAGTTTACGGCAAATTTCTGGAGGTCATTTCAGGAGGGATTAGGGACTCAGGTGAGCCTCAGTACAACTTTTCATCCTCAGTCCGACGGGCAGGCCGAGCGCACTATTCAAACACTGGAAGATATGTTGCGGGCCTGCGTTATTGATTTCAGAGGCAGCTGGGATGATCACTTGCCGCTTATTGAATTTGCTTATAATAACAGTTATCACTCCAGCTTTAAGATGGCACCGTATGAAGCCCTTTATGGCAGGAAATGCAGATCTCCTATTGGTTGGTTCGACGTGGGCGAGACTAAGTTAATTGGGCCAGATGTGATCCAGGAAGCGGTGGATAAAGTAAAACTTATTCGGGAGCGATTATTAGCTGCTCAGAGTCGGCAGAAAGCTTATGCAGATAGGCGACGTCGGCCGTTAAAGTTCCAGATTGGCGACTGGGTATTCCTGAAGGTGTCGCCTATGAAGGGTGTTATGAGATTCGGTAAAAAGGGTAAGTTGAGCCCGCGGTATATCGGGCCATATCAGATCGTTCGGAAGATAGGCGAGGTCGCCTACGAGCTAGACTTACCCTCCGATTTGGAGGCCGTACACCCGGTATTTCATGTGTCTATGCTACGAAAATGTATTGGTGATCCTTCCAGGATATTCCCAGTGGACGATATTCAGGTAACGGAGCACTTGTCTTATGAGGAGCAGCCTATAACCATTTTGGACCGACAGGTACGGAGACTACGCACTAAGGAAGTGCCTTCTGTTAAAGTCCTGTGGCGCAACAACAACCGGGAAGAAATGACCTGGGAGTCGTAGGATGAGATGATCAAGAAATACCCCCACTTGTTCCCTGCTGCCACAGGTAATTTAAACCTTCAAACTTGTTGTATTGATTGACGAATGAATTAGGTGTGCTAATTATAAAAGAGGCTTCCCCGTTATGTTATAAGACTAATTTAACATTCGGGGACGAATGTTCTTAAGGGGGGGAGAATGTTATATCCCGTTTTTTCGCATAATCGGAAATCGTGAAAATAATTAAGACTTGCATGTTATAAGGAAATAATTGATTTTTGTTAAAATGTCTATGTTGTTTATGATAATATTGGTGTGGAAATGTGAAGGAAGTCCAAGGGCAAAATTGGAATTTCGGAAATTAGTTTCGGGAATTATAAAACGAGATTTTAATGAATTGGGCCAAGAAAAAAAATTTGAAGAAAATTTGAGCCCAAGTGCTAGGGGTGGCCGGCCAAAGACCATGGCCCAAACCCCATTTTAAGTGGTCATCTGATCAACATGTGACCACTGAATTAATGTATATATCAATGCTTATCTATAGAAGGATCAAGAAACAAATCAAAAACTCACCTTGGAGTTCTTGAACCCCTTCGGCCGAACCCCATTCCACAACAACAAGAAATTTTCCTAGCCTTGTTTTAGTTCTAAAAATCTTGTTCTTCTCGTATTTTTAGTAAGTTCAAGACGCTCTCCGACGTGATACAATTTGTTTGGCGAAAGAATAACGTTTGCGGCAAGTCGGAATTTCAAGAAAAGGTAATACTTTTGCCACTTTTGTGTTGTGGAATTTGTATGGATATTATGAGGATTGAGAATAGACGATAATTTCATAGTTTTGGTGTATGTGTGTGAAACCGTGGGTGTGTGTGTGTGTATGGTGAAGTGGTCGTGAGCCATGTATGGTGAGGGAGACGAATTTGATTTTTGTTTAGTTCGTTAGTTGCGTCGTTGTGGCATTTGTGATGCGAATGAAGGTTTAATGCACTAAATTAGCATGAAAACGAGTTGTATGTCATTATGGAAGATTATGTAATTTTCATATAGTTTTTGGTGTAATTGTGGAAGTAAGATGCTAGGATGAGGATTTATGTTGTTGTTGATGAATTTGGAACATTATTGGAATGTGTTTGAATAACTTTGAATGAGTAAATGAATATGATAATGTGGACGTTAGTTTGATATTGTGAAGTTTGGATGAAAGTCGTTGATTTATGTAGAAAGAAAAATATTGTCGTTAGAATGATTTTCGTTATGACTTGTGATGTTTGGCATGTTGTGAGTTGTTGTTGTTGTTGTATATGGAGCCGAGCTAAGTCTCGGGGTGTTATATATATAGGGGAAATGCTGCCGAAATTTCGGTAGACAAAAAAATGAAGTTAAGTGAATTCCTAAGCCTTGAAATCTCTAATTGGTAACTTTGACCATTTGCAGATTCTGAGCGAAACGGGACTTAAGTTTTGGGCGAGCGTAAGTCGTATATAAGGTATGTAAGGCTACCCACTCCTTCTTTTAGCATGTCTTAGGTATGCTAGGTTGATATCGGAACCCCAGGAGCAATCCTCCTCCTCGAAATCCGAATTATAAAATGTCTACTATTCATACAATTGAATTGAAACTTAAAGACCTTATTTTGGCTAGAAAGGAACCAAATGTCTGAAACTTATGCAAACGTCGTCGGATCACTTCGAAACCTTTACGTATGATCCCATAGACCCCAAATGTCCGTGATTCTTGTCCGCCACCTCGATTTGACCCGAGGTGGGCCCGCTAACCCCGAGATGCCTGGTTGTTCTATTAGGCTCTCTTTTTGTAAAAGTTTGACAAAGGACCTTTGACTGTGAAATCGTCTATTATAAAATAATGTTTTGATTAGCACAATATGCTAAACTATGTTTTGGGTTATAAATACCATTTCGGGAGCACTTTTGTAAAATGAACTTCGTACTAACTAATTGTTCGACTATTTTTACTTAAGACTTGACTTATGATTTTATCAAGTTCTAAAGAATATTTTGACATACAAATTGCATTGTTTGCTCACGACTCCGCTCGTGCCCTTATTATGATTCGTTCACCGGTTCCCGGGCCGGTTATGATTCGTGCGCACTATGATAAATTCGGCCGTATTCTGTGTTACGGTTCCTGAGACCTCGCCATAGGGCCGAGTTCCGTTTGGAGTTATGCTGTGATATGGTTGGTGATATGTATGATGATAGGTGTGTTCGGGGATGTACGGATATTTGAACCTTCTGGTGTTATGCTGTGTGTGGCACCAGCGTCGGAGTGGTGACCACGTTTCTGAGCGTTGCATGATTTTGTTTGCATTACGTATATATGATTTTAACCTAAGATTTTGACTTACCGTTCAGTACTTCTCACTTATATCTTGTTTGCTTTCAGTTGTGATCTATACTTTTGTACGCTATGCTTTACATACTCAGTACATCTTTCGTACTGACCCCCTTTCCTCGGGGGCTGCGTTTCATGCCCGCAGGTACAGACACAGGCGATCCACCACTGTAGGCTCCACCTTCTGCTATTTCGGAGTACTCCCTTTGATTCGGAGTCCACTTTTGGGTATATATATATATCTTTTGCTATGTATATATTTCTGTACATTGGACTATTTGGGTACGGCGGGGCCCTGTCCCGCCATATGATTCTGTCGGTCAGTTTAGAGGTCTGTGGACAGGTCTGTGGGTTAGGGTCTTTCTGTATGGTTATGTGTATATGTTGTTTGGGCGTTCCCATACGCCGAGGTGGCCGGTCCGCATATGTGTATACGTTGCTTTGTTAGCCCTGTGTGGCCTTTGTTGGTGTTTGTTGTGTACAGGATTATTTTGGATAGTCTGTAAAACAAAGGAAACTCTGCCGAAATTTTTCTGGAAATTATCTAAATTTGGAATATAGGCTTGTCGGCTTCTGCTATTTACTTGAATGCATTTGATAGATGGGTTCGGGTGTCCAGGTAGGGTGCCAGTCGCGGCCCACGGGGTTCGGTCGTGACAGTACGGGCCGTATGTTTTGTCGTACAATTGGTCCAGAGAGTTTGGCCAATTTGGGTTGATTATACAGTCCCAAACATACGGACCGTATAAATTATACAGCCAGTATGTTTGGCCGTATAATCCCCAGTGATCCCGAAGTTCATTTCGTCGTCTCGTTTGATCTCCAATCCTTATGGAACCTTCTTAAAACTTGTTCAACACTTCAATACCAATCCAAGGGACGTTATCACTCTTCTCCAAGACATCATTAAGCCCTTACTAACTCGTTACTCGTAATTTATTTCCGATGCTTATCAAAATACTTTGCCTTCTCTTAGCAATCCTCTTCCCCCATCTCTAACATCTTTGAACTCTCACCAAGAATCATCGAACGTCATCGCTCGCCCATGAAAACATCGCATACTCATACTTTTCACTAGTTCATTGACTTGCTTACCAACGGAAGATTTTCCGAGGTGTAACACAACGGTATTGATTATGGAAATTAAGATTATTGGATAAATATTACATGGAAAACAAAAAAAATTTCTCTAATGTAATGAGCATAATATTAGACTTACAAGCTGCCAAGTGGCAATCATTTTATCAATTGTATTAAGTAAAAGGCTTGATGACTCAAAAATCACATAAGGTGCAATAATTACACGTAGCAAGTGGGGGCAACTAATCTTGAATCTTACCACTTAAGATTGCTGCATCACGTTGGAATGATCCAAAAATATATATGGAATAAGGCCACTTTTAATAGACTCATGTCCATGGAAATCGTTCACAATATTTACATATGCAGCAACCATATCTATTTCTTTGCAACAACAAGGTGTAAAAATATATCAAGAACAACTTGGAGGCTATGTATTCATCAGTTATGAGATTGCGTTGTTGGTTTCCTTCGGATCCTAGCAAATCGGAGATTTCTTCAAAGAGAAGTAAGGTGGAAGAAGAGTATTCCTTTGCATATAAGGTAACAAATCCTCTCTCCTAGATGTATTTGATTTATCCAAGTCGTATCTACATTGCTAGATGAAAGAAATACAAAAATTAAATTGGAAATCGGATAAATTAGTGTTGTAGTTCGGTGGGCTATTTTGGGAGGTTGTTCTTATGAAATCATATGACTGAAAATTAATGGAATACCATGGAGGTGTTGTTGTTGTTGTTAATATCGTTGTTGGTGTTGTTGTTGATGATTTGGCCGAGTTGAATTCTCGGTATTTGTTGAACTTATAAAGGAAATGCTGTCCGAATTTCTAAAAATGACGTGTTAGCTTAGGGTTGGATTCCTAAGTACCTATAGCTAATGTTTGGTATCTACTGACATTGTTGTAGATCTTGGGAAGTGTCTCGACCCAACCCCGTAGGTCGCGACTGGTGTCCAAGCTGGACACCCTTACGTACCCAATAACCCAAACCAGCATACCAACGAGGTATACGAATGTAGAAATCAGACGGCATCGCTAGTTATCGCAGATAAACAGATGTAGCGCACGGAAGCCGGTAAGGCTGTCACAAAATACACAATCCCAGAACGTATGCACAACCACACGTATGTCTACAGACCTCTACGAACAATAACAGAATCATAAGACGGGACATGGCCCCGTCGTACCCCTAAATAAACATATACATATACAACAGAAAAGTCTATACCAAAACGTGGGCTCCGGACAAAGGAGATCTCCAAAACCGCAGAGTAGCTGTCCTAAGCCGGCGGATCTCTAAAGCTGGTATCTGTACCTGCGCGGCATGAAACGCAGCCCCCGAAGAAAGGGGGTCAGTACGGAATATGTACCGAGTATGTAAAGCATGAAGTATAGTAAACAGAAACATAACCGGAACAGGAAGTACAGAAAATGAATGCAATAACCAGAGTATCAAAAATGCTTACTCATAAAACATAGATAATGCATGTCAAACTTATGCGATATCCGGCCCTATTATGGGACTCGGTGAACAGAACGTGGTCGCCACCCCGTCACTGGCGCCACAACACAGCATACTCCAGAGTAGGGAATAGCTCCGTACATATCATAACATATCAGATGGCCATATCATATCATATCATCAAATATCAGAACATATATGTACATGGCATATCATACTCCAGACCCATGTACATGTCATACCTGCCCCCTCACATCGAGGCACGACGAACAATGCAGTGGATTGCGCTTGATATCATATCCTGGCCCGGGCTCAGTGAAGGAAGCATTGAGGCATCCACGAGTAGAGTAGTGAGAAACTATATGCATCATAAAATATTTAGAAAGACTCGATAGAATAGTCCGAACGATAGGTCATTTAGAAAAGAAATCAGACGATAGTCATAGTACGTACCTTTCGGATGTTACGACGGATTATGTCAAAGAAAATCTTCTGAGATCATTTGCACATATCAAAATATATCATAGTATTCAATGGAATAGTCAAAACAACTATCGTTTAGTAGTCGGAACAATAACCAATGGTTTCCTTTAATTATCGTACGGAAATAGGTTAAATAGAACAATACAAGAAGGTTACGGGAATTGTGGGCCCACCTCGGGTCAAGTAGAGGTGGCGTACATAAATTACGGATATTAGGCCTTATGAGGTCATCTACGAAAGTTTCAGGGCAATCCGGTTCCGTTTGTAAAAGTTACGGATGTTTTACGACACAAGACTCTTTTAGGGGTAAAAGTGTCTAAGCCATTTTTCCATCAAAGCATATTAGAGCATAAGGTCCATAATTCAATTCCATTGAAATGAATAAGGGTCATAATCATGCTCGGATTTTTAGGAGTGGATTTTTTTTCCGAGACTCGTATCATAGCCTATTATGATTAAGACATGCCAAAAGAAAGAAAGGTAGAGCTTTACATACCTTGTTCGCTCCTTACACTAATCCAAACTCAAGTTCCGCGCTTCACAAAATCTACAATTGGTCACAAATACCAATCATTAACCATAAGCCCTTAGGAGTTGAATCTTAAGTTAACACTTTTCTACAGAAATTTGGGCAGCATCTCCCCTGTAAATACAACATCCCCGAGAATTCAACTCGGCTAAACATACAACAACAAATCCGAGAATTTAACTCGGCCAACTTAGCAACAATAATGCCAACAATTATGCCAACAATGTCGACAATCAATTCAAAACACATTCCAATGTTCATAACTTCTCTCTACAACTTTGAAGATTTTCCATTTACGTTCAATTCATAATTGTTTACATATTCAAATACTAATCCACAACCATTCACACACAACATCCAAGAATATTTCAAACAATCCGTACAACATTTAAACAATTCAACCAACACTCTTCTTCATCCGAAACCTTCCAAATGCAACAAAACCCATAACAACACATTTCCTTCATTCAAATTCATGAACTACTCCAACAATTTACACACTAATAACATTATCTTCCACAAATACAAGAACACTACTTTCAATTCATATTAACTTCTAACACAAGTCTCCAACCATTACAACTTCACTAGGATCATTAAGCTTTTATTATCAACATGGAATCCATGACAACAACAACAAAAAAACTAAGCAAAATTGGTCCCATAATTTCACATACACACACGGCCACACACTATATCCATATTCCCATGAACGTCACTTATTTCTACGCACTACAACATACACAAACTTTCCATAACACATAAGAGAAGGCTAATTCTTACCTTTTTTCCTTTGATTTTCTCCTTGTCTTGAATTATGAACTTGCAACCAAGAGTAGCTTTCTTGCTATAATAATTATACCACGTTGAAGAGGACCCTAAAATTAATGGGAATACTAGAAAATATAATTTTTTTTATCAAGATTTTTGATCTTCTTTTTCTCCTACCCTTGGCCGAATAGGCCTTGCTTGTTGGCTCTCTTTTCTTTCTCTTGAAGCTTCTTGAATTCATGAATAAAAATGGCCCTTTTTCTCTTTTTAATTGCACTCTTTGGCCCCTCCATGGGCCTTGGCCCAACCGGCCACCCTTGGCCAAATTTTCAAGCCCAAAATTTTTTTCCTTCTTTTTATTCCAAGCCCAATTTTGTTGTAATTCATGAAACAAATTTCCAAAATTCCAATTTTTCCCTTAGCCTTCCTCGATATTTCCGCATCAATATTTTTCATGAACAACATATATATTAAATTAAATCTGTTATATCCCGTATTTTCGTGTATTCGGGAAAATTCAGAATAATTTTGATTTGTAAGGAATAAGGTCATATGTTGGTTTGAATTAATAAATGTGTGTGTTTTTCATGAAAAACTATTGGTGTAGAAACTCCGAGGGAGGCCAAGGGCAAAAATTGAATTTTGGAAATTAGTTTCGGGAATTATAAAATAAGGATTTTAATCCATTGGGCCAAATAATTAAAAAGAAAAGAATGAGGCCCAAAGGGGGCATGGGTGGCCGGCCATATGGCTAGCCCAACCCATGGTCCCTTAATAATTTCCATGTGCTTAAATTTGTCTTAAATAATAGAAGTTTCAAGAGAAAGAATAGAAGGAGAAAAACAAAGAAGATAAGAAGAGCAAGAGGGAGGCATTCGGCCATACCCCTCCATTTTACCCCCTTGAAATCTTGCTTCCAAAATTGTTTTCTTGTGGTATTTATACTAATTCAAGGTCCCTCTACAACATGGTGCAATTGTTTGGGAGAATAGAGCACTAGTTCCTTCAAAATGACAACATGTTTGGGTGAAGAAGATTGGAGAAAAAGGTAAGAATTTATTCCATGTTATTGTGTTATGAAGGTTTGTTTGTGTTATAGTATATGGAAATGAGTAGAATTCATGAAAACATGGAAGTTTGCAAAGTGGGTATAAAGTGTAGTATGTGGCCGTGTGTATATGTGTTGTATGCATATGATGAGTTGAAGTTTATATTGTATTCTAGTTGTGTGTATGATGGAATCCATATTGAGAATGAAAGTTGAACGAATTTGATGGAAGATGGAAAATGTATATGTGGCCGTGTGATGTTTGAGGTTTGGAATGAGAATGAATTAATTTGGCTTGACATGTTAGTTGTGTTATTGTGATGCTTGCAATGCAAATGAAGATGAAATGATATAAGTTTGCATTGAAATGGAATGTAGAAGTTTATGTCGTTTTAGTATGATTTTATGACAATATGAAAATGGAGTTGTTAAGGTGCAAATTATGATGATTGTTGATGAATTTGGGATATGGAAGCATGTTATGAATAAGTATGTTAAAGATTAGAAGTTTTGAATGAATTATGACTTTGGTGGAAAGTTGTATATTTTGTATATCGAATGAATATTTCGTACAAATGATATGAAGTGTTTCCAAATTATATTGTGATGATTTTGGTTAATGATGAATGTGAAATCCTTGAGACTTGTTTGGAAATTTGAAATTTGAAATGGAAGTATTGCTTTATGTAGAAAAGAAGAATATTGACGTTAGAACCATTTTGATGTGATTCGTGATAACTTTGGTATTGTGGGTTGTGTTGTTGATATTTATTAAGCCGCGCTAAGCCTTGGGGATGTTATATGTATAGGGGAGGTGCTGCCGAAATTTCGGCAGACAAACATGAAGTTAAGTGAATTCTTAAGTTTTGCAATTCCTAATTGGTAACAATGACCAATTGCAGATTTTGGACGAAACGGGAATCGAGTTTGAACGAGTGTAAGAAGTGAGAAAGGTATGTAAGGCTACCTCATTCCTTCTTTTGGTATGTCCTAGGTATACTAGGTCGATATTGGAGCCCCGGGGGCAATTCTGTTCCTTGAAATCCGAAATGGAAATCGAGTACTATTCATTCAATTGAATTGAACTATAAAACTCATATTTTGTTGGAAAGTGACCATATGTTCAAAACTTTTGTAAATGTAATCGATTTGCTCCGAAACCTCCATGTATGATTCCATAGACCCCAAATGTCCGCGATTCATGTCCGCCACCTCGACTTGACCCGAGGTGGCCCCGCTAACTCCGAGACTCTTTTGTTTGTTTTATTAGTCTCATTTTTGTATAATGTCGGCAAAGGATTTTCGTTTGTGAATTTGCCTATCGAAAAATAATATTTTGATTGCCACGATATCCTAAATTATATTTTGAACCATAATTACCATTTTGGAAATACTTTTGTGAAATGAACCCCGTTTTGATTAATTGTTCGAAATATTTTGACTAATGAGTCAACATATGATTTTATCAAGTTTGCAAGAGTATTTTGATATATAAATTGCACTGTTTGCTCACGACTCCGCTCGTGCCCTTATTATGATTTCGTCCACCGGTTCCCGGGCCGGTTATGGTTCGTGGCGCCCTATGATAAATTCGGCCGTATGCTGTGTTACGGTTCCCGAGGCCTCGCCATAGGGCCGGGTTCCGTTTGGAGTTATGCTGTGATATGGCTGGTGATATGTTATGATGATATGTGTGTTCGGGGATGTACGGAGATTTGAACCGTCTGGTGTTATGCTGTGTGTGGCACCTGCGTCGGAGGGGTGACCACGTTCCTGAGCTTTGCATGATTTTTATCTGCATTATGTACATATGTTTTTGGTACAGATTTTGATATACTGGTCAGTATTCCCCTTTTTGTATCCTGTTTGTTTTCAGTTATGGTTTACACTTCTGCACTCTATGCTTTACATACTCAGTACATCTTTCGTACTGACCCCCTTTCTTCGGGGGCTGCGTTTCATGCCCGCAGGTACAGACGCCGGTGATCCACCACTGTATGCTCCCCGTCCTGCTATTACAGAGTACTCCTTTCGATTCGGAGCCCATATGTCGGTATATATCTTTTGTGATGTATATGTATCTGTATATTTGACTATTTGGGGTACGGCGGGGCCCTGTCCCGTCCCATGTTTTCGTTTTGTATTTGTAGAGGCCTGTAGTCATATTTGTGGGTCGAGGGTCCTGTATGTGTCTGTTTGATTACGATCTGTGTCTTAATGCGGTCCGTCTGTTATGGTGGCCAAAATGGCCCTTATGTCTATATTTGTACATATGATCGGCGATGTGCATTCCGCCGCTTCTATCTGTTCCGATATGATATTTTGGTATGCACGACCGCTTAAGACCAGTTTTGATTTAAATTATGTTTAACATAACTATTGTGAACTCTGAGCTAAGTTTGGATATGATAATTGGATATGTAAGTCTGGCTGGGTGCCCAAGTAGGGTGCCAGTCGTGGCCCACGGGGTTGGGTCATGACAAAAGTGGTATCAGAACGGTTTGTCCTCGGAATGTCTACAGGCCGTGTCTAGTAGACTCTTGTTTATCGGCGTGTTGTGCACCACATCTATAAACAGGAGGCTACAGGACATTTAGGGTGTTGCCTTTCTTTGATTCTTAGATCGTGCGATAGAGCCAGCTGTAGGTAATGAATTCCTTTCTTTCTAACGCTTGAATGCAGCTGGACAGCGGTATCGACGTAAGACAACGACTGCTGATATTGGAAGCTACACAGTACTCAGGTAAGCAATGGTATGAAAGACGTATGCTGGGTAAGGTATTCTGAAGTACGATTAAAACATAAAGTCGGACATTGAAAAGAGAAATAAACGGGAAAGTGTAGCAGGTGCAGTTGAATTGGGCATGTGAGGTAAGCCTCGACATCTGTATACTTCTATCTGTAATTGTTAGCCCTGTGTGGCTATGATGTGATATGATATGATATGTATATACGTATATGTGTTGGCCCTGTGAGGCATGGTTGGTATTTCCTGTGTACAGGTTTTGGGATAGTAAGAAATACAGAGGAACCTCTGCCCAAATTTTTCTAGAAATACGAAAAGGGAAATGAGATATAAATTCTTAACCTGTCTTGAAGGTCGTTACCGATATGATAAATCTATTATGCTGGATTAAAAGTTTAAGAGGTACCCTCCATGTTATTTGTATGAAGTATTACCCTTATCGGGGAAAAATTCTATCACGAGGAAGCATATACGAGTAGCAAATTCGTAACTTATTTGGAGGGACCAGAAATATGTTCCAACCCATTTTGTTTTAGCACAGCCCATGTGAAGGGAAAAAATGTCTGACGACCAAGTTTCCTCTAATTGAAAGAATACAAAGCATATGACAAGCAGTCGGGAACTGAGCGGTTCGCTCTCGACTCCAATATATGGATATATATATATATATATATATAAACGTGGAGGTAATTATGTGAATTAAGTACTAAAAGATTCTGCGAGGTTCGTCGGACTCTAGCTTTCTTTTGCTGGTGGTCGGAAGATATCCTACAGTAATATTTTATTAGCTTTTTCTCGACTAATTGGAGATGGAATTTGTGGAATATGAATTTAAACTCGTGGGCTGTCTGAAATTATATATATACGCATGAAGGTAAATATTGAGGATTTACAAGGGGCGATACGATAATCATAAAGTCAGAAAAGTAATAGAATTCTCGTTAGCCCGGGGTGGGACCCGCTACGAGGACGTTTTGAAAAGTTGTTAAGGCCCCGATTTGTCTTCAATTACGTGACAAAGGCTGTGTGGGGCAATCGGTGCAATTATACCAGCCTTAACGTGCCTAAATTCATTAAAGTTGTAAGGTTAAGCGTGCCGGGGCCAGAGCAATTCTGGGATGGGTGATCCCCTGGGAAATGTACAAAATTTTTCGCAAACTTAGATATGAGAGACGAATAGGAAATTCTGGGTAACCAAAAGGGAATTAGGATGTGTGATATGGCTAGAAACTTTATAGGGGCCACACGAGCTGAGACGGGTTAGATTGCTAAAAAGGGAAGGAAAAGCAGCGCAACTCCGCAACTAGGGTAAGAATGAATAAGTGATTGAAGATGTATTGTAAAAGCAATGGTAGTGATATATATATGTATGTGTAGGGCCCCCATTTATGACCGTGTCGATTGAGTGGGGAACCCTGATAGCCATTGTTGTAATATATGGAAAACATTAACCGAACAGAATTTATGAGACAAAGCGAAAGGTATGGCACAGATGTTACGGAATAAACTAATATTCATTTTGCTACCAGTTGAGATTGGAAGATTCTAATACGACGATGTTGGGAAAGAGAAGAGAATGATTGAGTGGAAGGTAATCCAAAAAGTCAGAAAGAGTGAACCGTAAGAAACGTAATTAAGCAGAACCCCTAAAAGAGTCAACGGGTAAAGCCCGAGAATTATTTGCGAAAACAAACTAAAATGCAGTAGTGCAGGACAAAGCAAACCTATGGTATGGAATGATGAATCATGTGCATATCAAGTAATTCGAATATCGAGAAAAACAGAACGACGGATAAGGAATGGGTATGAAAGAAGGAATAACTTGGCTAAATCATCCAATGAGGAAGGATACGATTATTAAAAGATAAATTGCTATGTTAATTACGATATCTGAGTGTCAGCTATTGGATAAGATTGCGTGCTATGTAATTATGATTCTGTTGGGGTTTCGTACGAAGATAACCAAGTTGTAGATTAGAAAGAAAAGATACGAATATGGTGTAAGTATAACCCCAAAGAGGGGTAACGAAGGAGAGTGAGCAAAGTAAGTATACATGAAAACAACTGACATACAGAAGACTGAAGCGATAAAGGACTAGCCTAGGCCTTCGACATCGACTGAAATATGCAGTTGTCTGGAAGTGGTCGGATTATAACCTATGTTCCCCGGCAGCTCAGACTGCACGAGGGAAAATTATTTCGCTCATGAACTGGAATTAGCTACGGTGACTCATGCTTTAAAGATACGGTGGCATTACTTACACGGGGTCCGCATTGATATTTACACGGACCCTAAGAGCTTTCAGTATATATATATATATATATATATATATATATATATATATATATATATATATATATATATATATATATATATATATATATATTAAGAAAAAGGAGCTGAATTCGCGGCAGAAAAGATGGTTCGAATTATTGAAAGATTATGATGTTAATATTTTGTGCCACCCTAGAAGGGCTAACGTTGTGACAAACGCACTTAGTCGTGAACCTATGGATGGCATTGACCGGCGTACGTTCGGCAACAAAGAATTGGTTTGTAAAACTTATCAGTCGGCTAGCCTTGGAGTCCGTTTGGTCGGTTCTGAAGATATCGAAATTTTCGTCTGAGAAGTTGCAGAATCATCGATTATGGAGAGGTAAAAACAGTGTCAGTTTGAGGAGTCTATTTGGTATGGTAGAGAGACGACCTTCAACAATGAAAAAGACCCAGTTCGAGGTTTCACCTGATGGGTATGGTTATACGAAGGCAGACTATGTGTGCCCGACAACGGCCAATTCTGAGCGGAGCGCATAATATTCGGTATTCTGTTTATCCTGAATCTACTAAAGTGTACCATGATCTCGGATGCCTATACTGATGGAATAGTATGAGACAGGACATCGCAAGGCTCGTTGCCCAGTGCCCGAATTGTCAACAAGTCAAAATTTAGCATCAGAAACCGGGTGGACTGTTTCAGGAAATAGAATTCTGATTTGGAAATGGGAGATCATTAATATGGATCTCATTATGGGTTTGTCTCGCACCCCGCGAAATTATGATTTCCATATAGGGTATGGTTAATAGGCTGACAAAACCAGTCCATTTCCTTTCCGTCGGAACCCCCGATTCAGCTGAGGATTATACCAGACTATATGTCTTAAAGGAATAGTGAGACTCCATGGAGATCCCACATTTATTGTCACTGACAGAGGTACTCAGTTTATGACTAAGTTTTGAAGATTTGTTTTCAGGAAGGATTAGGGGCTCAGATAAGTCCGAGCTCAGTATCCCAACCTCAGAGCAACAGACAGGCCGAGTACACTGTACAAACGCTAGAAGGTATGTTGCAGGCCTGTATTATTGACTTCGTTAGTAGCTGGGATGGTCACCTGCCATTGATCGAGTTTGCTTATAATAATAGCTACTATTCTAGCATCCAGATGGCCCCTATGAGGCTTTGTATGGCAGGAAATTCAGGTCACTAATCGGTTAGTTTGATATTGGCGAAACAGAATTAATCGATCCAGATATAATCCAGCGGGCCGTTGATAAAGTAAAACTTATCCGAGGGGGACAATTAGCCACTTAGAGTCGGCAGAAATCGTGTGCTGATATACGACGTCGACCATTGGAATTTCAGCTTAGTGATTGGGTGTTTTTGAAAGTATCAACTATGAAAGGTGTAATGTGATTCGGCAAAAAGAGTAAGCTGAGTCCACAATATATCAGACTTTATTAGATTGTTCGAAGAATTGAAAATGTCACTCACGGGCTAGATCTACCATCTGATTTGGTAACGGTACATCTGGTACTTCATGTATCCATGCTCCGCAAATGTGTCGGTAATCCTCCCAGAATATTTCCAGCAAAATATATTCAAGTGACGGAAGAGCTGTCTGATGAAGAACAATCAGTAATTAGTCTGGATCGCCAGGTATAGAGATTACGCGCTAAAGATGTACCTCCTATTAAGGTCTTGTGGCAAAACAATAATGGAGAAGCATTGACCTTGGAAAGAGAGGACAGAATGAAAAAAAAAAAGTGTCCTCACTTGTTTCTTACGCCCACAGGTAATCTAAACTTCTTAGTTGGCTATATTCAAAGATGAATGTGTATCAATTGTGTTGACCATAAAAAGAAACTCCCCTGAAGTAATTACGTACCCTATAAGACTAATCTAACATTCGAGGACGAATGTTCTAAAGGGTGGGGGGGGGGGGGGAGAATGTTATATCCCGTATTTTCGTGTATTCGGGAAAATTCAGAATAATTTTGATTTGTAAGGAATAAGGTCATATGTTGGTTTGAATTAATAAATGTGTGTGTTTTTCATGAAAAATATTGGTGTAGAAACTCCGAGGGAGGCCAAGGGCAAAAATTGGAATTTTGGAAATTAGTTTCGGGAATTATAAAATAAGGATTTTAATCCATTGGGCCAAATAATTAAAAAGAAAAGAATGAGGCCCAAAGGGGGCATGGGTGGCCGGCCATATGGCTAGCCCAACCCATGGTCCCTTAATAATTTCCATGTGCTAAAATTGGTCTTAAATAATAGAAGTTTCAAGAGAAAGAATAGAAGGAGAAAAACAAAGAAGATAAGAAGAGCAAGAGGGAGGCATTCGGCCATACCCCTCCATTTTACCCCCTTGAAATCTTGCTTCCAAAATTGTTTTCTTGTGGTATTTATACTAATTCAAGGTCCCTCTACAACATGGTGCAATTGTTTGGGAGAATAGAGCACTAGTTCCTTCAAAATGACAACATGTTTGGGTGAAGAAGATTGGAGAAAAAGGTAAGAATTTATTCCATGTTATTGTGTTATGAAGGTTTGTTTGTGTTATAGTATATGGAAATGAGTAGAATTCATGAAAACATGGAAGTTTGCAAAGTGGGTATAAAGTGTAGTATGTGGTCGTGTGTATATGTGTTGTATGCATATGATGAGTTGAAGTTTATATTGTATTCTAGTTGTGTGTATGATGGAATCCATATTGAGAATGAAAGTTGAACGAATTTGATGGAAGATGGAAAATGTATATGTGGCCGTGTGATGTTTGAGGTTTGGAATGAGAATGAATTAATTTGGCTTGACATGTTAGTTGTGTTATTGTGATGCTTGCAATGCAAATGAAGATGAAATGATATAAGTTTGCATTGAAATGGAATGTAGAAGTTTATGTCTTTTAGTATGATTTTATGACATTATGAAAATGGAGTTGTTAAGGTGCAAATTATGATGATTGTTGATGAATTTGGGATATGGAAGCATGTTATGAATAAGTATGTTAAAGATTAGAAGTTTTGAATGAATTATGACTTTGGTGGAAAGTTGTATATTTTGTATATCGAATGAATATTTCGTACAAATGATATGAAGTGTTTCCAAATTATATTGTGATGATTTTGGTTAATGATGAATGTGAAATCCTTGAGACTTGTTTGGAAATTTGAAATTTGAAATGGAAGTATTGCTTTATGTAGAAAAGAAGAATATTGACGTTAGAACCATTTTGATGTGATTCGTGATAACTTTGGTATTGTGGGTTGTGTTGTTGATATTTATTGAGCCGAGCTAAGCCTTGGGGATGTTATATGTATAGGGGAGGTGCTGCCGAAATTTTGGCAGACAAACATGAAGTTAAGTGAATTCTTAAGTTTTGCAATTCCTAATTGGTAACAATGACCAATTGCAGATTTTGGACGAAACGGGAATCGAGTTTGAACGAGCGTAAGAAGTGAGAAAGGTATGTAAGGCTACCTCATTCCTTCTTTTGGCATGTCCTAGGTATACTAGGTCGATATTGGAGCCCCGGGGGCAATTCTGTTCTTTGAAATCCGAAATGGAAATCGAGTACTATTCATTCAATTGAATTGAACTATAAAACTCATATTTTGTTGGAAAGTGACCATATGTTCAAAACTTTTGTAAATGTAATCGATTTGCTCCGAAACCTCCATGTATGATTCCATAGACCCCAAATGTCCGCGATTCATGTCCTTCACCTCGACTTGACCCGAGGTGGGCCCGCTAACTCCGAGACTCTTTTGTTTGTTCTATTAGTCTCATTTTTGTATAATGTCGGAAAAGGATTTTCGTTTGTGAATTTGGCTATCGAAAAATAATATTTTGATTGCCACGATATCCTAAATTATATTTTGAACCATAATTACAATTTTGGAAATACTTTTGTGAAATGAACCCCGTTTTGATTAATTGTTCGAAATATTTTGACTAATGAGTCAACATATGATTTTATCAAGTTTGCAAGAGTATTTTGATATATAAATTGCACTGTTTGCTCACGTGTTATGTCCCGTATTTTCGTATAACGGGAAATCAAGAAAATAAATAAGACTTGTGTGTGTTGAGGAAATAATTTGATTCAAGTTGCTATGCTCATGTTGATTATGGAATCATTGATGTCAAGACCTCCGGGAAGGCCGAGGGTAAATTTGGAATTTTAGAAATTAGTTCCGGAATTACCAAACGGGACATTTCACGAATTGGGCCAAGTTTGGACAACAAGAAATTGAAGCCCAAGTCCTTGAAGAGGCCGGCCAAGGGGGGGCAAGCCCAAGCCCATTTCATTAAGGTCATGTGCTATGCACATGACCTATGAGTGGATATATATCAAGCACACTTGGTAATTATCAAGAAAAGAGATCAAAAAAATCAAGAACATAAAGAAAGAGGGGTTTCGGCCACTAGAGAGAAAAAGAAAGAAAAATTTCCAAGCTTGATTGTTGATCCAAAAATCTCAAGTTTTACATAGTTGTGGAGTACTCAAGACGCTCTCCGACGTAATACAAGTAGTTTGGAGAAAGAGCGACGTTTGCGACAAGTCGGAAATTCATGAAAAAGGTAAGATTTTTATGTTTTAATGTTATGAAATGGATATATATGTGTTAGTGATTGGATTAGTGTGAAGATTGTGGGATGAGGTTGTGTTTGTGCATGGTGTGTGTGTATATAAAAGGGTGTGTTTGGCCGTGAGTCCCATGTAGTGCAAGGCATAAGAATTTTATCTTGTTTAGTTTGAATAATGTGTTGTTGTGATCTTTATGTCGTAAAGGATCGATTAAAGAATTGAGTTGGTGCTAGAAAATAATTTCGGACGTTATCGGAAAGTGTATACCTTTGGTATATTTGTATATATCATAGTATATTTATGATACTAAGGACTTTAAATATGATTTATAGTTGATGTTGATGAATTTGGAATGAAACGACGCAAGTTAGAATATTCGTCGTAGCTTTTGGTGGTTGAAATGAAATAGGGAAAGAAATGAATTTTGAGAAACTTTGTATATGGTTTGGAACTTGTATGTTATGTGGTGGAATAATCTTGAATGAATGAATACAATAATGTGGACATGAGTTAGAATTGTGAAGTTTGAATATAGGATTACCAACTTATGTATTACGGTGAAATTTTGAAGCTAGTGTGGTTTGATTGTGGTTTGTATTGTGTAATGATGTTTGGGTTGTTGTTGTTGTTGTATTTTGAGCCGAGCCAAGTCTCGGGGATGTTAGATTTATAGGGGAAATGCTGCCGAAATTTCGGTAGCCAAATATAACCCAAAGACTAAAATGTTAATTCTCATGAATAGTAACTGGTAAAAGTGACCATTTGCAGTTTCTGGACGAAACGGGGATTGCGATTTGAGGAGCGTAAGGCGCCAACCAGGTATGTAAAGCCTACCTATCATTCTTTTGGCATGTCCTAGACATACTAGGTTAAGATCGGCCCCTCGGGAATAACCCTGCTCTTGGAAATCGAAGTTCAAGTTCGAGCACTATTCATTCAGCGCGATTGAACCCTTTTTGTCGCATTTGGTTAAAAGAATGTTCGTACCTCCATAACTTGTGCTGTTGTGTTCGAAACTCCTCGAAACTTCCGTAGATGGCTCTATGGAGCCGAAAGTCTGTGATTTGTGTCCGCCGCCTCAATTTGACCCGAGGTGGGCCCGCGAGCCCCGAGGCTCCCCTTATTCGGTTTGTTTGATTCATTTGTGTCCGTTATGATCCGCAACCGTCTGTTTAGGACCCAAGGATGTGTTTGAAACTTTCTATGCCATTAATGTACGTTTTGTACTTTGAATGATGTGAGATTTTCGGAAAATGACTTATGAACAGTTTTCTTGCGAATTTGGCAGTTTGGAACTTCGTAACTTTTATACGCATACTTTGATCAGTCTGATTCCTACTCCGATCCTTCGGGCGTCAGTATATACCTCTACGTAAACTATATGTTAAGTCCGACAAATTATTTTTGATATGCATATGATTTCTGCACTACTCTGTTCGTGCTGCCTGCTATGACTTCGCTCGTCGGTACCCGGGCCGACTTTGTGATCGTGCGCACTATAATATATTCGGGAGTTATGATGTGTTACGGTTTCCGAGGCCTCGCCATAGGGCCGGTTACCGTTTATGGAGTTATGATGTGATATGGCATTTGATACGTTCTGATGATATGATGTGTGTGTGATATGATGTGTCTGGAGACTGTACGGAGATTTGAAAACTTCTGGAGTTATGATGTGTTGTGGCACCAGTGTCGGGGGGTGACCACGTTCCTAAACCCTATACATGATTTGATTTGCATTTGTACGTTCGCCTCCCGCACAGGTTTGCTTGTTTGCGATGTCGGTGCGTTTGTTCTTTCTGACTCCAGCTGTGTTTGTGATTTCTGTACCTTCTGCTTTACATACTCAGTACTTCTTCCGTACTGACCCCCGTTTCTTCGGGGGCTGTGTTTCATGCCCGCAGGTACAGAAGCTCGTTTGGGTGGTCCTCCAGTTTAGGCTACTCATTCTGCTGTGTTGGAGAGCTCCCCTTTGATCCGGAGCCTACTTTTGGTACAAATCTTTTGTTGTGTCTGTATTCTGTATATTTGGATGAGTGGGTACGGCGGGGCCCTGTCCCGTCCTATGTTCTTATGTTCTGTTTTGTCTAGAGGCCTGTAGTCAGATTTGTGGGTCGTGGGTCCGGTGTGTTTGCATGTGAGTCTGTTTTACGATCTTAAGTGGCCCGTACGCTACTATGGCCAAGTCGGCCTCTGAGTTTGTATGTATGTGTATGCATTTGGGGGCGATGTGCATTCCGCCACCCTTCTGATGTGTGTGTGTGAAATTTGGCGATGTACATTCCGCCTTCCTTCTGATTGTGATTTGTCTGATCTGTACGGGCGACTGCTTAGAATAAGTGTTCGGTAGATGTCTGATTGTGATGTTGAGTTCGAATAACGTATGCTGAGTTCGGTTGAGTTTGAATTGTAATGATCTGGGTGTGAGTTCGTTTGGGGTGTCCCAGAAGGGCACCAGTCGCGGCCCACGGGGCTGGGTCGTGACATCACGACTCCACTCGTGCCCTTATTATGATTTTGTCCACCGGTTATGGTTCGTGGCGCCCTATGATAAATTCGGCCGTATGCTGTGTTACGGTTCCCGAGGCCTCGCCATAGGGCCGGGTTCCGTTTGGAGTTATGCTGTGATATGGCTGGTGATATGTTATGATGATATGTGTGTTCGGGGATGTACGGAGATTTGAACCGTCTGGTGTTATGCTGTGTGTGGCACCTGCGTCGGAGGGGTGACCACGTTCCTGAGCTTTGCATGATTTTTATCTGCATTATGTACATATGTTTTTGGTACAGATTTTGATATACTGGTCAGTATTCCCCTTTTTGTATCCTGTTTGTTTTCAGTTATGGTTTACACTTCTGCACTCTATGCTTTACATACTCAGTACATCTTTCGTACTGACCCCCTTTCTTCGGGGGCTGCGTTTCATGCCTGCAGGTACAGACGCCGGTGATCCACCACTGTAGGCTCCCCGTCCTGCTATTACAGAGTACTCCTTTCGATTCGGAGCCCATATGTTGGTATATATCTTTTGTGATGTATATGTATCTGTATATTTGACTATTTGGGGTACGGCGGGGCCTTGTCCCGTCCCATGTTTTCGTTTTGTATTTGTAGAGGCCTGTAGTCATATTTGTGGGTCGAGGGTCCTGTATGTGTCTGTTTGATTACGATCTGTGTCTTAATGCGGTCCGTCTGTTATGGTGGCCAAAATGGCCCTTATGTCTATATTTGTACATATGATCGGCAATGTGCATTCCGCCGCTTCTATGTGTTCCGATATGATATTTTGGTATGCACGACCGCTTAAGACCAGTTTTGATTTAAATTATGTTTAACATAACTATTGTGAACTCTGAGCTAAGTTTGGATATGATAATTGGATATGTAAGTCTGGCTGGGTGCCTAAGTAGGGTGCCAGTCGTGGCCCACGTGGTTGGGTCGTGACAAGATCAAATATGGCCTTACCTCTTACTAATCACAATTATTTCAAATTTTTCCGAATACGCAAAATACGGGATATAGCAGGAAGCCCGAGACTTAAGTTTGGATTAGCTTAAGAAGTGGACAAGGTATGTTAAGGCTATCCCTTCTTTCCTTTTAGCATGAATTACATAAACGAGCGAACGATGAACATACATGACTCCAATGAATTCTAGTTCTCATTGGAACTTGACATGACAGTTGTCTTTGATTCTCAAGTGTTGGTTCATTCTAATTATTCTATTGAGTCTCAGATGATGATTTAGTTTGTATATGGTTGCTCCTGCTATTCTAATCGTGCAAAACACTATTACATCATTTCACCGAGTCTCGGGCCGGGTATGTATCATGCACAGTTCCATTGCATTATTCACCGAGTCCCTCACTAGAGGGCCGGGTACGGTATATATATCCTTACTTCACCGAGTCCCTCACTAGAGGGCCGGGTACGGTATATATTTATATTTCACTGAGTCCCTTACTAAAAGGCCGGGTATGGTATATATTTACATTTCTAAGCATTGCCTTTGGGGCTACTTACATGGTTATTCTCTCCCTTCGGGGTTATTCATATTACATGTGTTTTCTCATACTTTGATTATGGCTTATATCTGATTCTTTATGGTTACTGCTGCCTTACATACTCGGTACATTGCTCGTACTGACGTCCCTTTGCCTGGGGGCACTGTGTTCATGCCACACAGTCCCATATTATTTTGGAGGTAAAAGTATTCAGCTAGGATGGTTGGCTATCAGCTGGGATTGGCAAACTCCATTTCATTTCCTGAAGCAGTGCCGAGTCATTATGGTTATCATATGTGTGTATGGTACGTCGGGGCCCTGTCCCGACTCATATGATTCAGGTGTTTACTCTTAGAGACTTTGCAGACAGTGTCCTGTGACTAGTATGTTAAGATGTCATGCGTTGAGTAAAGCGCCATGTAGGCCGATATGTCAGCTTGACTTACTCGGTTTTTGATTAATTGAGTATCGTTCGCAAATTTCTATGGTTTAACGGAAAGTAATTTATTATATTTCCGAATATTGTTTATGTCCAGTTTCATTATGTGAATGCCAGAGGGTTCGCTCAGCTCTAAGTAAGCGTTGGCTGCCCATCATGCCCTTTCGGAATTGGGGTGTGACAAAGTGGTATCAGAGCAGTTCGTCCTAGGGGTTGTCTGCAAAGTCGTGTGTAGTAGAGTCTTCACCGAGTCCCATAATGGGCCAGGTATGGTATATGACATGATCTTCTTTATTGTATTTCATGCTTTCTATACTTAGTACATATCTCGTACTGACCCCCTTTCTTCGGGGGTTGCGTTTCATGCCCGCAGGTACAGACACTCGGTTTGGTGATCCTCCAGCCTAGGACTTCTGCTCAACTGTTTTGGAGAGCTCCACTATTCTGGAGCCTAGACTATTTTGGTACAGATCTTTTGATATTGACTTCTGCATATCTAGGGGGTACGGCAGGGCCCTATCCCGTCATATTTCACTTTTATACTCTTAGAGGTCTGTAGATATATGTGGGTTGTATATAGGTTTTGGTCAGCTGTGTCGATATGGTTTGTTTTGGATCTTCCTATATATAGTGGCAGCCTTGTCGGCTTGCGTATTGTGTTATGCTTTGGTCAGCTGTGACTCCTCAGGAGACAGGTTTACTATGATATATGGCGTTATGAATCTTTGGTTGCTTTTACAAGTCTTCATTCCGTCCTTAGTTTCAGTTTGACTATATCTAACAGGTTCGTATACGAGTGTCCAGCTCGGGCACTAGTCATGGCCCATGGGGTTGGGTGGTGACACTACAGTTAAAGATTGAAAGGGAAAGTAAACAGGAAAGCATAACTGGTACAGTTTGAGTTGGACATACGAGGTAAGTTCATCATTTTCATACTGTTGTTGTTATTGGGAGCCCTGTGTGGCTATGATATATATATATATATATATATATATATATATATATATATATATATATACGTTGGCCCTGTGAGGCATTGTTGGTATTTCCTGCGTGCAAGTTTTGGGATAGTAAGAAATACAGAGGAATCTCTGTCAAAATTTTCCTAGAAATAAAAAGAGAATGAGATATAAGTTTGTAATATGTCTTGAAAGGTCGTGTCAACAGTAATGATAGGATTTGAGTAAGTTGTGAGTACGGCTGACTTCGAGAAATAAGTTAACTGTTGAATTGATGGTAATAGTAATTATGAGGTCGATATCGATATAGGAAAAAAATGCTAGGATAATTTGGAAGGGCTTGTGATACTAAGAGATGATTTAGAAGGCTGGCAAATCTTAATAGAGTGTTATGTTGAGATATCGACTGAACTGATAAGCAAGGATAAATTATGATGAGTGCAGAGGAGGAAGAATTGTGACGAATATGAATGTATTGATACGACAACTTGTGAGGTATTAAGGATAAGATTGATCAGAAAGGGTAAAAGGTTATGTATGCCGACCCCGCAGAGTGTGATTTAACCATAGTAAGAATCGTGAATAAGGTTAAGAAGTGTTACACTATAGGATTCATTACAAATAGGATATAATGTGAATATAATAAGGATGTTATGAAAATGAGTAAAGCCTAGTGAGGAAGTGACTAAAAGATATGACGTGATCTATGTGACTAGTGTATAAAGGCAAGTGTGAAACGGAAAAGCGAGCTATAGAACGAATAAGAAAGACTTATAAAGTTCTGTAGGGAAAGTTCAGAATAATTATCTGGTAGGAGAAATGATAGCGAGCACAAGAAAAGAAGGAGTTAATTGAAAGAAGGAAATATGAAGAAAGCGAGAAAACAGTATAGTAACAGGTTATGACATGTATAGCCGAGAACACGAGTAATATAAGTGACGGAATTATGAAGGACCAAACTACAGAAAGATGAGCAACGAAGTAGAATGAGTGCCAGAAAATGACTGGTATGATAAGAACAAACAGGGATGAACAGAATATGTTTTGAAAATAAGAAAGGGGTTATGCAGAAGTAATGTTTTCCTAAGGATATAGAGGTAGCATTAGAAAGTGGGTGCTTATAAAAAGAAATAATACGACAAGAGAATGGAAATGAGTAACTTAAGAGATATTATAACGGATAGCAATGCTATACTGGATCAGAGACTAAGATGTTGGCAATAGAATTGGTTGCTAATGGTATTGTCACTTACAAGTAGCAAAGGAGAAGGGACAGAAAAATCTCCTATAGTAGGATATGAGAAAATCAAAGGGGAAATAAAGGAAGGCAAAAGATAGGCTACGAGCAAGTTTTAGTAGGAATGAGATATGTAAAGTAGAATGAACTAGGAGAAGGAAAGACCGTGACTAAGATTGGATATACTTTATACAAGTTGTACAAGAATAGTTATACAACCTATGAATATTTGAATATTAAGAATGAGACCAAGTGAGTACTTAATAAGAAGAGTAAGGATTCAGTAATAATAATGCGGTTGTGATATTTTGGGTACATTAAGGAAATGTGTAAGATGGTTTGAGCCAAATTACCGAGATAGAGTTAATACTAAGGGAAGATAGGACATGGCCATGGTTGAGCCGAAGATTTATCCCGATACCGATTGTAAGATACGAGAGAAGAAGGCAAGGTAAAACATGAAGACTAGGGAAACAACGCTAAGGTATTTCTTGGGCTAATTTGAGCACCTACGCATATTCTTGTAAAGATCGCAACATGATGTGTGATAGGAAAACTAAGAGCAAAATCTGAGTAACGAGGCAATAAAAGAGTTTGAATTAAAGATAAAGAAATGACACGAGATAGTATGCCCAAAGTGTTACAAGTTGGATTAAGGGAAATTGTGAAATGGTTTAAGCGAGACGATCAGAACGAGCTGGTTACTAGAAGACAGTGAATTTATATGTCAAATCAAAAATTCTTTTAGAATTATACACGTTAATGATAGTCAGATCACATAGCAGCTATGTAAAGTTATTATATGAGGGAACTCCAGTGCTACTAAATAGCCAACTTTAAAGATAGAGATTAAGAGCTAAAAAGTAAAGTGACAGTTAAAGTCTCTTAAAGAAGTCGAGAAGTGATACATGAGGATGAAGATTCAAGACTATGGACTGGAACAGCAGAGCAATGTAAGGTTATTGAAGTAAAATAATGTTACAGCTCAGAAAATTGTGTTTTATTCGTACAGTCAGCGAAGGGTCCACAGGTTACGCAGAGACATGAAATACTCCAAGGATTGTAAAGTCTAATAAATAGACGAGGGACGTCTGTGCGTAATAAAATCTTATGTAAAGATTAAGAGGAAAAACTAAATGAACGATACATCTTAAGGGAGTAACTTATAGAAGAAGAAAGAGTAAAGTTATGACTAAGTGCACCATGAATACAAGTCAGAATCAATCAGTGCTAGTACAACTGAACAGCATGCAGACAAGAGAGAGAGAGTGACATTTCAGCAGAAGAGCTCGCAATACAAGTGTTAACTAACTGGGAAATAAAGAGGAGAGTAAAGACAATGACATAGAATTATTACCTCGAGAGGTAAGTGTTACATCCCATATTCTCATGCGTTGGAAAGTGTGCGAATTAAATGATATTACTAACGGACACGAGGTTATCCCCCAATATTATAGGTGGTTAATGTGATGGTACACATGTATCGTAAGGATTTGAAGTTAAACCAATCGAAGAAAATAAGTTTTGTCGAGTTTCAACATTTATTTGAGTAAAATATGGTCCAAGCTATAATATCCCGTATTTTTGGACAAAAAAAAATTTAATCGTCCAACATGAGAAAATTTACCCGAGCCCAGAGAATTTGATCATATTCAAGGATAAAAAAATCGAGAGCTCGGTGTACAAAGAGTTTGAGGTTCTGAAATAATTTAGGACTTAACAAGTGTGACCATGGTAATTGGGAATAATATTTTGTGTGTACCAAAAGAGACTATGGACTAGTGCTATGTCATATAATCATGGCAATGAGTATATGAAGTGTATTAAAATAATTGTTATTAAAGTGAATTGAGATCAAGAAATTAATTATGGTATTAATTGAATCAAATCGATAATTGTCATTTATAGAAACCCACACGGAATCATGAGGTGGCAGCCATATGATGGGAGGGACCACATGCTTAATAGGTGGCACCAAAAGAGGCCAACTTTCTATTCAAAGAGTATACATGTGCTGCTAGGTGTTGATGCATACATGAATTCCACAACAAGGTCACTTGGACAACAAGTATGTGAGAATAAACCAAACTAAAAGATTTCTTTTGTTGAAGAAAAACGTAGGGGCTTCTTGCTCTAAGGCAGAAACGATCTGCCCTTTAATATGCAGCCAGTGACGTTACATTTTAAGGAAGAGACATATACTTCTTCTCAAGAACGACATGCGGGTTTTTCTCTCTACTTCAATCTCGTTGTTCCGTTTCGATGCGTTGTTGAATCTGGGCTTTCTTCAAAGTGTAGTAAGGTGGAAGAAGAGTGGTTCTTGGCATATAAGGTAAGAATATGATTCATCTTCATGGATTCGAGTTTGAATGAGTCCTAGCTAGTTATTTGGTAAAGCAAGTGTGAAAGGAAATGTTTGAATTTATTTTAAGAACTTGGTAGAATTGTGGATTGTTTTGAAGGTGTTCTTGAGCTAATTATGGCTAGAATTGTTGGAATATATTTTATTATATTGTTGTTGTAGTTTTGATTGGTGTTTTACATGTTTCTGAAGAAGGAGAAGTTAGATGGTATAATGGTATATTGTGTATATAGGGGTTGTATTGATCATGTTCTTGAGTTTTTAATGATGGGGACCCTTAAGAAATGGCTTAATTATATGGTTGTGGGTGTTGTTGTTGAGGATTTGGCCAAGTTGAATTCTCGGGGTTTGTCGAATATATAAAGGAAATGCTGTCCTAATTTCTAAAAATGACGTGTTAGCTTAGGGTTGGATTCCTAAGTACCGTTAGCTAATGTTTGGTATTTACTGAAGTTGTTGTAGATCTTGGGAAGCTCGAGACTTAGGTGTGGCTTAGCTTAAGAGGCAGACAAGGTATGGAAAGCTAACCGTTCTTTCTTTTGGAATGATCTATATGAGACAAACAAACGACGAATGTATAAGCTCCAAAGAAACTCCTATTCTTAGAGACACCAGGATGGCTAATGTTCTTGATATCCAGAACCTATTTCATATTGTCTTGATACGTGTCTATGATTCTTGAAGTTCTATTTGATATAATCCATAGTGACATTCGAGGGGAACTTGATATGACTGTTGTCTTTGATACTCAAGTATTAGTTCATTCTACTTATTCTATTGAGTCTCAGATGATGATTTAGTTTGCATATGGTTGCTCACTACTCTGCTCGTGCATGCCGTTAATATATCTTTCACCGAGTCCCGGGCCGGGTATGTTTTCGTGCACAGTTTCACCGCATTGTTCACCGAGTCCCTCACTAGAGGGCCGGGTACGTATATATATATGATATGATTATGGCCCCGAGTCCCATGATAGGTTGGGTATGGTATAAGATGACTTTATTCACCGAGTCCCATAATGGGCCGGGTATGGTACATGATATGGGTATGCATGATTCTCACTTCGTAAGGCACAGGTGCATTGGTATCTTTGGTTATCATACTTGCCTCTTGTAATCTTTTATTCAGTTATGGTTTTCTTTATTGTATTTCATGCTTTATATACTCAGTACATATCTCGTACTGACCCCCTTTCTTCGGGGGGCTGCGTCTCATGCCCGCAGGTACAGACACTCGGTTTGGTGATCCTCCAGCTTAGGACTTCTGCTCAGCTGTTTTGGAGAGCTCCATTGTTCCGGAGCCTAGATTATTTTGGTACATATCTTTTGATGTCGACTTATGCATATCCAGGGGTACGACAAGGCCCTGTCCCGTCATATTTCACTTGTTCAATCTTAGGGGTCCGTAGACATATGTGGGTTGTGAGTAGGTTTTGGTCAGTCGTGTTAATATGGTTTGTTTGGGATATTTCCGTGTATAGTGGCAGCCTTGTCGGCTTGCGTATTATTTTATGCTTTGATCAGCTATGACTCCTCAGGAGACAGGTTTATGATGATATGGCATTGTGAATCCTTAGTTGCTCTTACAAGTTTCCATTCCGTCCTTAGTTTCAGTTTGACTATATCTAACAGGTTCGTATATGAGTGTCCAGCTCGGGCACTAGTCATGGCCCATGGGGTTGGGTCGTGACAGCAAGTGCAAGAGCAGTTCATCCTCGGAGTGTCTACAGACCGTGTCTAGTAGAGTCTTTTTTATCGGTGTGTTGTGCACCACATCGATAAACAGGAAGCAACAGGACATTTAGGATGTCACTTCTCCTTGATATCTTAGTATCGTGCGATAGAGCCAAGAGATAGGAAATGATATCTGTTATATACTGACCTTTGATTTCAGCAGGAGAGTGGTGTCGACAAGAGAGTAAATAATGCTACTGGGAGTTACAAAGGCTAATATTTCATTGAGGTTACGTTATCAGAAATTGTATATATAGAATGGCGACTAGTCATCATCAAGGTTAGTAATTGTAAATATATTAAGAAAATGGATTGAATGTATATATATTTATGATAAGTTCAGTTATAAAGTGTAAACAGAAGAAGTTGAAGGAATCAATGAAAAAATAGGTAAGCAGGGTATATGTCAGATATGGTATGAATGTTGCAGGTATGATTGTGTTATCTCCCGTATCTTTGTGCGTTGGATTATTCGTAAGCTAATCGACAGAAGTTCAAGGACAAGATGATTTTTGAGCTATGAGACAAGGACGTTTTAATCCCGATTTTAACAAGTGCACGATCTGCTAATTAATTACAATTAGTGTTGAAATATTAGTGACGATTAGGGATTAATTAATAGCCATGATCAGATTATTAAGTGGGGATTTATGATTAATTAAGCTAATTAGACCACTAAGTGGGCCCCACTACAACATGGTTAAATTTGATTGGTTCATGCCATAGTGGGACACATGTCAAGTAGGCTGGCCACATGTCAACAAGGCTGGCTACCTATATATATTATGTTGATGACTCACTAAGCCATACATATTCATCTTCACAAAATCACTTGGAGAGAAAATCATGAACAACCATGGCAGCAAGCTCACGGCCAGCTCTTAGATTGAGAAAGAAAGGAAATTTTAACTCAATAAAAGTGTTCTAAACGTCACAAAAGAGGCAACAACGTTGGAATTGGATTGAGGAAGAAGAAGTGGTGTAACTGGTGCAAGAAATTGTAGGATCTATCCTAACTAATTTGAGGTAAGATTTCTTCTTCTTGTAATGTAATTGGAGTTAATGATGTTGTAATGGAGAGATTAGTTTGTAGTAGGCGAAATTGGAAGTAAGAAAATTGCATGATTTCGTTGGTATTGTAAGTTGGGCTGAATTGGAGTTGTTCAATTAAATTGGGTTTGATTGTTTGTCACACCCTAACAGTGGTAGGGCATGATGGGCACCCGACTCTCATCAGAGTCGAGCGAACCCTTGACATTCGCTCTATCAAAACCTGTCATTTCAAAAACTTTTAAAAACATAAAACGTTTCCAGATAGAAATCATTATCTTTATAATGATTATGACAACCTTCAATCAAATTGGTACTTTAAACCAATTGAAATCATCTAAAATACATATTATTTTAAAATCCACAAATGACTCAACTGACATCACTTTGTCGACATCTCGACAAACATACCACAGGACACTGTCTGCAGACGTCTCTAAGAAGTAAACTAAACATTATGAGTCAGGACAGGGCCCTGACATACCCATAATCATACATATCGATACATGACTCAGCACAGCTCCAGAATGAGGTGGAACTTGCCAATCCCAGCTGACGTCCACGCATCCTAGCTATACACATAACTTGCCAAACAATCTGGGGCTGCGGGCATGAACGCAGCGTCCCCAGGCAAAAGGACATCAGTACGGACAATGTACTGAGTATGTAAGGTGGTAACAAGTCATAATCAAAATTTGACTTAGGAGAGAAGAAATCGCAACCTAACTCAATACCTGCAGCCTTCGCTGGATAAAATACAAATGTGCACATGAGGTCTCAAAATAATCTTTAAGTAAATTATGCAATCCAACACATATGCCTCTTCTGACATCGTAACAGAATAGTCCCTTCGGACAGCCGCTTACGGCTAGCGTCAAAATAGTCCCTTCGGACGGCCGCTTCCAGCATAATAATGATGGCCCCTTCGGGCAGCCGCTTCCGGCTTAATATCACCATCATATCAACACAAACTCAATTCATAAATAACAATTTCAATTCACAGCATAAATCACTAATTAATTCATCACACTCCAGTTATTAGCCTTAGACTTTCATAAGAAGTTATCAAATTTGTATCTCACTAGACTTAGGAGGACATACTTTCAGGTTTGAGGGTAGAATTGTTATCAAATTCTTACTACTTATATTCTACTCAATTTCATCTTATTGCCCTACCCAAAAAATAAGTGATCATATCAGTACAAAGGGATGATACTATGGAATGTAGACATAAATCGTAAACGAAATGAAGTAATAAAATCTAGCACCCCCTTCGGAATGGTTTTGAAAATCAAACTTTATGTTTCCTTTATTATAAAACTCATTTCCTCGAAATCATTAGTAAAACCATATACACAACTCAACTTGGCACCTTATGGGTGTTCCCTTCGGAACAGAATAGGAGTACAATCTCAATAAGTCATCACAAGAAACATTTAGACCTTACTCGTCTAAGAATGGAATCATATGGAGTACATATAGAATGAATAATAACAAGAATCATGCGAAAGGAAGAAAAGTTTGCCTTACATACTTTGTCGCTTACGTGATTAGCTTAACTTATGCTTCCAAACACTGGCCAATCCACAACCAAGGTAAAGGAAACCCCGTAGACAACTTGAAAAAGGTTCATATACTTCTCTAAGCTCGTAATTAACTTCCGTAAATTCGGGCAGCATTTTCTCTGTAATCTTCGCTTCCCTCTAATTCCAATTCAATTTAACAACACAATCAGCAACCAAAAACAACAACAACCATCTCATATAAGTCTCTTTAAACTCAAAGCATCAACTCCCAAAGATATACACCAAAACAACCCAGTATACGCTTTGTATACGATATCTTCATACACTTTATTCTCCCAAATTCAAGAACAACAACTTTTCAACAACACATCAACAATCATTTTATGTCAATATCCAGTTAATTCTATCCATTTAATCATACCAAAATAGCCCCCAAGTCATTTGATATCCAAAAATTATAACCGAACTTTCAACGTCATATCCTCTATTCTAACCCGTCAAATCTATCAATGATCATGGTAACAACATCTTAAACATACCTTATATGAGCAGCCACCACGAAACCAACATCCCCCAAGTTCAAATTTTAGCTTAAAACGACGGCAACAACTTGTACTACACTTTATCCTTCACGGGCCTCGGGATTCGGTGTCTCGAACTGGATCAATTCTCCACTTTCTCTCTCTAACTCTCCTCTCTCTCTCTATCTAAAATATTATGGACCTTTGGTATGAAAATGAGGCAGATAAGGCTGAAAATTTCCCTTAAATAGCAAGGGAAGTGGGCCTGACCCGACTTGGAATCGGGTTAGGCCGAGCCCACTGCCCAACTTGACCTTTCTGCCTTAAAACGTCCATAACTTTTTATCCCTAAGTCACATGCAGGCCCACGACCTATGGTTGGAAAGGTATGTCAATTATCTACAACTTTTATTTTAGGAGTTTTCCCAAATTCCCAAATAATGATGGGGTTATGGCCTCCCGAAGTCAGATCACCCGAAAACGAAACTTAAAAACATCTTTTTGGAGGGCTTCCACTTTGATTTGGCTCAAGGGTCCTTCTTGAGTTGTGTTTAACTTCACATATATTATCCATATAACTTGTCATATGTCCTTTATAAAATCTCGACATATGGACCCCACCTCAGATTACCATTACGAGGGCTATATATCTTTTAACGTATCATTCCAATCGTATTGTACGAATTACAAATATCATACTCATGCTATGCTCATGCTAATACAGTAGAATTTCATCCTTTATACTTGTAATATTTGCTCCTCCTTGAGCTCACATTAAGCTGTCTGCAGCCTTAGTAACATGAAATTTTCTGGGGCGTAACATTGTTGTTGTTGTTGTTATTAATTGTGTGTTAAAAGTGAAGGAATCATGATAATTAAAGTTGTAATTGTTTATATGGAATTGTTGAGATATGAATTGGATTAGAGGTTATCCCCCAAGTTTATATGTGGTTAAAGTGATGGTACACATGTATCGTAAGGATTTGAAGTTAAACCAATCGAAGAAAATAAATTTTGTCGAGTTTCAACATTTATTTGAGTGAAATACGGTCCAAGCTATAATACCCCGTATTTTTGGACTACAACATTTAATCGTTCAACATGAGCAAATTTACCCGACCCCGGAGAATTCGATCATATCCAAGGATGAAAATCAAGAGCTCGGTGTATACAAGAAATGAAGTCCCAAAATAATTTAGTACTTAACAAGTGTGACCACGGTGATTGAGAATAATATTTTGTGTATGGCAAAAGAGGTTATGGACTAGTGTTATATCACATGATCATGGTAATGAGTATAAGAGGTGTGTTAAAAATGATTATTATTGAAGTGAATTGAGATCAAGAGATTAATTATATGTTGGAATAAAGTGGGGGAGTAAGGGGTTAATTATTGTGTTAATTTGGATTAAGTGAATAAGTGTCTCTGTTGTGCGATTCCAAGTGGCATCATAAGAGAATACAAGAAGTGACTATGTGGATAATATATGTGGTGTCACTCTTAGGATCAGGCAATATTTATAAGAGTTGTCCATGTGGACCCCATGACTCCTTAAGGGATATATATATATATATATGAAGGTATCATTTGTTTAGTGGAAAAAAATGTCATAAAGGAGTAGGTAGAATTTTATCATCACGAGAACAATTTCTATACTATGCAACAATTTCTTTCTTTTGGAATTACATACATATAGCAAGGTATATGGTGTGGTGACGTTCTACTTATGGTAGACAAATAGCAGCGTTCTACTTTGAGAAGAGCAGCAACGTTTCCTTATTTAAGCGGATCGAAAATTACTCTTAGGTATACAAGGTAGGAATATCCTCTCCTAGGTATATTTAAATTCATCCAGGTCATAGCTAAATCGTGAAATGAAAACTGCCGAATTAATGGCGGGAAATCGTATAAGTTGTTGTGGTTGTTGTCGTGTAGGTTGTTGGTGGTTGTTTGTGTATGTTATGGGCTGGATTTTAAGGATTTGATATGATTATTTCTATTATCGTTGTTGTTGGTATTGTTGTGATAATCGGAGATTAATTGGAAGTTTGGGATAGGCGAGTTATATAGAGGAAATGCTGCCCGATTTCTGTTAAGCTCTTAACTAATCAAAGTCCTAATCAAGGAGTATGAACTAAGAAGTGATTCCCATAAGTGATTGGCTGTAAATATATAAGTTTGAGAAGTCATAGTTTATTAACAACAGTGTTATTCTCAGATTAAATAGGCTAAAGGGGCGACGAAGCAAGCTTGGTTACGGTTGATCTATGACAGCTATGTAAAGTTATCCCTTCTTTGTTTTTTGGCATGATCTATGTGAGACAAACAGATGACGAATGTATATACTCCAAAGAAGCTCCTATTCTTAGAGACACTAGGATGGCTAATGTTCTTGATTTCCAAAAGCTATTCCATTATGTCTTGATACGTGTCTATGATTCTTGAAATTCTATTTGATATAATCCATAGTGACATTCGAGGGGTACTTGACATGACTGTTGTCTTTGATTCTGAAGTGTTACTTCATTCTAATTATCCTATTGAGTCCCAGATGATGATTTAGTTTACATATGGTTGCTCACTACTCTGCTCGTGCATGCTGTTAATATATCTTTCACCGAGTCCCGGGCCGAGTATGTTTGTCACGACCCAACTCTGTAGGCCGTGACTAGTGTCCGTGCTGGACACTCAAACGTACCCAATAACCCAAATTAGCAAACGACAGAATATTTTCAAATATAGAAGTCGCTTGGTGTTAATAATAACCATAAATGAACCGACACCGTACATGGAAGCCGATGAGGCTGTCACAGATCATATCATACCCAAATATATACAGAACCCACACAAGTATGTCTACAGACCTCTACAGATCATAACACAATCATAAGACGGGACAGGGCCCCGTCATACCCCTGAATCGAATACATATATATAATATAGCGGCAGACTGTACCAATATACAGGCTCTGAACAAAAGAGCGCTCCCAATATAGCAGAATAGATGTCCTAGGCAGGCGATCAGCAAATCTGTCTTCTGTACCTGCGCGGCATGAAAACGCAGCCCCCGAAGAAAGGGGTCAGTACGAAATATGTACTGAGTATGTAAAGCACGGAACGTAGTAAACAAAGTCATAATCAAAGTAGAAGGTACAGAAAATGGACAAAATGTACAGATTAGCAAAATGCTGATCATAAAGTATAAATAGTATTTATTGAAAACATATGTCGTACCTGGTCCAAATACGGAACAAGATCATAACCGAAACAAAACTTACAGAGAAGTGAGTGTGACATCCGAAGTATCAAATGCATATTTTCAAAACATGAGTGTGTTCAGAAACATATACCATATCATGTCCGGCCCCTGCCAAGGGCTCGGCGAAACAGAACGTGGCCACCCCCCGACGCTGGTGCCACCATACATAAGGAACAGAGTAGGGGATAACCCCGTAACATAACATATCATATCATATCATATCAGATGGCCATATCAGATCATATCATATCAGAATGTGTGTACATGGCACAACATACTCCAAAACCCATGTACATATATACCTGCCCCCTCACATCGAGGCACGGCGAACAATGCATTGGAATACGCTTGACAACATATCCTGGCCCGGGCTCAGTGTGGGAAACATTGGGGCATCCACGAATGGAGTAGTGAGAGACTAAATGCAACCAAAAAAAATCACAGATTTCCAGAGACTCAATGAGGCATATCGAAATGACAAATCAAATCAATGAAGTCGGACAGAATCATAGTAGGTGTATGTCGTATGTCATAATGAGTTACGGAAGAATAATCCTTCTGGGGTCATTCTCATATTCCAAAATAGTTTACCAGACTCGAGGAAATCATTAAAACAATTTTCCATAGAAGTTAAAAGGATAGTTAAAACGTTTCATTTTATATTGTTCGAAAATAAGGCAATTGTACAATAAGAGAGCAAAGCGGGAATAGTGGAACTAAATGCAATACAAAATATCGTACCTTTACAGAGACTCAATATAGTACCCCGAATAAGCATCATTAGTAGTTGGAAAAGTAGATAAGACGTTTCCTTAAAAATTGCTTGACATCAAGTTACAAAGGACCATAAGGGTAAAATCGGAAATAGCGGGCCCACCTCGGGACAACCAAAGCGGCGGGCTCAAATTACGTGTATTAAGCTTATGGGGTCACCTACAGAGGTCCTAGGGCATTCCGTAACTTCCTAAGTGATTTGGAGAAATTTTGCATAATTTTTCATTAAAGCATACTAAAAGGGTTCAATTCTATTGAACGAAAATGTGACAATTTCAGACACGGATTCCGATGAGCAGAATATGCTCCGAGGCATGAATCCGATCCTAGTACATCTAGGACATGCCAAAAGAAGAATCGGGGTGGCTTTACATACCTTTTACGCACTTTAAGCCTTTCCAAGTTCACTTCCCGTTTCGTCCAAAATCTGCAAATGGTCACATTTACCAAATGTTAACCATAAGGCTTTAGGCTTAAATCTAAAGTTAACACTTTTCTACAGAAATTTGGGCAGCATCTCCCCTATACATATAGCATCCCCGAGAATTCAACTCGGCCAAAACAATCAACAACAACCCAACAACAACACTACCAACAACAACAATCACTATAAAACACTCAATATGGCACAACTAGTTCCCTTTCCAACATAGTGCAATATCTTCCATTTCAACTTCAAATTTCCAAACCAAGCTCGATGGTTTCACATTCATCATTAATCTAGATCATCACAATATAATTTGGAAGCATTTCATATCATTTCCACAAAATATTCACAAGATATACAAAATATACAAACTTCTACATTCCATTACAATGCAAACTTATATCATTTTACCTTCATTTACATTGCAAGGATCACCACAACACAACTAACATATTAAACAAAATTAATTCATTCCCATTCCAATTTCAATACACCACTCGGCCAATACATATAATTCCAACTTCAACCGAATTCAATCAACTTTAATTTCCAATATGAATTTCACCATAACCACAACTAGAATACAACATAAAATTAACTCATCTTTGACTACGCAACCACACATGTACACGGCTACATTCATACATATATATATTCATGCAACTTCCATATTTTCATGAATTTTAACCCTTTCTACTTCCCACAACATAAACCAAACCTTCATAACACATAAATAGGAATTAAATCTTACGCTTTCTCTTCAACTTCTTCACTTGGCCAAAGTGCGGAAACAATGAAACGGATGACTTATCTTCCGAAACAATTATACTATGTTGTAGAGGACCCTTGAATTAGTGGAAATACTACAAGAAAATAATTTTTGGAAAAAAATTTAAAGCACCTAATTTCCATGGTCTTGGCCGAAATGGCCCCTTTCTCTTGCTCTTCATCTTTTGTCTTCTCCTTATCTAATTTTTCTTGAAGTTTCAAAAGGATAAAGACCCCTTTTTAATATAATTGTCACATGACTAATCAGATGACAATTTCATATTGTGGGTTTGGGCCAAGGCTTGGCCGGCCTCCCTTCAAACTTGGGCCTAATTTTTTTTCTTTTCATTTTTGTTTGGGCCAATTCGGTTGGTCCCGAGTTGGGCCTAGCCCACTGACCTTTCGACCTTAAAACGTCCATAGCTCCTTGTACCAACGTCACCTAGGAACCCACAACCTATGGTTGGAAAGCTAATTCAATTATCTATAACTTCTATCTCTTGGTACTTTTCCAAATTCCAAACTTATAATACCGTTTTTGCCCCTCCAAGTCAGGTCACCCGGAAACGTTTTCTTAAAAATATTCGTTTGGAGGGCTTCCACTTTGATTTGGCCCAAGGGTCCTTCATGAGTTGTGTTTAACTTTACATATGTGATTCATATAGCTTGTCACATGTTCCAAAAAAAAATCTTGATGTGTGGGCCCCACCTAAGCTTTCATATAATCCGACGTTAAAAAATACGGGATATAACATCCTCCCCCCCTTTAGAACATTCGTCCTCGAATGTTAGATTAGTCTTATAGGGTCTGTAAGTACTTCGGGGGAGTTTCTTTTTATGGTCGGCTCTTATGATACACATTCATTATTGAATATAACCAAGTAAGGATATTTCTTCTTCATTTCCTCTTCAGTTTCCCAGGTCATCTCTTCCCTGTTATCGTTCTGCCATAGCACCTTAACGGAAGCTACATCTTTATTCCGCAATCTCCTTACCTGGCAATCCAGAATGGCTACAGGATGCTCTTCGTACGATAGTTCCTCTGCCACCCGAATATTATTTGATGGAAATATTCTAGGAGGACCACCGACACATTCGCGGAGCATAGATACATGAAATGCCGGATGTACCGCTTCCAAATCAGATGGTAAATCTAACTCGTAGGCGACATTCCCAATCTTTCAAATAATCTGATAGGGTCCGATATATTGCGGACTGAGCTTACTCTTTTTGCCGAATCGCATTACGCCTCTCATAGGCGATACTTTCAAAAATACCCAATCCCCGACCTGGAACTCTAAGGGTCGACGCCGTTTGTCAGCATACGATCTCTGTCGACTCTGGGCTGCTAATTGTCTTTCTCGGATGAGTTTCACCTTATCAACGGCCTGCTGGATCATATCGGGACCGATTAACTCTGTTTCGCCAATATCGAACCAGCCGATCGGTGACCTGCATTTTCTGCCATACAAAGCCTCGTATTAAGCTAGAATCGTAGCTGTCATTATAAGCAAACTCGATCAACGCAGATGATCATCCCGGCTACCTCTGAATTCAATAATACAGGCCCGTAACATATCTTCTAGTGTCTGTATAGTGTACTCGGCCTGTCCGTCGCTCTGAAGATGGAATACTGTGCTCAGACTTACCTGAGCCCCTAATCCTTCCTGAAAACAAATCTCCAGAATTTAGTCATAAACTGAGTACCTCTGTCAGTGACAATAGATATAGGAATTTCGTGGAGTCTCACTATTCCTTTAATACATATAGTCTGGCATAATCCTCAGCTGAATAAGTGTTTCTGACGGGAAGAAAGTGGACTGATTTTTGTTAGCCTTTCCACAATAATCCATATGGAATCATACTTCCGTGGAGTGCGAGACAATCCTGTAATGGAATCCATATTAATTATCTCCCACTTCCAAATCAGAATTTGCATTCCCTGGAATAGTCCATCAGGCTTCTGGTGTTCAATTTTTAATCTGCTGGCAATTCGGGCACTGGGCAACGGCCTTGCGATGTCGGGCACACATAATCTGCCTCGGTATAACAATACTCATCCAGTACAACTTCGAGCTGAATCTCTTCCTTATCAAAGGTCGTCTCCCTACCATACCAGAATAGACTCCTCAAACTGACGCTGTTTTACCTCTTCCTAATCTATGATTGTGCAGCTTCTCGGACAAAAATTTCAATATCTTCAGAACCGACCAAACGAACTCCAAGACTAGCTGACTGATGAGTTTTACAGACCAATTCTTTGTTTCTGACTGTACGCCGGTCAAGCCGTCCATAGATTCACGACTAAGTGCGTCTGCCACAACGTTAGCTTTTCTAGGGTGGCACAAAATATTAACATCATAATGTTTCAATAATTCGAACCATCTTCTCTGCCACGAATTCAACTCCTATGGCTTAGAATATACTGGAGGCTCTTATGGTCCGTATAAATATAAACGTGTACCCCATGTAAGTGATGCCGCCATATCTTTAAAACATGAATCTCTGTGGCTAATTCCAGATCATGAGCGGAATAATTTCCCTCGTGCGGTCTGAGCTGCCGGGGAAACATAGGCTATAATCCGACCATTCTCAGAGAACTACGTATTTCAGTCGATGTCGAAGGCCTAGGTCAATTCTTTATCGCTTCAATCTTCTATGTGCCAATTGTTTCTACTTATACTTACTTTACTTTACTTTCATTCACTCCCCCTCTTTGGGGTTATACTTATACCATATCCATATCTTTTCTTTCTAACTTACAACTTGATTTTCTCTGTACGAGACCTTAACAGAATCACAATTATATAGTACACAATCTTATCCGATAGCTGGCACTCAATTAATTTAATTAACGCAGCAGTTTATCCTTTAGTAACCACGTTCTTCCTCCATACCCATTCCTTATCTGTCGTTCTATTTTCTCGATAATCGAATTATTCGATATGCACATGATTCATCATTTCATGCCTTAAGTTTTCCTTTGCCCTGTACTATTCCATTTTTGTTTGCTTTCGCAATTGACTTCGTACTTTGCCCGTCGACTCTTTTAGAGGCTCCGCTTAATTATGTTTCTTACGGTTCATTATTTTTTTTGACATTTTGATCTCCTTACCTTCCACTCAATTATTCTCTTTTCTTTCCAAACATCGTTGTATTAGAATCTTCCAATCTCAACCAGTAGCAAAATCAATATCAGTCTACTTCGTAACATCTATACCATACCTTTCCCCTTTTCTCGTAAATTCTGTCCAGTCAATGTTTTCCCTATATTACAACACTGGCCATTAGGGTTCACCAATCAATCGACATAGTCATAAATGGGGGCCGTACACATACATATATATATATATATATATATATATATATATATATATATATATCACTGCCATTTCCTTTTACAATACATCTTCAATCACTTGTTCAAATTTACTCTAGTTCCTGAGCTACGTTGCTTTTTCTTCCTTTTTGGCAATCTAATTCGTCTCAGCTCGTGTGACCCCTATAAAGTTTCTAACCATTCCACATATCCTAATTCCCTTTAGGTTACCCCGAATTTCCTATTCGTCTCTTATACCTATGTTTGCAAAAATCTTTGCACATTTCCCAGGGGGTCACCCATCCCAGAATTGCTCTGGCCCTGACACGCTTAACCTTACAACTTTAATGAATTTAGACACGTTAAGGCTGGTATAATTACACCAATTGCCCCGCACGTCTTTTGTCACGTAATTTAAGACAAGTCGGGGTCTTGACAGCTTTTCAGAACGTTCTCGTAGCGGGTCCCACCCCGACCTAGCGAGAATTCTTTTATTTTTCTGACTATATCGTCTTCAATACTTACCTCCATGTATATATATTATATATATATGAGTCGTGAGCGAACCACTCAATTCCCAACTGCTTGTCATACGTTTTGTATTCTTCCAATTAGAGGAAACTTGCTCGTCGGACATTTTTGCCCTTCCGCATATTTTTCCCTTCACATGGGCTATGCTAAAACAAAATGGGGTTAGAATATATTTCTGGTCCCTCCAAATAAATTGTGAATTCGCTACTCGTATATTCTTTCTCGAGATAAAATTTTCCATATGAGGATAACGCTTCTTACGAATGACATGGAGGGTATCTCTTAAACTTTTAACCCAACATAAGAGATTTACCCTATCAGTATCGACTTTCAAGACATATTAAGAATTTATATCTTATTTTCCTGTTTATATTTCTGGAAAAATTTGGGCAGAGGTTCCTCTTTATTTCTTACTATCCCAAAACCTGTACACAGGAAATACCAACCATGCCTCACAGGACCAACACATATACATATATACATATCATATCATATCGCATCATAGCCACACGGGGCTAACAATTTCAAATAAAAGTATCAGAATTTCGAGGCTTACCTCACGCCAACTCGAACTGCACCTGCTACACTTTCCATGTTTGTTTCTCTTTTTAATGTTCGACTTTATGTTTTAATCGTACTTCAGGATACCTTACCCAGCATACATCTCTCATACCATTGCTTACCGGAGTACTGTGTAGCTTCCAATATCAGCAGGCGCTGTCTTACGTCGATACCGTTCACCAGCTGCAATTAAGGGTTAGTAAAGAAAGGAATTCATTTCCTACAGCTGGCTCTATCGCACGATCTAAGAATCAAAGAAAGGTAACACCTAAATGTCCTGTAGCCTCCTGTTTATAGATGTGGTGCACAACACACCGATAAACAGGACTCTACTAGACACGGTCTGTAGACACTCCGAGGACGAACCGCTCTGATACCACTTTTGTCACGACCCAACTCTGTAGGCCGCGACTAGTGTCTGTGCTGGACACTCAAACGTACCCAATAACCCAAATTAGCAAACGACAGAATATTTTCAAATATAGAAGTCGCTTGGTGTTAATAATAACCATAAATGAACCGACACCGTACATGGAAGCCGATGAGGCTGTCACAGATCATATCATACCCAAATATATACAGAACCCACACAAGTATGTCTACAGACCTCTACAGATCATAACACAATCATAAGACGGGACAGGGCCCCGTCATACCCCTGAATCGAATACATATATATAATATAGCGGCAGACTGTACCAATATACAGGCTCTGAACAAAAGAGCGCTCCCAATATAGCAGAATAGATGTCCTAGGCAGGTGATCAGCAAATCTGTCTTCTGTACCTGCGCGGCATGAAAACGCAGCCCCCGAAGAAAGGGGTCAGTACGAAATATGTACTGAGTATGTAAAGCACGAAACGTAGTAAACAAAGTCATAATCAAAGTAGAAGGTACAGAAAATGGACAAAATATACAGATTAGCAAAATGCTGATCATAAAGTATAAATAGTATTTGTTGAAAACATATGTCGTACCTGGTCCCAATACGGAACAAGATCATAACCGAAACAGAACTTACAGAGAAGTGAGTGTGACATCCGAAGTATCAAATGCATATTTTCAAAACATGAGGAGTGTGTTCAGAAACATATACCATATCATGTCCGGCCCCTGCCAAGGGCTCGGCGAAACAGAACGTGGCCACCCCCCGACGCTGGTGCCACCATACATAAGGAACAGAGTAGGGGATAACCCCGTAACATAACATATCATATCATATCAGATGGCCATATCAGATCATATCATATCAGAATGTGTGTACATGGCACAACAAACTCCAAAACCCATGTACATATATACCTGCCCCCTCACATCGAGGCACGGCGAACAATGCATTGGAATACGCTTGACAACATATCCTGGCCCGGGCTCAGTGTGGGAAACATTGGGGCATCCACGAATGGAGTAGTGAGAGACTAAATGCAACCAAAAAATATCACAGATTTCCAGAGACTCAATGAGGCATATCGAAATGACAAATCAAATCAATGAAGTCGGACAAAATCATAGTAGGTGTATGTCGTATGTCATAATGAGTTACGGAAGAATACTCCTTCTGGGGTCATTCTCATATTCCAAAATAGTTTTCCAGACTCGAGGAAATCATTAAAACAATTTTCCATAGTAGTTAAAAGGATAGTTAAAACGTTTCATTTTATATTGTTCGAAAATAAGGCAATAGTACAATAAGAGAGCAAAGCGGGAATAGTGGAACTAAATGCAATACAAAATATCGTACCTTTACAGAGACTCAATATAGTACCCCGAATAAGCATCATTAGTAGTTGGAAAAGTAGATAAGACGTTTCCTTAAAAATTGCTTGACATCAAGTTACAAAGGACCATAAGGGTAAAATCGGAAATAGCGGGCCCACCTCGGGACAACCAAAGCGGCGGGCTCAAATTACATGTATTAAGCTTATGGGGTCACCTACAGAGGTCCTAGGGCATTCCATAACTTCCTAAGTGATTTGGAGAAATTTTGCATAATTTTTCATTAAAGCATACTAAAAGGGTTCAATTCTATTGAACGAAAATGTGACAATTTCAGACGCAGATTCCGATGAGCAGAATATGCTCCGAGGCGGGAATCCGATCCTAGTACATCTAGGACATGCCAAAAGAAGAATCGGGGTGGCTTTACATACCTTTTACGCCTTTCCAAGTTCACTTCCCGTTTCGTCCAAAATCTGCAAATGGTCACATTTACCAAATGTTAACCATAAGGCTTTAGGCTTAAATCTAAAGTTAACACTTTTCTACAGAAATTTGGGCAGCAACTCCCCTATACATATAGCATCCCCGAGAATTCAACTCGGCCAAAACAATCAACAACAACCCAACAACAACACTACCAACAACAACAATCACTATAAAACACTCAATATGGCACAACTAGTTCCCTTTCCAACATAGTGCAATATCTTCCATTTCAACTTCAAATTTCCAAACCAAGCTCGATGGTTTCACATTCATCATTAATCTAGATCATCACAATATAATTTGGAAGCATTTCATATCATTTCCACAAAATATTCACAAGATATACAAAATATACAAACTTCTACATTCCATTACAATGCAAACTTATATCATTTTACCTTCATTTACATTGCAAGGATCACCACAACACAACTAACATATTAAACAAAATTAATTCATTCCCATTCCAATTTCAATATACCACTCGGCCAATACATATAATTCCAACTTCAACCGAATTCAATCAACTTTCATTTCCAATATGAATTTCACCATAACCACAACTAGAATACAACATAAAATTAATTCATCTTTGACTACACAACCACAAATGTACACGGCTACATTCATACATATATATATTCATGCAACTTCCATATTTTCATGAATTTTAACCCTTTCTACTTCCCACAACATAAACCAAACCTTCATAACACATAAAAAGGAATTAAATCTTACCCTTTCTCTTCAACTTCTTCACTTGGCCAAAGTGCGGAAACAATGAAACGGATGACTTATCTTCCGAAACAATTATACTATGTTGTAGAGGACCCTTGAATTAGTGGAAATACTACAAGAAAATAATTTTTGGAACAAAATTTAAAGCACCTAATTTCCATGGTCTTGGCCGAAATGGCCCCTTTCTCTTGCTCATCATCTTTTGTCTTCTCCTTATCTAATTTTTCTTGAAGCTTCAAAAGGATAAAGACCCCTTTTTAATATAATTGTCACATGACTAATCACATGACAATTCATATTGTGGGTTTGGGCCAAGGCTTGGCCGGCCTCCCTTCAAACTTGGGCCTAAATGTTTTTCTTTTCATTTTTTTTTGGGCCAATTCGGTTGGTCCCGAGTTGGGCCTAGCCCACTGACCTTTCGACCTTAAAATGTCCATATCTCCTTGTACGAACGTCACCTAGGAACCCACGACCTATGGTTGGAAAGCTAATTCAATTATCTATAACTTCTATCTCTTGGTATTCTTCCAAATTCCAAACTTATAATACCGTGTTTGCCCCTCCAAGTCAGGTCACCCGGAAACGTTTTCTTAAAAATATTCGTTTGGAGGGCTTCCACTTTGATTTGGCCCAAGGGTCCTTCATGAGTTGTGTTTAACTTTACATATGTGATTCATATAGCTTGTCACATGTTCCAAAAAAAAATCTTGATGTGTGGACCCCACCTAAGCTTTCATATAATCCGACGTTAAAAAATACGGGATATAACTCTCGTTCACAGTTTCACGGCATTGTTCACCGAGTCCCTCACTAGAGGGCCGGGTAGGTTTATATATATGATGATGACGATATGATGATGTGATGATGGCACCGAGTCCCATGATGGGCCGGGTATGGTATACATTTATACGACTTTATTCACCGAGTCCCATAATGGACCGGGTATGGTATATGATATAGATATGCATGATTCTCATTTCGTAAGGCACAGGTGCATTGGTATCTTTGGTTATCATACTTACCTCCTGTAGTCTTTTATTCAGTCATGACTTTCTTTATTGTATTTCATGCTTTATATACTGAGTACATTTTTCGTACTAACCCCCTTTCTTCGGGGGCTGCGTTTTATGCCCGCAGATACAGACACTTAGTTTGGCGATCCTCCAGCCTAGGAATTCTGCTCAGTTGTTTGGAGAGCTCCATTGTTCCGGAGCCTAGATGATTTTGGTACAGATCTTTTGATGTAGACTTATGCATATCTAAGGGTACGGCGGGTCCCTGTCTCGTCATATTTCACTTTTATACTCTTAGAGGTCTTTAGATATATGTGGGTTGTGAGTAGGCTTTGGTCAGTCGTGTCAATATGGTTTGTTTTTGACATTTCCGTGTATAGTGGCAGCCTTGTTGGCTTGCGTATTGTGTTACGCTTTGATCATCTATGACTCCTCAGGAGACAGGTTTATGATGATACGGCATTGTGAATCTTTGGTTGCTTTTACAAGTTTCCATTCCCTCTTTAGTTTCAGTTTAATTATATCTAACAGGTTCGTATACGAGTGTCCAGCTCAGGCACTAGTCATGGCCCATGGGGTTGGGTCGTGACGGATTGAAACCTGCAGTTAAAGATTGAAAGGGGGAGTAAATAGGAAAGTATAACAGGTATAGTTCGAGTTGGACATACGAGGTAAGTTCATCATTTTCATACGGTTGTTGCTATTGGGAGCCCTTATATATATATATATATATATATATATATATATATATATATATATATATATATATATATATATATATATATATATATTGGCACCGTGAGGCATTGTTGGTATTTCCTGCGTGTAGGTTTTGGGGTAGTAAGAAATACAGAGGAAACTCTGCCAAAATTTTCCTAGAAATAAAAAGAGATTGAGATATAGGTTCGTAAAAAGTCTTGAAAGGTCATGTCAACAGTAAAGATAAGATTTGACTAAGTTGTGAGTACGGCTGACTTCGAGAAATAAGTTAACCGTTGAATTGATGGTAATAGTAATTATGAGGTCGATATCAATATGGTAAAAAGGAAATGTTAGGACAATTTGGAAGGACTTGTGATAATAAGAGATGATTTAGAAAAGGCTGGCAAATTTTAATAGAGTGTTTTATTGACGTATCACCTGAATTGACAAGCAAGGATAAATTACGACGAGTTTATAGTTAGAAGAAGTAATAGTACGATTGAGAAAAAAGTACAGAGGACGAAGAATTGTGACGAATATGAATGTATTGATAAGACAGCTTGTGAGGTATTAAGGATGAGATTGACCAAAAAGGGTAAAAGGTTAAGAAGTGTTACACTATAGGATTGATTATGAATAGGATATAATGTGAATATAATAAGGATTGTTATGAAAATGAGTAAAGCCTAGCGAGGAAGTGACTAAAAGATATAACGTGATCTATGTGACTAAAGTATAAAGGCGAGCTATAGAACGAATAAGAAAGACTTATAAAGTTCTTCTATAGGGAAAGTTCAGAATAAAGATTATGTGATAACGGATATGATAGCGAGCACAAGAGAAGAAGGAGTTAATTGAAAGAAGGAAAGAAGAAGAAAACGAGATAACAGTGCAGTGATAGGTTATGACACATATAGCCGAGAACACGAGTAGTATAAGTGACGGAACTGTGAATGACCAAACTATAAAAGATGAGCAACGAGGTAGAATGAGTGCCAGAAAATGACTGGATGATAAGAGCAAATAGGGATGAACAGAATACGTTTTGAAAATGAGAAAGGGATTATGCAGAAGTAGTGTTTTTCGAAGGATATAAAGGTAGCATGAGATTCCTCGTGCACTGAATAAAAGATGAACATAGACTGGAGAAATGGTAAGGGAATACTAAAGGAAGCACCAAAGATAGACGTAATTAATTGAGTACGAGCATAAAATAAAAGGGAAATATGTAGGTATGAACTTAAAGGTGTAGTATGACGACAAGGTGATAAGATAAGACCATTATTAAGACGAACTTGACATGATTTTGAGTAAGTTAGAAGTCAGTGTTGGGTACACAATAAGGGCAAAAGAACATAAGGCATAAAAGAGCACTGCGTGTATATGACCTCACCTCGAAAACACTGAAATCCTTAAAGGACAAGGACTGTAGGCCTGAGGAAAAAATAATGTATTGTAAATTTATTAAAGGAAACAGATGATATAGGTTGGGATAAAGATAATATTACAAAAGAACTTTGGACACTTATCATCGGAATATAAGTACTACCTAATTGAGAATTTGGAACAACTATAAGTACTAATTAATTACTGATTGGAGTAAGTGGAATGTGGCCTTGGATGAGTTGCTACATGGGTTACATTACTCGAGTATAGATGGTCAGCTGAGATTGTGTACTATATATAGAAAGGTTCTCGTTGCTTCATGATTTTGTTAAGGTTTCGTACGTGGATAATCAAGGTTATAACTTATAGATAAAAGACATGCATATGGTACAGTATACCAAGTGAGTTGAAAAACAAATCAGATGAATTTGAGATTAGAAATAGGGACATAGAGCAGAATATAAACAAATAATGGTATAAGTACACCCTTAAAGGGGGAAGCGGGTGAGAGCAATGCAAGTTTAAGATGGAAACGATTGACACTGCAATATATTTGATATGGATACTTCAACTTCAAGTGAGATCCCTTGCTGAAACAAATTAGTAAGATCTGAAAGTCAGCAATAAGCAGATAGAAGTCAGGATGGTATTTGAGACAGTGCTGAGAATTATTTGTAAATATCTTGAAGGATATGACGTTAAAAATTGGGTGCTTATAAAAAGAAAGAGTACGATAAGAGAATGGTAATGAGTAACTTAAGAGATATTGTAAAGGATAGCTATGCTATACTAGATTAGAGGCTAAGATTTTGCAATAGAGTTGTGCGCTAATGATATTGCGACTTATAAGTAGCAAAGGGAAGGGATAGAAAATCTCCTATAGTAGGATGTGAGAAAATCAAAGGGGTGAATAAGGGAAGGGAAAGGAGTATGACAAGATAAGTTACGAACGAGTTTTAGTATGGATGAGTTATGTAAAGCATAATGAACCACGAGAAGGAAATACTATGACTAAGATTGGATATATTTTATACAAGTTGTACAAGAATAGTTATGCAACCTACGAATATTTGTATGCTAAGAGTGAGACCAAGTCAGTACTTGATAAGAAGAGTAAGGATTTAGTAATAACAATGCAGTTGCGATATTTTGGATACATTAAGGAAAGGTGTAAGATGGTTTGAGCCAAATTACCGAGATAGAAGTAGTACTAAGGGAAAATAGGACATGGCAATAGTTGAGCCCCGACACTGATTGAAAGATACGAGAGGAGAATGCAAGGTAAAGCATAAAGACTAGTGAAACGACGTTAAGGTATTTCTCGGGCTAATTTGAACACCTTCGCATATTCTTGTAAAGATTGCAACATAATTTGTGACAGAAAAACTAAGAGCAAATTCTGAATAAAGAGGCGATAGAAGGGTTTGAATTAAAAATAAAGAAACGACACGAGATAATATGCCTAAAGTGTTACGAGTTGGATTAAGGGAAATTGTGAAATGGTTTAAGCGAGACAATCAGAACAAACTGGTTACTAGATGACAGTGAATTTATATGTCAAATTAAAAATTCTTTCAGAATTATACCAGTTAATAATAAACAGATTAGAGAGCAGCTATGTAAAGTTATAATATGAGGGAACTCCAGCGCTACTTGATAGCCAACTCTAAAGATTGAGATTAAGAGCTAAAAAGTAGAGTGACAGTTAAAGTTTTTCTTTTAAAAAAAAAAAGAAGCCGAGAAGTGATGCATGAGGCTGAAGACTCCAGAATATGGCTGGAACAGAAGAGCAATGTAAGGTTATCAAAGTAAAATAATGTTACACCTTGGGAAATTTTGTTTTATTCGTAGAGTCTGCGAAGGGTCTATAGGTTACCATAGGCATGAAATACTCCAAGGATTGTAAAGTCTAATAAATCAACGAGGTACGTCTACGCGTTATAAAATCTTATGTAAAGATTAAGAGGTAAGATAAAGTGAACGATACATCTTAAGGGAGTGACTTATAGAAGAGGAAAGAGTCGAGTTATAACTAAGTGCAATAGAGAGAGAGAGTAAGATTTCAGCAGAAGAGCTCGCAATACAACTGTCGACCAACTACGAAATGAAGAGGAGAGTAAAGACAATGACGTGGAATTATTACCTCAAGAAACAACAGAAAGAGGAAATATTACGGGAATGGTTACTTAGAGATCTGGAATTCGTAATAATAAATTGAAGGGAATCGACCAATGAAGAAGGCATATGAAAGGTATCATAATTCAATAAAAGAACACTTGAGGAAGTATTGGGACTAGTTTAACATTCGAGGACGAATGTTCTAAAGGGGGGAAGGATGTTACATCCCGTATTCTCATGTGTTGGAAAGTGTGCGAATTAAATGATATTAGAAACGGGCATGAGGTTATCCCCCCAAGCTTATAGGTGGTTAAAGTGATGGTACACATGTATCGTAAGGATTTGAAGTTAAACCAATCTGTTACATCCGACATTTTCGCTTATTCGAAAAATTCAAGATAAATGGACTTGTGATGAATAAGGCCACAATTGGACATTCCTAGGTATGAATGTGTAGGTTGTGAATACTATGGTGTGGGATTACGAAAGGTGGCCAAGGGCAAAATTGGAATTTTGGAAACTTACCCCATGAATTACAATATGTAGCCAACAATTTGGACTCAAAAAAAAAATAAGAGAACTAAGGCCCAATTGGGAGGCCCAACCGGCCATGGTTGGCCCAAGACCTTGTATATTGGTCATGTGATTAGTCACATGACTAATTAACATGAAGGCTATATACTTGGACCAATGTTCATCTTTGGAACATTCAAGAAAAAAATAAAGAGCAAGCAAGAAAAAAAAAAGATAAGAGGGTTTCGGGTTTGAGGAGAAAAGAAGAGAGAAAAGAAAGAAAAATTGTGGGAGCCTAATCCTTGGTTTAAAAATCAAATTCTTGTGGGAATATTACTAAGTGCAAAGTCCTCTACAACTTGGTACAATTAGTTTGGCAAGAGGACAACTTTGTAGCAAGTGGAAAACTTGAAGAAAAGGTAAGGATTTTACCATTTTCATGCCATGAAATATATGTATATATGTTGTGGTGTGTGGAAATGAATGAAAAGTATGAAAATTTTGTGTGTTGGAAGTGCTTGTGTTTGGGCCGTGAGTATGCTTATATTACATGTCTTTGATGATTTGAATTCATGTTGTAATTTAGTTGTAGTATGGTGGAAATTGTATTAGAAATGAAAGTGGAATGAATTAATGGAAGTTGGAGAATATTGTATGTGGCCGTGTGGTATGGTATTGGTGGTGGAATATGAATTTACTCTTGTTAGTGTGTTAAGTGTGTTATGGTGAAGTGAATGGAAAGATAACAATCTTTATTGTCATGGAAAAGTGGTTATTAAGTTGTTGTAGGAGAATATGCAACTTTGTTATGGTTTATGTAAAAAAAAAAATGGAAATGAAAGTATCAAGAGGTAAATTATGATTATTGTTGATGAATTTGGAAGATGGAAATGTATAATTAACTTGTATGTTGAAAGTTAGGAAACATTGGACAAGTAGTGGCTTAATGGAAAGTTTGTAAGTTTGCATATCTTATGTATATCTTGTGAGAATGGTATGATATGCCTCCAAATCGTGTTGTAATGAATTTGATGGGTAATGAACATCAAAATAATAAGTTTGGTTTGGAAGTGTAAGGTCGGAACGGAAAATGTTAAGTTATGACGGAAAGTTGGCAAATTGTGCCTTATTATGTATTTTGAGCTACTTGTCGTTATTATGAATATTGTTGTTGGGTTGTGTTGATTGTTTGGATGTGTTTAACTTTTGGGGATGTCATATATACAGAGGAAATGCTGCCGAAATTTCGGTAGGCAAGTATGTGTTAAGTTTGGACTATGGAAAAGTTGAAACTAACAAATGGTAAACTTGACCATTTCTAGATTTTGGACGAACTTGGGATCGACGCCAAGCGAGCGTGAGGCGCTATCGAGGTATGTGAAGCAGTTCCCTTTGTTCCTAGGCATGTTCTGGATGTGATAGGCTCGGTCGCGAGCCTTAAGTACGACTCCGTTCCCCGGAATTCGAGACGGAAAACCGCTCCAATTCCTTCAATTCAATTGAAGCTATTTTCTTACAAATTGCCTTTAAAGTGAGTTTTTGTACAAAACTTCCCTAAACGGAGTCGGAACACTTCCAAACGATTATGGATGACCTCATAAGGTCTATTAGCGATAATTTACCTATGTTGCCTCGAGTTGGTCCGAGGCGGGCCCGCAAGGCCCGATATCTTCTGTAATACTTTAAATACTTCCGTTTTGTCCGATTTTCTCAGAAACCATCTGAACTATTATTTTGATTATGATACAACTATTTTCATGAAATTCTTACAAAATGATTTCTGAACATCTGAGAATCTGATTCTGATAATGATCTGTCGTGCCTCCCTAAGTAGGATATAGGCGCGTACTATGCATACTATCCGGATACTCTGATTTTGACTCGCCGTTTGGCACCCTTCAGTTTGATTGAGTCTGTATGTTGAGTCTGTATGTAAGTAGTTTCTCATTTATCGGTTCGTGTCTGTCTCAATGCATTCCTTCACTGCGTCCCGGGCCAGGTTCTGTTATCGTGCATATTTCTCTGCATTGTTCACCGCGTCCCTCGGCGTACGGGCCGGGATCTGTATGTCAGTATGATATTATGATCTGTGTATGGGGATGGCGGCCAGGATGGCATATGATCTGATCTGATTCTGTCTGTCCACCGCGTCCCGTACTAAGAGGGCCAGGTTCTGTTACCGCGCCCCCAGACAGGGCCGGGATCTGTATGAATGTATGCGTGTGCTGTCTATATTTATATAAGCACATGCCTCTGTATGATTCTGTATGACTCTGTACTACTCTGCATGCATAATTCTGTCCGACATATTTCTGTCTGTCCGTCTGAAAGACGATTACGTCTGTATGTCCGTATGGATTCTGATTCTGTATGCCCGTATGGATTCTGATTCTGTATGTCCGTATGGATTCTGATTCTGCTCGTCTATCCGTATTATGATTCCGTTTGTCTGTCCGAACCATAATTCTGTTTATTTGTATGGTACACGGTTCTGTATGTCTGTCTGGATCATGACTCTGTCCGTCAGTCTGATTTATGGTTCTGTTCGTTATATTTCTGTGACTCCGGTTCGGACTATGTTTATATCTGTTATGTTCTGCTTTACATACTCGGTACATTTTTCGTACTGACCCCCGTTCTTCGGGGGCTGCGCCACATGCCCGCAGGTACCGACGCACCAGGTGATACGCCGCCAGCGTAGGGTTCTAATTCTGCTGTTTGAAGAGCTCCTTTGATCCGGAGCGTATACTTTTGGTATATATATCTTCTGTCTTCTGTATACTCTGTATGTATGGATATTCTGGGTACGGCGGGGCCCTGTCCCGTCATATGATTCTGTATGTCTGTAGAGGCCTGTAGATAGATGTGTGGGTTACAGGTTTCGTCTGTATGTTAGCCTTATCGGCTTATCTGCACGTTTCTATATGTCCAGATATATATATGTTTGCGCGCGTGCCGTATCTGTATTGGCTCACGTCTGTAACATCTGTTTTAAAAAAAAAAATCTGTATGATACGAAATTCGGTCAGGTAGGTATGTACGGGTACCCAGTTAGGGTACCAGTCACGGCCCACGGGGTTGGGTCGTGACACAATCGAAGAAAATAAGTTTTGTCGAGTTTCAACATTTATTTGAGTAAAATACGGTCCAAGCTATAATATCCCGTATTTTTGGACCAAAAAAAATTTAATCGTCCAACATGAGGAAATTTACCCGAGCCCGGAGAATTTGATCATATTCAAGGATAAAAAATCGAGAGCTCGGTGTATAAAGAGTTTGTGGTTCCGAAATAATTTAGGACTTAATAAGTATGACCATGGTAATTGGGAATAATATTTTGTGTGTATGTCACGACCCGACTCGGGGCCGCGACGAGCACCCGGTGCTAACCCACCCGAGCACCCTCTTAGCTTACTCATATACTTACATCTAGGTGAGCCACATAATTATACATGCATTTCCATTCATTCGTCAACTAGTCCCATATGGACAACCGCACATTTACATCATCATAGGCATTTATGCTACATCAATATACCTGGGCCAACGTGGCCGACAAAATGATATACAAAACATAGGCCGACAAGGCCAAACACATCTACCCACACACACACACGTCTACGAGCCTCTAACAGTATGACATATCACATTAGCGGGACAGGACCCCGCTATGCCCATAATTATATACACAAAAGAACGAGTACCCAAAAGATATGGCTCCGAAGGAAATGGAGCTCTATATGAAATCTCCGAATAGGCAGCTAAGGATCAAATCTGTCTCCCTGCGTACCTGCGGGCATGACGCAGCGTCCACAAACAAAAGGACGTCAGTAAGAAGAATGTACTGAGTATGTAAAGCATGATCAACATCAATATAGAAGCATAATAGATATCATACGAAGATAGCATAGGAGGGGAGACAGTAATATCATCATCATGTCGCTTACTTGCATACATCGTCGTTCGTATCCCATAGTAATACTCGTACCATACTTGTGCTCATATTCATATACATGTCCTTATCCGTATTCCTATACATAGTCTTTTCACATTCATATTCATATTATATACATAGTCATTTCATATACATAGCATTTACATAGCATACCCGACCTCATGGGATCGGTGTCTTATACATACTTGGCCAACCAAGGCTCAAGGTCATACATACCTGGCCCTACCAAGGCATCAGGGTTATCCGTACCCTTTGCAGAGGTGTGCGCGCATTTCGTAATCGTATACATACTTTATACATAGTCATATACATATAGTCTTACCCGGCAACATAAGCTCGGGGTCTTATTATAGCCCTTCATAGGCACACATACACATATATCGTAGCTCGTAAGCATCTCTAGTCTCATTTTACTCTCATCATCATTTCTATCCTCATCATTATCGTTACATTTAAATTATAGACTTACTCGTCATACGAGGAACGTAGTATAAGCATAGTACATATCAAGGGTCGTGAGCTTATGAGCTCGGAATGTCAACCATGTGAAGACAACATACTCATATAGAGGAATTTAGGAATTTGGCCAAGAACCATGCCTTATGAAAGAAGGGTTAGCCTTACATACCTTTCCGTCGAACTATTCTATGCTTGCACGTTCCCTTCCAAATGCTGGCATTTATACCTTCATTAATATCATAACAATGGCCATTAGTCATTCACATTATCCACATTATCTAGAATTCCTCAATTTGCCTCTAATTCACCCACATTCATGATTATAACACCCATCTTCGTCCATTCGTCTAAAGTGTTTAGTTCATGATCTTAATACCATTTATAACACATTCATATCACAACACAACAACATTCATAACTCAATTCAAACTATTTCTCAAAATGTCACTATTCATCATTCATGACCTAGTTGACCACATCTTCTACAATCCATGTATTTTAATTCTCCAATACCTCAAACATCTTGTAAAAATCATGAATCTTACCTTAGAAGTTGTAGGAACAAGCTTTGGTTGATAATACTCTTCTTTGAGCAAAACCCTAGTTTTTCTCCATTTAGATTTCTTGACTTGGATGATCCTTGATGATTCCCTTATCCTTGATTTACTTGTCTTAATGTTATGGATGAATTATAATCCTTGAAAACTCATAAAATAAATGTAGAGGGAAGTTCTAGAGAGAAGTGGTGTAATGTTGTAGATGAAATAAGACAAGTCTTGATCCTCATATTTAATGAATTGAAAAATCTGTGCTGGGTGAACAGTGGCCGTCCATGGAGGTTTACGGTCCGTATTTCAGTTTACGAACCGTCCCTCGTGGTCGTTTTTAAGTTTAAGCAGAACCAGAAACTTTGGCCTGCATGCATGGTGATTTACGACCATGGTTTACGGGTCGTAAATCACTTTACGGTCCGTCCACCAGGTCATATTATACCTCTTCCTCAGCTGGTAGAAAGTTGAAGTTTGGTATGCCAGTTTACGACCTGGCAGTTTACGGACCGTATACCAGTTTACGGTCCGTATTTGCACTTTACGACCACTGGCAGAAAGCTGAAGATTTTGCATGGCAGTTTACGACTGCCAGTTTACGGACCGTATTGCACTTTACGGTCCGTATTTTGCAATATACGACCACTGGGCAGTTTTGCCAACTTTCAATTTTTCTCATTTCTCGACTTTTCATTCTAATCATCCATATCCCTTTACATACATTTCCCATGAAACATTATACACTCGCACTCCTCGCACACCTCATTAGTTCATTTACTTGCGTACCAACGGGAAATTTTCCGAGGTGTAACATTCTACCCCCCTTAGGAACATTCGTCCTCGAATGTTAAAGGCTTGGGGAATTCTATAAAAATTTCGCCAGAGTTTCCTCTGTAATGTGGCACTACCACCCTGTCACAACAACCCACAATAACAATGCCTCACAGGGCAATAATACAACAGCACTAGAAATTTGGCCACACACGACCTGAATATATAAAAGGAAAACATGCATACCTTATGATTTTGACGTCTCATCTTGGACTTCTTCCAAGGGCTGAAATAAATGTGGGTATTTGGATCGCATATTCTCTTCTGCTTCCCATGTCATTTCCTCTTGATTATTATTTCTCCACAGAACTTTAATTGAGGCCACTTCTTTGTTTCTAAGCCTTCGTACTTGCCTATCTAATATGGCAATGGGTATTTCATCATAAGTTAAATTTTCTGTCACCTGAATATCATTCACTGGGACGATCCTCGTAGGATCTCCAACACACTTCCGAAGCATCGAGACATGAAATACTGGATGGACTGACTCCAAATCTGGAGGTAGATCTAGTTCATAGGCCACTTTGCCTATTTTGCACACAATTTCGTATGGCCCAATATACCGAGGACTGAGCTTCCCCTTTTTGCCAAATCTCATCACGCCCTTCATTGGCGACACTTTTAAGAATACCCAATCTTTCACTTCGAACTCTAAGTCTCTTCGACGATTATCCGCATAGGACTTCTGACGACTTTGAGCCGCTAGCAACCGATCTTGTATGAGCTTAACTTTCTCTATTGCTTGCTGGACCAAGTCTGGCCCTATCAACTTAGCTTCTCCGGTTTCAAACCACCCAAGTGGGGATCTACACTTTCGCCCATATAGAGCTTCATACGGTGCCATTTGAATGCTAGAATGGTAACTGTTATTGTAAGCAAACTCGATGAGTGGCAAATGGTCATCCCAATTTCCTCCAAAACCTATCATACATGCCCGTAACATATCTTCAAGAGTCTAAATAGTACATTCAGCTTGCCCATCGGTCTGTGGGTGAAACGTCGTGCTTAGGCGCACTTGGGTCCCTAAACCTTCTTGGAAAGACCCCCAAAACTTGGCTGTAAACTGAGTCCCTCTATCGGAGATGATAGATACCGGAACGCCATGGAGTATCACTATCTCTTTAAGATAAAGCTTGGCATAATCTTCTGCCATATAGGTCGTTCTGACCGGTAAGAAATGCGCTGACTTTGTGAGCCTATCCACGATCACCCATATAGAATTATATTTACGTCGAGAACGGGGTAACCCTGTAATGAAATCCATATTAATCACTTCCCACTTCCAAGTTGGGATTTCTATAGCTTGCAATAAGCCACCCGGCTTTTGGTGTTCTATCTTCACTTGTTGGCAATTAGGACACTGAGCTACGAATTCCGCTACGTCTTTCTTCATCCCATTCCACCAATATATAGTCTTAAGATCACGATATATTTTCGTCGCTCCAGGGTGAACGGAATAATGGGAACAATGAGCTTCTCTCAAAATCTGATGGCGTAGACCTGCCACATCAGGAACACATAACCTGCCTCGACATCGGAGACCTCCGTCTTCCGAAATGTCAAATGATGACTCCTCCTTCTGAGGGAGTGTATCTCTATACTGCATTAGCATGGGATCCTCATATTGTCGCTCTTCTACTTCCGCTACTAACGATGAAACTGCTGAATTCTGAATAATAGCTCCACTGCTACCGGAGTCCACCACTCGGACTCCTAGGCTAGCTAACTGCTGAAGATCACGGGCCATCTCTTTCTTTTGTGGTCGTACATCACTTAGACTTCCCATCGACCTACGACTAAGAGCATCAGCCACAACATTTGCCTTTCCGGGGTGGTACAGGATTTCGACGTCATAGTCTTTTAGCAACTCTAGCCATCGTCGTTGCCGCAAATTCAACTCTTTATGCTTGAAGATGTACTGGAGACTCTTATGATCTGTATAAATATCCACGTGGACACCATATAAGTAATGTCTCCATATCTTTAAAGCATGGACCACCGCGGCGAATTCTAAGTCATGGGTAGGATAATTCTGCTCATGTTTCCGTAATTGTCTAGAAGCATACGCGATCACCTTACCATTTTGCATCAATACACAGCCTAGCCCGACGCCTGAAGCATCACAATAAATAACATATCCTTCCAATACTTCTGGAAGTGTCAAGACTGGGGCTGAAGTCAGTCGGTCTTTCAACCCTTGGAAACTACGCTCGCAAGCATCTGTCCATTGAAACTTAGCTGACTTCTGAGTCAACTTGGTGAGCGGTGCAGAAATAGAAGAGAAATCCTCAACAAATCTTCTGTAATAACCTGCTAAACCCAAAAAGCTACGAACCTCCGTAGGGGTCGTGTGCCTTGGCCAAGTCTTCACAGCCTCAATCTTTTGGCTATCCACTCGAATACCGTCAGCTGCAACAATGTGGCCCAGAAATGCCACTGAGTTCAACCAAAACTCGCATTTGGAAAACTTCGCGAATAACTCTCGAGCTCGAAGAACTCCAAGGACAATTCGCAAATGATCCACATGTTCTGCCTTGGATCTAGAATACACTAGGATGTCATCGATGAATACAATCACGAATCGATCCAGAAAAGGCCTGAATACATTGTTCATTAAATCCATAAACATTGCCGGTGCATTAGTTAGCCCAAACGACATTACTCGGAACTCGAAATGGCCATATCTTGTTCTGAAAGCTGTCTTAGGGATATCTTTCTCCCTAACTCTCACTTGGTGATACCCGGACCTCAAATCAATCTTTGAAAACCATTTGACACCTTGCAATTGATCAAATAAATCATCAATACTCGGGAGGGGATACTTGTTCTTAATTGTCACTTTATTCAATTGCCGATAATCAATGCACATTCTCAAGGAGCCATCCTTCTTCCGGACGAACAATATGGGTGCTCCCCACGGGGATGAACTAGGCCGAATGAAGCCTTTTTCAAGCAAGTCTTTCAATTGCTCCTTCAACTCTTTCAACTCTGCGGGTGCCATCCTATAGGGAGAAATAGATATGGGATTAGTGTCTGGCAACACATCAATCGCAAAATCTATCTCTCGCTTGGGAGGAAGGCCTGGAACCTCTTCCGGGAACACATCCGGAAATTCGTTCACTACCGGAACTGGCTGAAGGGTCGGCGACTCAGCTTCTACATCTTGAACTCGCACTAGGTGATAAATACACCCTTTCGTGATCATCTTCCTTGACTTTAGATAGGAAATAAACCTACCTTTTGGTGATGCCGCATTCCCTTTCCATTCTAAGACTGGTTCTCCCGGAAACTGGAAACGAACCATCTTCATTCGGCAATCAACATTGGCGTAACAAGAAGCCAACCAATCCATGCCGATAATAACGTCAAAATCTACCATTTCTAGCTTATGCAAATCAATCATGGTACGACGATCACAAATCACAATCACACAATTCCTATATACTCGGCGAGCTATTACCGAGTCACCCACGGGTGTAGACACCTCAAAAGGTTTGATAGACTCCGGCTCAATTATAAATCGACCCGCAATATATGGAGTAACATATGATAATGTGGAGCCCGGATCAATCAAAGCATATACATCATGAGAGAATACCGATAATATACCTGTGACCACATCAGGAGAAGACTCAAGATCTTGGCGTCCAGCCAAAGCATAAATACGGTGCTGAGGACCGCTAGTACTGGGAGCTCTGCCTCTACCTCTACCATGGCCGACTGGCGCATGTGAGCTTGGCCCCGTAGGGCGTACAGATGCCGAAGATCCGGCTACCGACCCTGATGGCTGGGTCCTACCTCTACCATGTACTGAGGGGCAATCACGCATAATATGGCCTGGCCGACCACATGAATAGCAAGCGTCTGAACCTGATCGGCACTGACCCCAATGCAACTTTCCACACTGAGAACATCGTGGTACGAGTGGCCTTGGCTGGCCTGAATCACCTCTAAACTGAGACCCCGAATAACCCTGACTCGGCTCGGAATGAATAGATCTGTCAAATCTCTGCCCCGTGAACTGTGGAGGTGTACTGGTCATAGAATACCCTGAATGGCTGGGAAACTGCTGTCTGTGTCCGCCCCTGGACTCGCTCCTCGAACCCGAAGGTCTGGCCCTCTTGTTATGGCCCCTATCCTGCTCACATTCATTTCTCCGCTGCTGTAGGTGCTCCTCTAATTATTGAGCATGTGCCTGAATGCGTGCAATATCCATGCCATCCTGAAGGGACGCAGTCAAACATTTATCCATCAGGTGTGGCCCTAGGCCTTTCACAAACCGGTGCACCCGATCGCCCATATCCGCTACCATGGCCGAAGCATACCTAGCCAAGGAATTGAAGCGGAGACTATACTCTGTAGCACTCATGCTACCTTGCCTCAGATTCAAGAATTTATCGGCCCTAGCTCGCCGAACTTCTGGAGGCATGTAGTGACGGAGAAAAGCATCGGCAAACTCTTGCCATACCGACGGAGGTTCATTGGCTTCCCGCGAAGCCATCCAAACCGTATACCACTGGATTGAGACATCCCTCAATCTGTATGACGCTAGCTCCACCGATTTGGTGTCTGAAGCATGTATCAACCGGAGCGTCCTTAGCATACCATCAACAAAGTCCTGGGGATCCTCCTCCAGTTTCGACCCAAAGAATTCCGGGGGTTTCAAAGCAATGAAGTCACGGGCCCTTGCACTAACAGTCCTGTGACCTTGCCCTGCGCTTGGCCTCTGAGTCTATGCCGCAACCAACTGAGTCAACAAATTAATGGCCTCTCTCACATCTTGGCCAGAAGCATTCGGTGGAGGAGCTGGAGCTGGGGCTGAGGCTCCCACGTGCTCCTCAGTAATAGGCACTGTCTGGGAGGACTGAGATTGAGCCGCACTCTGGGACTCATCTTCCTCTACTACCGGTGGCGGTGCTCTTTCAGCCCGCTTTTCTGCCACCGTCTTGCCCTTTTGGGCTGCTGTAGCCTTTTTTTTTAGGCATCTCTGAAATACACAACACACGATTTAAGAACAAGAATTTCTTACATCAAAGCTATATCGCATGATTCTTATGAAGAAAGAAGGTCATATATTCCTAAGATGTCTGCAGCTTCTCGTTTATAAGTGTGGCGCGCAACACACCCATAACCAAGTCTCTACTAGACACGGCTCGTAGACACATCCTAGGACTGAACTGCTTTGATACCACTTTTGTCACGATACGACTCGGGGCCGCGACGAGCACCCGGTGCTAACCCACCCGAGCACCCTCTTAGCTTACTCATATACTTACATCTAGGTGAGCCACATAATTATACATGCATTTCCATTGATTCGTCAACTAGTCCCATATGGACAACTGCACATTTATATCATCATAGGAATTTATGCTACATCAATATACATGGGCCAACGTGGCCGACAAAATGATATACAAAACATAGGCCGACAAGGCGAAACACATCTACCCACACACACACACGTCTATGAGCCTCTAAGAGTATGACATATCACATTAGCGGGACAGGACCCCGCTATGCCCATAATTATATACACAAAAGAATGAGTACCCAAAAGATATGGCTCCGAAGGAAATGGAGCTCTCTATGAAATCTCCGAATAGGCAGCTAAGGATCAAATCTGTCTCCCTGCGCACCTGCGGGCATGACGCAGCGTCCACAAACAAAAGGACGTCAGTACGAAGAATGTACTGAGTATGTAAAGCATGATCAACATCAATATAGAAGCATAATAGATATCATATGAAGATAGCATTGGAGGGGAGACAGTAATATCATCATCATGTCGCTTACTTGCATACATCGTCGTTCGTATCCCATAGTAATACTCGTACCATACTTGTGCTCATATTCGTATACATGTCCTTATCCGTATTCCTATACATAGTCGTTTCACATTCATATTCATATTATATACATAGTCATTTCATATACATAGCATTTACATAGCATACCCGACCTCATGGGATCGGTGTCTTATACATACTTAGCCAACCAAGGCTCAAGGTCATACATACCTGGCCCTACCAAGGCATCAGGGTTATCCGTACCCTCTGCAGAGGTGTGCGCGCATTTCGTAATTGTATACATACTTTATACATAGTCATATATATATAGTCTTACCCGGCATCATGAGCTCGGGGTCTTATTATTGCCCTTCATAGGCACACATACACATATATCGTAGCTCTTAAGCATCTCTAGTCTCATTTTACTCTCATCATCATTTCTATCCTCATCATTATCGTTACATTTACATTATAGACTTACTCGTCATATGAGGAACGTAGTATAAGCATAGTACATATCAAGGGTATGTACTATGCTTGTAAAAATACCTCAAACATCTTGTAAAAATCATGAATCTTACCTTAGAAGTTGTAGGAACAAGCTTTGGTTGACAATACTCTTCTTTGAGCAAAACCCTAGTTTTTCTCCATTTGGATTTCTTGACTTGGATGATCCTTGATGATTCCCTTATCCTTGATTTACTTGTCTTAATGTTATGGATGACTTATAATCCTTGAAAACTCATAAAATAAATGTAGAGGGAAGTTCTAGAGAGAAGTGGTGTAATGTTGTAAATGAAATAAGACAAGTCTTGATCCTCATATTTAATGAATTGAAAAATCTGTGCTGGGTGAACCGTGGTCGTCCATGGAGGTTTACGGTCCGTATTTCAGTTTACGGACCGTCCCTCGTGGTCGTTTTTAAGCTTAAGCAGAACCAGAAACTTTGGCCTGCATGCATGGTGATTTACGACCATGGTTTACGGGCCGTAAATCACTTTACGGTCCGTCCACCAGGTCGTATTATACCTCTTCCTCAGCTGGCAGAAAGTTGAAGTTTGGTATGCCGGTTTACGACCTGGCAGTTTACGGACCGTATACCAGTTTACGGTCCGTATTTGCAATTTACGACCACTGGCAGAAAGTTGAAGCTTTTGCATGGCAGTTTACGACTGCCAGTTTACGGACCGTATTGCACTTTACGGTCCGTAGTTTGCAATATACGACCACTGGGCAGTTTTGCCAACTTTCAATTTTCTCATTTCTCGACTTTTCATTCTAATCATCCACATCCCTTTACATACATTTCCCATGAAACATTATACACTCGCACTCCTCGCACACCTCATTAGTTCATTTACTTGCGTACCAACGGGAAATTTTCTGAGGTGTAACAGTGTACCAAAAGGGACTATGGACTAGTGCTATGTCACATAATCATAGCAATGAGTATATGAAGTGTATTAAAATAATTGTTATTAAAGTGAATTGAGATCTAGAAATTAATTATGGTATTAATTGAATCAAATGGATAATTGTCATTTATAGAAACCCACACGGAATCAAGAGGTGGCAGCCATATGATGGGAGGGACCACATGCTTAATAGTTGGCACCAAAAGAGGCCAAGTTTCTCTTCAAAGAGTACACATATGCTGCTAGGTGTTGATGCATACGTGAATTCCACAACAAGGTCACTTGGACAACAAGTATGTGAGAATAAACCAAACTAAAAGATTTCTTTTGTTGAAGAAAAACGTAGGGGCTGCTTGCTCTAAGGCAGCAACGATCTGCCCTTTAATATGCAGCCAGTGACGTTACATTTTAAGGAAGAGACATATACTTCTTCTCAAGAACAACATGCAGGTTTTGCTCTCTACTTCAATCTCGTTGTTCCGTTTAGATGCGTTGTTGAATGCGGGCTTTCTTCAAAGTGTAGTAAGGTGGAAGAAGAGTGGTTCTTGGCATATAAGGTAAGAATATGATTCATCTTCATGTATTCGAGTTTGAACGAGTCCTAGCTAGTTATTTGGTGAAGCAAGTGTGAAAGGAAAGGTTTGAATTTATTTTAAGAACTTGGTAGAATTGTGGACTATTTTGAAGGTGTTCTTGAGCTAATTATGGCTAGAATTGTAGGAACATATTTTATTATATTGTTATTGTAGTTTTGATTGGTGGTTTACATGTTTCTAAAGAAGGAGAAGTTAGACGGCATAATGGTATATTGTGTATATAGGGGTTGTATTGATCATGTTCTTGAGTTGTTAATGATGGGGACCCTTAAGAAATGGCTTGGTTATATGGTTGTGGGTGTTGTTGTTGAGGATTTGGTCAAGTTGAATTCTCGGGGTTTGTCGAATATATAAAGGAAATGCTGTCTGAATTTCTATAAATGACGTGCTAGCTTAGGGTTGGATTCCTAAGTACCGTTAGCTAATGTTTGGTATTTACTGACGTTGTTGTAGATCTTGGGAAGCCCGAGACTTAGGTGTGGATTAGCTTAAGAGGCGGACAAGGTTTGTAAAGCTAACCCTTCTTCCTTTTTGGCATGATCTATGTGAGACAAACAGACGACGAATGTATAAGCTCCAAAGAAACTCCTATTCTTAGAGACACTAGGATGGCTAATGTTCTTGATATCCAAAACATATTTCATATTGTCTTGATACGTGTCTATGATTCTTGACGTTCTATTAGATATAATCCATAGTGACATTCGAGGGGTACTTGACATGACTGTTGTCTTTGAAACTCAAGTATTAGTTCATTCTACTGATTCTATTGAGTCTCAGATGACGATTTAGTTTGCATATGGTTGCTCACTACTCAGCTCGTGCATGCCGTTAATATATCATTCACCGAGTCCCGGGACGGGTATGTTTTCGTGCACAGTTTCACCGCATTGTTCACCGAGTCCCTCACTAGAGGGTCGGGTATGTATATAGATATATATATATGATGATATGATTATGTCCCCGAGTCCCATGATGGGTCGGGTATGGTATATGATGACTTTATTCACTGAGTCCCATAATGGGCCGGGTATGGTACATGATATGGGTATGCATGATTCTAACTTCGTAAGGTACATGTGCATTGGTATCTTTGGTTATCATACTTGCCTCCTGTAATCTTTTATTCAGTTATGGTTTTCTTTATTGTATTTGATGCTTTTTATACTCAGTACATATCTCGTACTGACCCCCTTTCATCGGGGGGCTGCGTTTCATGCCCGCAGGTACAGACACTCGGTTTGGTGATCCTCCAGCTTAGGACTTCTTCTCAGCTGTTTTGGAGAGCTCCATTGTTCTGGAGCCTAGATTATTTTGGTACAGATCTTTTATTGTTGACTTATGCATATCCAGGGGTACGGCGGGACCCTGTCCCGTCATATTTCACTTGTACATTCTTAGGTGTCTGTAGACATATGTGGGTTGTGAGTAGGTTTTGGTCAGCCGTGTCAATATGGTTTGTTTGGGATATTTCGGTGTATAGTGGCAGCCTTGTTTGCTTGCGTATTGTCTTATGCTTTGATCAGCTATGACTCCTCTGGAGACAGGTTTATGATGATACGGCCTTGTGAATCCTTAGTTGCTCTTACAAGTTTCCATTCCGTCCTTAGTTTCAGTTTGACTATATCTAACAGGTTCGTATACGAGTGTCCAGCTCGGGGACTAGTCATGGCCTATGGGGTTGGGTCGTGACAACAAGTGCAAGAGGAAATATTACGGGAATGGTTACAATGATGTTCAGGTTACCGAGCAATTATTGTACGAGGGAACCCAGTGGCAATATTAGATAGACAAGTCCACCGGTTGCGGACTAAGGATGTGGCTTCCGTTAAAGTGGTTTGGAGGAATAATAATGTTGAGGAAATGCCTTGGGAAGCTGAAAATGACATGAAATCCAGATATCCATATCTATTTCCACCTCCTGAGGTAATCCAGACTTTAGGTATGTGATATTTATTCTATTTGGTCGTGTGAGGCTATAGTTGTTATAGTGTGAGGCTATAGTTGTTATGGCAGGTTGGTATTGGTACAATTATAGATAAGACTCTTCCAAAATTTTTATAAGACTCTATAGACTAGTTTAACATTCGAGGACGAATGTTCTTAAGGGGGGAAGGATGCTACATCCCGTACTTTTGTACGTTAGATTTTTCATAAGTCGAAGGGTATAAGTTCAAGGATGACATTATTTTTGAAGTTATAAGGATTTATGCTATGTTTAACAAGTGATAAGGAAGCGTCATAAGAAGTAAAGGTTAAATGAATCGGAGAAAATAAATTTCGTTGAGGTTCGGAATGTTGAATAAGTTATATGGACCGTATGGGATGTTTGTCATACTCATGTATGGGATCAAAGAGCTCAGTATATAAAAGATTGGAGTTATAAAATAATTTAAGGTTTAACAAGTGTGACGATGTGTTATATCCCATATTTTCATACATTAGGACGTTTTAAACTAAACGCGACAAGTTAAAGACAAGACTATTTTAAGATACGAAGTAGAGTCTTTAACTTCCGGTTTCGTTTCAAGTCACAAGTTACCTATAAATTTCGTTTGGTATAGAAGCATTAATGGAAAATTGGGATTAAATTAACCATGATTAGATTATTAAGTGGGATTAAAAAACCAAATCAGTCCATAAAATAAGCCATAGTGGCCGTGTAAGAGGATGGAAGTGGTCAATGATCATTGACCCAAAATTTGAGTGGGACACATGTCCAAATCATGTAATGCATATATATAACACAAATTCTGATTCATCCATCACTAACTAGCTCATTTCCACATTTACAAAGCAAAAAAAATTAAGAGATAGAGAGAGAGGCTCTCGGCTACAAGCTGGCCGAGAATAACCTTCTCCAAATTGATCCAAAAATCAGTTTCTTAAGCAATTCAACTCCCTTGAAGGTGTGTATTAACGTGTAGCATTCATTGGAATAGCAAGAACAAGTGTTAAAATTCAAGAAGTGAAAGTGAAGGGCTAGCCGATTGAAGGGTTTAGTTACAAGGTAAGAATTGATCCCTTCTCATGTGTTTTATGGTGAATTGAATGTTTATGATTGTGCATGTTGGTATTGGACTATTTTTCTTGAAGTGGAAGTGGGCCGTGTGCTATAGACCTAGGTGAAATGATGCTTAATCTTCTTATACATGTATTGGGAATGAATTGAATGGGTTGTAGTATGGATAAATGGATGAAAATCATGAAGTTGTTGTAGTTGTGTTGAAGCCGTGTAGGGGACTGCTTTAGGAGAGGTTATGGACTATTTTGTGTCATGTTTTAATTGTTCTTGTTATGGACATTGTGGTGTATTGTATGCATTATGGAAAGATGAATTGGGGTGTAAAAGAAATGAATTATGTTGAAGTAGGAAAACAGTCCCAAACCGTGGACTGTTTTAATGATAGGAGTGGATTAGTGCGTTTTGAATGTTGATTGTTGTTATGAACGTATAGTGAAAGTGAAGCTTAATGATTCAAGTTGAAATTGAAATGGTTTGTGGGCTGTTGTAAGAATAAATATGATGCTAAAACAGTTTCAATAATCGTATAAGTAATGTTGTAAACGTGTTGTTGTCGTTGTAGTTGAAGTTGGAAAACTGCGAATTGAAAATGGTAATGTTGTGCGTGCTGTTTGGCCGTGAATAGGGAACTATTTTGAATGATGTACGGACTGTCCAAAGTTCCCTTAAGTCATGTTTAACCAAGTTCGGATTGATACTTGAAAGTATGATTAGCAATATTAGTTTGTAGTACTAGTTGGTTTGAATACGAACGAAACGTCGTCTAAATGTTAGAAAGGGATTGTTAACGTTAAAATACTTATTGAATTCCCTCGTAGACTAATCGTAGCTCTTGATATCTTGATATAGGATAAGTACCATTGGGCAGCAAGTACAAGTTATAATACGACTAAACGCTAAAGGTATGTAAAGCCTATTCCTTCTTTTTCTTGGCATGTCCTAGACGTAAGTAAGAAATGATATGAACCTTGGGGTAAATTCTACTCTCTAGTTCCAAGCATAACTTATGATTCTATTCATTCCTTAATGTTATTGTCACGAGCCTACTATATGATTGACTAACAAATGATGTATGGAAATTCCTACTCTTAAAGAATTGCATAATTAGAGTCATATTTGACTTTCAAAAGCCATATCATGTTAGATTGATACATGTATAGGAATCCTGAAATGTTCCTTGCTATGGTTTGTAATAAGATTTAGAAAGAAATGAATATGATTATTATCCTGACACTTGAAAGCTGATTAGTTACTTATCTATTGAGTCTCCAAAGATGATTTGCATGTATGTGGTTGCTTATTATTCTTCTCGTGCTTACCGTTACATCCTTCACTGAGTCCCGGGCCAGGACACGGTACTGTTTGTTTCGATTATAGTTCTGCTTTCTGTATTCTATGCCTTACATACTCAGTACATATTCCGTACTGACCCCTGTTCCTTGGGGGCTGCGTTTCATGCCGCGCAGGTACTCCCAGACGAGATAAGGACCCTATAAAAGATATTTCAGCAGTGGTGGCGAACTCTATTTGCTCCTGGAGGACTGCCAAGTCAGGGTATGGTATATGTGTTATGGTTTCTGCATGGTATTAGAGACTTTGCAGACAGCGTCGTGGGTATAGTATGTCAGTGTGTAAGCGGCTCCGTCAGCCGATATGTCGGTCTGTGTTATGTATTGAATTTTGTATGACTATAGATTTGTTCACTTGGAAGCTTCGAGAAAGAACATTTTTGAAAGAAAGAAAAAAAAATTTACTATTTATTTTATCTGATTTGATTTAAAAGTTTGATGTAACTTTATGTGCAGCAAGAGTCTGAGGGTTCGCTCGGCCCTAAGTAAGGGTCGGGTGCCCATCACACCCTAGTAAGGTCGGGGTGTGACAAAGTGGTATCAGAGTAGGTCGGTCTAAGGGTTGTCTGCAAAGTCGTGTCCGGTAGAGTCCTGTTTATGGTGTGAAGCGCGCCACATTTATAAACAGGAGGTTACGGGGCATCTAGGGATTGTTGACCTTCTTTCTGTCATAGATCGTGCGATAGAGCCAAGTCATAGGACATGAGATTCCTTATATGCAGGCCTCACATACTATGGAAGAAGATGGGAAATGATATGGAAAGGTCACAAGGGCAAGTCTGGAGATATTCGTTCTGTTACCTGAAACAGAAAGTTCTAGGCGGCTAGGATGTGATATATAGCCGTATGCTCTGTAAGGTATTGTTGATATTTGCTGCGTACAGATTTCGAATGATAAGAATTTGTAAAGGTGGTATGGAAGACCGAAGAGGGTAAAATAATAATTTCACAAGAAAGGACGTGTTACGAATGTGTCTCAGAATCTGTAAAACCTTGACTTGCTCCAGATTACGTAGTAAAGGACATACGAGGAAGTGGACGTGATTATATCAGCGTTAAGGCGCCAAATTCCACCAAGGTTTTGAGGTTAAGCGTGCTCAGGTGGGAGCAATTTCAGGATGGGTGACCCCCTGGGAAGTATGCAGGAAATTCCAAAGATTTAGCTATCAGAGACAAATCGAAAACTAGAACAACCTGAGTGAAATTGGAGTATACGGAATGGTTGGAGAATGTAAAAAGCCATGTGGCACGCGACAGGCTAGACTAGAAAAAAAAAAGATAGAAAGTGCAGTGCAGTTTTGGAATGTGGATAGGCTTGAATAGCGTCTGAAAGTATTTTGCGGGTTAGTTGATACTAATTATATGTGTATATGTATATGAACATGTATGATATCTTATATGTGAGGGTATCGACGGAAAATGAAAGGAAAACTCATGATACGGAATTTTGCTATGTTGTGCACGTAGTCGAAAAGAAGAACCGTTGGCATATGAGGAGCCCCTTAATGGGGTGGAGACCGCATTATATTAGACCAAAAAGGGATTACCATATTCTCAAGTACCAGAAGGGAAACTCATGACATAAACTGAGGATTTGTGTAAAGGCCAAGAAGAGTAAGATGAAAGATAAGGAACGAGCATGAAGGAAAGGACGAATACAAAAGAGATCCTCCCGATGTATTATGACACCCCATAAGATCGGTTGAACATTCGAGGACGAATGTTCTAAAGGGGGGGGGGAGGATGTGATATCCCGTATTTTATACGTTCGGATATTCCAAGGTAGTCGTAACGAAGTTAAGGGAGTGACCATTTTCCAAATGTATTTCAATGAACAAGTGGGTTATAAATATTATTCACCACATTAGTATTGTGGAAATATTAAGAAAGGTTGAGGGCGAAAAAGAAAATTCGCAAAATAGAACCATGGTGATATTATGGAAGGCTAGGGGTAAAATGGTAATTTTACAAAAGTCCAGGAAAATTCATGAAGGGGCCATGTTGGCCGTGCACTATATGCTCTTATTTTGATTAATGGGGGCTATTTGTAAATTATAAAAAAATACAATATGGACCCAAGCTTGTTTAAGAAGACATTAGTCTTCTTTTAATTTAAAGAAATTTCTAGAGAGGGGCATGTGCCCCTCACATGCATTTATATATATATATATATATATATATATATATATATATATATATATATATATATATATATATATATATAAATATATGAGTCTACTCTCCATTTAAGACAAAGAAAACAAGAACAAATAAAAAAAAAGATGAAGAGAGGGAAAGATGAGGGTTTCGGCCATGGCCAAAGAAAATTAGGCCATGGAAATTGTATTCCAAAAATTTATTTCTTTATGCATTCCTACTAATTTTAAGGCTCTCTTTAACATGGTCTAGTTGTTGAAGTAAAAATATTCCTCTTTGTTGCAAGTTGGCAACCTTGGCTAAGTTGAAGAATTGAAGAGAAAAGGTAAGAATTCAACCTTCTTATATGTATTATGGATGGTTGTGCATGTTGTGATATGTAGAAATGAATGGAACTCATGAAATATGTATGTATGTGGTATAGCCGAATGGGTGATGTGTGTGGAAAACAATGGATTGAATTGATGTAGTAGTTTGATTGTTGTTGTGTGTAGAGTGGAGAAATGGATGAAATATATGGAAGTATGTGTGTTTGAGTATGGCCGTGTATGGTATGTGTGTGATTAACAATGTGTATGTAGAGTTGTGTTGGGGTGATGAATTCGTTTGTATTCAACATGCTTGTGTGTTGTAGTAACGTGTGGAAAATGGATGAAAATCATGGAATTTGTGTGTTGAAGGGCTGGCCGAAAATGGACTGTTTTGTATGTCCAAGAATGAACTAATTTTATTTAGTATGTTTGGGTTGTTGTGTTGTGGATTATGTGATATAAATAAGAGTTTAATGATCCAAGTTGGTGTCGTAATTGTTGCGGGCTGTTTTTGGATGCCAATTTGAATCAAATGTAGTTTCTTGTAATTATGATAATAATGTTGTTAAAGTGTGGTTTGTTGGTGTAGTTTGTGAAGTTTGAAGAAAGAAATGTGTTGTGATGGTTCCTATGGAAGTTGGAAGATTTCGGGTTCCATGGTGCATTGTTGGGTTGTTTGAATATTTTGTGATTTGTCCGAGGCGTTCTTGAATCTTGTTTAAATAGTTTGGATTAGTACTTGAATGCATGAAGATGGATGTTGGTTTGATTGCATGCGGTTGATTTGAATGAAAGTGGAATGCCGTCGAATTGTATAGAAAAGAGTCACTAATGTTAGAATGTGTTTTGAACCTCTTATTGATGTTGTAGCTTGGTTGTTGGTTGGGTTGTTGTTGAGTTAGGCCGAGCCATATTCTCGGGGTTGGTATATTTACAGGGGAGATGCTGCCGAAATTCCGGCAGAATATAAGTGAATGTGTTTGAAAGGTTAAAGCAAGTATATGATAATGGAACTAATGAAGGGATGAACTTTCTTGCATGTAGACAAACAAGTTGGATGCACAAGCGTAACTAGTTGGTCGCAACACAGGTATGTAAGGCTTACCCTTTTTTTCTTTGGCATGTCCTAGAGCCAAGTAAGGTATAATGTGATATGCTGCCTTGGGGTAACTCTGTTCTGTGATTCTGAGTCTGATTATGATTCTAATTCACTTCTTGACCTGAGTTTGTGATCCTAGTTCATCCCCTGATATAAGTATTTGATATAAGTATTTTGATATAAGTATTCTGGTACTAGTATTCTGATATCCGCATTTTGACATAAGTATTCTGATGTAAGTATTTTGATATAAATATTTTGATATAAGTATTTTGATGTCAGTCCTTGATATAAGTATTTCGATACGAGTATTTTGATATAAGTATTCCGATGTAAGTTTGCTGATATAAGCATTCTGATATGAGTATCCTGATATGAGAATTCCGAAATCAGTATTCTGATATGAGCGTTCTGATATGTTTATTCTGGTTCGAGAACTTCTGTAAGATTTAACGTCCCTAACTTCCGTGTACGATCTCGGATTGCTCTGAAATGTTCGAAGAGGTTTCTGTATCAAGACGTCCATAATTTTCTTATACGTAAGTGTGGTTCCAAAACCTCTATTTGATCTAATTCGTAAGGACATCCGAAGGTGCCTGATATGACTATGACTCTGATTCCCCGAAAAAGGCTTCTGAAACGCTTATAAAGCGTTCTGTACTTCGAACGCACGTAACTTTCTCATACTACGTCGGATTGACCTGAAATCTGTTCCGAGCCCCCAGGTATCGGTAAGTATACTGGTCTGTCGAGTCTTGATTCCTATGCATGTGGTTTCTCACGACTCTGCTCGTGCATGACTCAATGTATCCTTCACTGCGTCCCGGGCCAGGTTCTGTTATGTCCTCGTGTGTCCTCTACGATATGATTCACTGCGTCCCGGGTCAGGTTCTGTTATTGTGCGCATTCCTCTGCATTGTTCACCGCGTCCCTCATAGGCGGGCCGGGCTCTGTTATATGGTTTGATGATATGATGATATGGGGTGGTGGCCAGGATGGCATATGATCTGTCTGTTCACCGCGTCCCGTACTAGAGGGCCGGGCTCTGTTACCGCACCCCTCACTGGAGGGTCGGGTTCTGATATATGCATATATGATACATGAATTTGATATATGATGATTCTGTTTACCGCGTCCCTTATCACAGGGCCGGGTTCTGTTATACGCATATGTGACATACGATTCTGAGTATTTTGTATGTTCTGACATCATCTGAGTATTCTGTATGTTCTGCATTCCGTCCGATATACGACATCATCTGTACGTTCTGTATTCCGTCCGATATATGACATCATCTGAGTAATCTGTACGTTCTGTATTCCGTCTGATATATGACATCATCTGAGTAATCTGTACGTTCTGTATTCCGTCCGATATATGACATCATCTGAGTAATCTGTACGTTCTGTGTACCGTCCGATATATGACATCATCTGAGTATTCAGTACGTTCTGTACTCCGTCTGACGTATGACCTTATCTGTGCGTTCTGTACGTGCCACACTCCTTCTGACATCTGGTATCGGTATGTGCCATCTGTGTCTGGAAAGTAAGTATGTCGGCATTCTGTATGCTCTGTATGATTTTGTTATGCTTTGTATGATTTGTACGGTCTGTAGGATCTGTATTGGTCGGTATGGTCTGTGTCGGTCTGTATGGTCGGTATTGGTCTGTATGAACTGTGTCTGAGAAGCAAGTAATTTGGTAATCTGGATAACATGCGTACTCTTGGTACTGTTTGTTTCGATTATAGTTCTGCTTTCTGTATTCTATGCCTTACATACTCAGTACATATTCCGTACTGACCCCTGTTCCTTGGGGGCTGCGTTTCATGCCGCGCAGGTACTCCCAGACGAGATAAGGACCCTATAAAAGATATTTCAGCAGTGGTGGCGAACTCCATTTGCTCCTGGAGGACTGCCAAGTCAGGGTATGGTATATGTGTTATGGTTTCTGTATGGTATTAGAGACTTTGCAGACAGCGTCGTGGGTATAGTATGTCAGTCTGTAAGCGGCTCCGTCAGCCGATATGTCGGTCTGTGTTATGTATTGAATTTTGTATGACTATAGATTTGTTCACTTGGAAGCTTCGAGAAAGAACATTTTTGAAAGAAAGAAAAAAAAATTTACTATGTATTTTATCTGATTTGATTTAAAAGTTTGATGTAACTTTATGTGCAGCAAGAGTCTGAGGGTTCGCTCGGTCCTAAGTAAGGGTCGGGTGCCCATCACACCCTAGTAAGGTCGGGGTGGGACACTTACATACTCGTTACATTGTTCGTACTGACGTCCCTTTGCCTGGGGGCGTTGTGTTCATGCCACACAGTCCCAGATAGTTTTGCAGATAAAAGTATTCAGCTAGGATGGTTGGCTATCAACTGGGATTGGTTAACTCCATTTTCTTCCTGGAGCAGTGCCGAGTCATTATGGTTATCATATGTGTGTATAGGTACTTCAGGGCCCTGTCCCGACTAATATGATTCAGGTGTTTAATCTTAGAGACTTTGCAGACAGTGTCCTGTGGTTAGTATGTTAAGATGTCATGCGTTGAGTAAAGCGAGCATGTAGGCCGATATGTCAGCTTGACTTACTCGATATTTAATTAATTGAGTATCGTTCGCAAATTTCTATGGTTTGACGGAAAGTACTTTATTATATTTTCGATTTTTTTTTTATGTCTAGTTTCATTATGTGAATGCCAGAGGGTTCGCTCAGCTCTAAGTAAGAATTGGGTGCCCATCATGCCCTATCGAAATTGGGGTGTGACATTGACTCTACCTTGTGGGTCTGGCGGATATGTGGTGTATTGTGATGCTTCTATAATTGGTTTGGGTTGCGTGTTAATGCAAAATAGAAAGGTGATTGCTTACGCTTCGCGACAGTTGAAAAAGCATGAGAAGAATTACCCGACACATGACTTGGTGTTGGCTGCTGTGGTTTTTACTTTAAAAATTTTATCGTCATTATTTGTATGGTGAGCACTGTGATGTCTTTACTGATCACAAGAGTCAGCAATATATCTTCAAGCAACGAGAGTTGAACCTCAGACAAAGGAGGTGGTTGGAGTTGTTAAAAGATTATGACTTGAATATTTTGTATCATCCTGGCAAGGCCAATGTGGTTGATGATGCTTTGAGTAGGAAGTCCATGGGCCTGTTGGAGTATTTGAGTGCACATGACATGCCTATGGGAAGAGAAATTCGAAGACTTGCTAGTTTTGGTGTCAGACTCGATGAAACCGAAGATGGGGAGTTAGTAGGCATCACGCCATCACGGTCTTATATGGTGGAATGGATAAAATCCAAGCAATATGATGATGAACTATTGGCAAAGCTGAGAGATGGAGTGGAAAGGGGTGAGTACACTTTGTTTATTGTTGGTATTAGTGATAGTGTTCTGCGGTTGCAAGGACAATTGTGTGTTCCTTGTCACACCCTAGCAATGGTAGGGCATGACGGGCACCCGACTCTCATCAGAGTTGAGCGAACCCTTAGACATTCGCTCTATCAAAACCTGTCATTTCAAGAACTTTTAAAAACATGAAACTTTTCCAAATAGAAATCATTATCTTTGTAATGATTATGAAAACATTCAATCAATTAAGTACTTTACACCAATTGAAATCTTCTAAAATACATACTGTTTTAAAATCCACCAATGACTCAACTGACATCACTTTGTCGACATCTCGACAAATATACCACAGGACACTGTCTGCAGAAGTCTCTAAAAAGTGAACTGAACATTATGAGTCAGGACAGGGCCCTGACATACCCATAATCATACATATCGATACATGACTCAGCACAGCTCCAGAATGAGGTGGAACTTTCCAATCCCAGCTGACGTCCAAGCATCCTAGCTATACATTTAACCTGCCAAACAATCTGGGGCTGCGGGCATGAACGCAGCGTCCCCAGGCAAAAGGACATCAGTACGGACAATGTACTGAGTATGTAAGGTGGTAACAAGTCATAATCATAATTTGACTTAGGAGAGAAGAAATCGCAACCTAACTCAATACCCGCTGCCTTCGCTAGAAGAAACATAAATGTATACACGAAGTCTCCAAACAATCTTTAAGTAAATAATGCAATCCAACACACATACCGCTTCCGACATGTTAACAAAATGGTCCCTTCGGACAGCCGTTTCCAGCTAGCATCACAATAGTCCTTTCGGACGGCCGCTTCCGGCATAATAATGATGGCCCCTTCGGGCAGCCGCTTCCGGCTTAATAATGATGGCCTCTTCAGGCAGCCGTTTCCGGCTTAATATCACCATCATATCAACACAAACGCAATCCACAAATAACAATTTCAATTCAAAGCATAAATCACTAATTAATTCATCACAATCCAGTTATTATCTTCAGACTTTCATAAGAAGTTATCAAATTTGTATCTCACTAGACTTAGGAGGACATACTATCAGGTTTGAGGGTAGAATTGTTATCAAATTCTTACTACTTATATTTTACTCAATTTCATCTTATTGCCCTACCCAAAGAATAAGTGATCATATCAGTACAAAGGGATTATACTATGGAATGTAGACATAAATCGTAAACGAAATGAAGTAGTAAAATCTCGCACCCCCTTCGGAATGGTTTTGAAAATCAAACTTTATGTTTCCTTTAGTATGAAACTCATTTCCTCAAAATCATTAGTAAAACCATATACACAACTCAACTAGCACCTTATATACACAACTCAACTAGCACCTTATGGGAGTACAATATCAATAAGACATCACAAGAAACATTTAGACCTTACTCGTCTAAGATTGGAATCATATGGAGTACATATAAAATGAAGAACAACAAGAATCATGCCAAAAGAAGAAAGGTTTGGCTTACATACCTTGTCGCTTACGTGATTAGCTTAATTTATGATTCCAAACACTGGCCAATCCACCATCCAGGTAAAGGAAACCCCGTAGACAACTTGAAAAAGGTTCATATAGTTCTCTAAGCTCGTAATTAACTTCCGTAAATTCGGGCAGCATTTTCCCTGTAATTTTCTTTTCCCTCTAATTCCAATTCAATTTAACAACACAATCAGCAACCACCACCAACAACAACCATCTCATATAAGTCTCTTTAAACTCAAAGCATCAACTCCCAATGATATGCACCAAAACAACCCAGTATACGCTTGGTATACGATATCTTCATACACCTTAGTCTCCCAAATTCAAGAATAGCAACTTATCAACAACATATCAACAATCATTTTATATCAATAGCCAGCTAATTCTATCCATTTCATCATACCAAAATAGCCACCAAGTCATTTGATATCCAAAAATTATAACCGAACTTTCAACGTCATTTTCTCTATTCTAACCCGTCAAATCTATCAATGATCATGGTAAGAACATCATAAACATACCTTATATGAGCATCCACCACGAAACTAGCATCCCCAAGTTCAACATTTAGCTTAAAACGACGGCAACAACTTGTACTACACTTTATCCTACACATGCAGGCCCACGACCTATAGTTGGAAAGGTATTTCAATTATCTACAACTTTAATTTAGGAGTTTTCCCAAATTCCAAAATAATGATGGGTTTATGGCCTCCAGAAGTCAGATCACCCGAAAACGTAACTTAAAAACATCTTTTTGGAGGGCTTCCACTTTGATTTATCTCAAGGGTCCTTCTTGAGTTGTGTTTAAATTCACATATATTATCCATATAACTTGTCATATGTCCTTTATAAAATATCGACATGTTGACCCCACCTCAGCTTACGATTACGAGGGCTATATATCTTTTAACGTATCATTCCAATCGTATTGTACGAATTCCAAATATCATACTCATGTTATCCTCATGCTAATACAGTAGAATTTCATCCTTTATACTTGTAATATTTGCTCCTCCTTGAGCTCAAATTAAGCCGTCTACTGCCTTAGTAACATGAAATTTTCTGGGGCGTAACATTCCTAATGTTGATGGTCTTCGACAAGAATTAATGATGGAAGCTCATAGTTCTAAGTATTCAGTTCATCGGGGATCCACCAAGATGTATAAGGATTTGAAACAACACTATTGGTGGAAGAGCAGGAAGGCTGATATTTCTAACTTTGTGGCTAAGTGTTTAAATTGTCAACAGGTGAAAGCTGAACATCAAAGGCCTGGGGGCCTGGTTCAGAATATCGAGATACCGCAGTGGAAGTAGGAGGTGATCAATTTATATTTCGTTGTGGGTTTACCCGCACAAAGGCCAAATTTGATTCGATTTGGGTGATCGTGGATAGACTCACAAAGTCCGCTCATTTTCTCCCTATGAAGACATCATATGCCGCAACGGAGTAGGCCAAGTTATATTTGAAGGAGATCGTTAGGTTGCACGGTGTTCCAGCATCCATCATATCTGACAGAGGCACACAATTTACTGCTCACTTTTGGCAGACGTTTCAAGAAGGTTTGGAGACTAGAGTGAAATTGAGCACTGCCTTTCATCCTCAAACTGACGGGCAGGCAGAGAGAACTATTCAAACTTTGGAGGATATGTTGCGTGCTTGTGCAATCGATTTTGGAGGAAGTTGGGTAGAACACTTACCTCTGGTGGAATTCGCTTACAACATTAGTTATCAAACGAGTATTCAGATGGCTCCTTATGAGGCTCTTTATGGGAGGCGTTGTCGGTCTCCAATTGGTTGGTTTTAACCAATGGAAGTAGAGTTGTTGGGTCCCGATTCAGTTCATGAGGAGATAGAGAAGGTAAATCTTATGGTGCAGCAATTGAAGACTGTTCAGAGTAGACAAAAGTCTTATACGGGCGTGAGGCATAGGGAATTGGAATATGCTGTTGGTGACAAGGTTTTCTTGAAAGTGTCACCTATGAAGGGGGTAATGCGTTTTGGCAGAAAGGGAAAACTTAGTCCTCGTTACATTGGTCCTTATGAGATTACTAGGAGAGTTAGGAACGTAGCTTATTAGTTGAGATTACCGTCTAAGATGTCCATGGTTGATCCGGTGTTTCACATTTCGATGTTGAGGTTGTATAAAGATGACCCTTCTCACGTATTGAACTATGAAGAGGTTGAGATTGATGAATCATTTTGGATCGCCAAGTTAGAAGGTTGAGAACAAAGGATGTTGCGTCGGTTAAAGTGTTATGGCGAAATCATAATACTGAAGAAGCTACATGGGAAGAGGAAGAGGACATGAAGAAGAGATATCCTCACTTGATCCCTATTTCAGGTATGAGTTAAGTTTCAGGTATCACTTGATCCCAAACAGAGTTCAGTACCAGAAGTTATGCCCATTTTACTAGACGCTACGCAGTCTGCGCGAAGTGCCCTTCAGGTGCGCGAGGGCAGTGTTACTGGCTTCGCTGCACGATCAGCTGCACGAAGTGGGCTTCTAGCTATATGGCCGCGCACCGAAAACGTTGTTTTAAAAGCCTAACTTCGTTATATTCATTCCCACTTCATTTTCAATCTATTTTTCTGAGGAAAAGAACACCAAAGAAGTCTCTCTAACCCTAAGGTGAGTCTATACTCAATCTCCATCAATCATCCACCAAAGTTCATCTCTTCTTGATCATTAATCATCTCTCCAAACCCTAGGTTCCTGAAAATTGATAAGATTCAACCTAAGAAAATTCTAAGAAGTAAACAAAAATAAAGGAAAACAAAAGATAGATGAAGAATTGGGGGTTAAGGAGAATAGAGGATAGATACTTGACCCAATTAGTAATGAATCCTATAGGCAAATCTAAGTATATTAAACTTAAACCCTCCAATTGTGAATTCAACCAAAAGAACCACAGTAATATGAATCAAGTAGAAGACTCAATTGGAAACCACAAATGAGCAATCTAGATGAATTCAATGGATAAACAAATTCACTTTGCAACAATGAAATCACACTGTCACGACCCGACTAGGGGCCATGACGGGTACCCAGGGCTAACCGCTGAGCACCGCTCTTACCATTACCCATCGTACACATCAACCGTTCATTCATTAATCTTATACTCAAATCATAGGAAAACCATTTGTCATGACCAGACCCCGTGGGCCATGACTAATGCCCGATCTGGACACCCGTATACGTATCTGCTAGATATAGTAAAACTGAAACTACGACAATATGGAAACTTATAAAGGAACTCCAAAGTTCATAACGTCGTCATATATATATCCAGATAAACTGTCTCCTGAGGAGTCCCAACTAATCATATCATGAAATAATACGCAAGCCGACAAGGCTGCCACTACACATCAACATCATGTCATATGCAAGCCGACAAGGCTGCCATTACAGACGAACATACCCATAGCACAACGTTTAAACATAGCTGAACAGAACTAATACACAACCCACACATATATCTAAAGACCTCTAAGAGTATCGTTAGTGAAATATGACTTTGGTTCAGATCTTATATAAGATCTGAACCAAAGTCTAGACTCCGGAACAACGGAGGTCTCCGAGACAGCTGAGTAGAAGCCCTATGCTGAAGGGTCACCATACTGACTATCTATACCTGCGGGCATGAAACGCAGCCCCCCGAAGAAAGGGGGTCAGTACGGAATATGTACTGAGTATATAAAGCATGAAATACAGTAAAAAGGATCATAACTGAACTAGGGAGTACAAAAAACAAGTACAATGTCCAGAATACCAAAACACTTGCCCTTTTGAAACATAAATCATGCATGTCAATATCATATATCATACCCGGCCCATTACGGAACTCTGTGAACATGGTCGCCACCCCGTCTTTGGCGCCATAACATAGCATTACTCCATAAACACATCATAACGCCATAACACAGCATAACTCCATAAATACATCATAACGCCATAACACAGCATAACACCATCATATATATATATATATACCGTACCAGGCCCTCTAGTGAGGGACTCGGTGAACAATGCAGTGAAACTGTGCACGATAACATACCCGGCCCGGGACTCGGTGAAGGACATAATGAGGCATGCACGAGCAGAGTAGTGAGCAACCATATGCAATTTAAAACATTATCAAGACTCAAACAGAATAAGAAGAAGGGATTTACACCTGAGTATCAATAGCAACAACCATATCAAATATCCCTCGAACGTCATCATAAATAATATCAAAAGAGCCTTAGGAACCATAGACATATGTCAGTATAGTATGAAACAGCTTATAGAAGTCAATGACATCAGTTATCGTAGAGTTTCTAGGAATAGGAGCTTATATATATCGACTATTATCCAACGTACAGGAAACTGAAGAGGGAAGCTCAATCACTTAAGAGCTCTAACATCAAGAAGTGAATAAGAATCATAAATCACACTCAAAACTTATGAATAGAATTACCCCAAAGTTCATATCATTCATCACTTAGATCTAAGACATGCCAAAAGAAAGAAGGGGCAGCTTTACATACCTGCTGAAGGTTATTCGTAATCTCGTTCGCTTCGTCGCCCCTTTAGCCTATTTAATATAACAGTAACGCTAACGTTAGTAACTATACTTCCTAGCTCATAAATTCGTGACCAATCTCCTATAGAACTTATTCTTTAATTCATACTCTCTTAATTAAGATTTTCATTAGTTAAGAACTTAACGGAAATCGGGCAACATTTCCCCTATATATTCACCTACCCCGAATTTCCAATTATCCTCCTATTATCACAGAAATACCAACAATGACAGTAATAGAAATATTCATATAGAATCCTTACAATTCCCCCCATAAACAACTCTAACAATCCAATAATCCTTTTTAATCCTTCACAACCCACAATTTCGTATAACAACGATTTCATGCAATTTCTTACTTCCAATTTCATCCAATACAATTTTAATCCTTCCATTACAACACCATTAATACAATTATATTACAAAACAAGAAAATCTTACCTTAATTGTCTCGGAGGAATACACTTAGTTGCTCTAATTTCACAATTTCTTCTTCCTCGATTCAATATCCAATGTTGCTATCACCTCTTTGAACTTGAAATCATCTTGGAATTAAATCAAAGCAAAAAACAACAAAATTTTCTTGACCATGGCTGGCCGTGAGCAGCAGCCATGGCCATGCTTTTATTTTTCAATTGAAATGTGTACAAATGAAGTACACGGCCAAAGTATGATTCACAATTTGTGAATTCATATGTGATTTCTAACCATAGGACATGTGTCCTCCAACATGACACGTGTCCATCATGTTGACACATGTCAATGGGGCCCACTTAATTCCTTAATTAGTTACTTAATTAATCTTAATTAGAAACTAATCCCCACTTAATAATTTAATCACGATTAACTAATTTCCTAATCTCCAATGATATTTCTACTCTAATTAAAATTTATAAACAATTTGTGTAATAATTAAAATTTAAAATTAAAAGTTCCTATTTCGTGTCCGAAAATAATTCCGCCTTGAACTTGAGTCGATTTGCTTGTGAATAATTCGACGTATAAATATACGGGGTATAACACCATTTTTCACATTGAAACATAGTTACCTTTATATACATAAGCCCTTCGGCTATCAATATATATATATATATATATACACGTGAGAAAAATCGTGAGACCATACTACCCACACATGCGTATCTACGAGCCTCTACTAGAGTACTAGACATGAGGACGGGACAGGACCCCGCCGTGCCTAAATATGTACACAAAATAATTAAACCAAATAGCACCTCCGGAATAATGGAGTGCTCCTATAAATCTGCTGATAGCTCCTATGGATCTGCACCATCTCCCTATCTACCTATGGGCATGAACACATCGTCCAAGAAGAAAGGACGTCAGTACGAACATTGTACTGAGTATGTAAGGCATCAACAATAACAATACGTCAATGAAATAAGGAAGCATCAAATGAGGAGCAACCTGTAACTGACATATCAATATTCACGATTCACTCCAAACTACTACTCAAAAATTACACTATTCCCATATTCATGACCCATTTTCTATACCCTTCTACAATGCAAGTGTTTCAACTTTTCAATACCTTAAACAATATGATAATACCATAAAACTTACCTTAGATGGTGTAGGAATAAGCATTGGGTGGAAATACTTCACTTGAGCCAAAACACTAGTTCACCTCTAATGAAATTTCTTAACTTGGATAAACTTTAATGAGTTTCTTGCACTTGTTTCTCTTGATTTGATGAAGTTGATCCTTAGTTTCTCTTGGGTTCTTGTGGATGAAGAGTGGGGAGGGTTCTAGAGAATTCTTGAAGTGTGGAGAGAAAGAATGAAATGAATTAAATGAGATGAGGCCTTTATTGTTATATCATGTACTTTTGTACGTTGGATTATTCGTAAGTTAATCGACATAAGTTCAAGGACAAGATTATTTTCGAGATATTAGACAAGGAATTTTTAATCCTAATTTTAATATTGCACGGTTTGCTAGTTAATTACTATTAGTGTGGAGATGTTAGTGAAGATTAGGGATTAATTAACAACCATGATCAGATTATTAGGTGGGCCCCACTAAAATGTGGACAATTATGATTGGAGTATGGATGCTGACATAGTGGGACATGTGTCAAGTGGGCTGGTTGCCTATATATATGTCATTGATGACTAAGGCATCTATTCACTTTCATCATCATCAACTTCATTAGAGAGAGAGAGTTACAAACAGCCATGGCTGCCACCTTGAGCTCACGTCCAGCTCCAAGATTTTGAAAAAAAAATTATAACTCCCTAGTAAGTGTTCTAAACATCCAAAGGAGGCAGCACGATTAGAATTTGATTTGAGGAAGAAGAAGTGGTGCAATTGGTGCAAGTGGTTGTAGGATTTGTTCTAGCAAAGTTAAGGTAAGATTTCTTCTTCTTATAGTGTAATTGGAGTTAAATGATGTTGTAATTGAGAGATTAATTTGTATTAAGCGAAATTGGAAGTAAGAAAATGCATATGATCGTATTGGTGTTGTAATTGGGCTGAATCGGAGTTGTTTCAATTAAATTAGGTTTGATTGTTATATTGTATTTAGGGGTTGTTCTTGTTGAGTTGAAGGATTAAAAGTGTGGTTATGATTATGTATTTGTGTTGTTGTAGTTGATGGGCTGTTTGGGGCATGTTATTGTTAGGTCATTTTGATAATGTGTTGTGGCTATAGATCGTTAGGAATAACTTGAATATGTCATGGTTTTTATGTTGATTATTGTTGAACTTTGCAACGTGTGGACTGATTTTGAGCATTGTGCGTGCGGTGCAGGCTGTTTCGAGGTATTCTTGGACCTTGTTTTGGCTAGTCCTTGATGTGGTAACTGGGACGTGTTGTTGTTGATGTTGTTCTGGTTGTTTAAAAGTTGGTTTGAATCTGAGGGAAGTGAACAATATAGGGGAAATGCTGCCCAATTTTCTAGGAAGAAGCTACTAACTTTGAAATACGTTTTAAGCTTTTCCGTAGCTTAACCACGGTTCTTAACGTCTTAATATAGGTTGAGGTACTTCGGGCAGCGTATACATATCAAGTCACGAATTAAGCGTCAAAGGTATGTAAAGCTATCCCTTCTTTCTTTTTGGCATGGTCTATATGAAACTAACAGACGTCGAACATATGAACTCCAAAGGAGCTTCTATTCTTAGAGATACTAGAATGGCTAATGTTCTTGATTTCCAGAAGCTATTTCATTATGTCCTGATACATGTCTATGATTTCTGAAGTCTTATTTTGATATAGTCCATAGTGACATTCGAGGGTGCTCCCAGGTTATTCAAGGAGTTCAGAAATAATTTTATGAGTCTCACTTGCATTATGACTCCAATGAATTCTAGTTCTCAGTGGTACTTGACGTGACTGTTGTCTTGATTCTCAAGTGTTAGTTCATTCTAATTATTCTATTGAGTCTCAGATGATGATTTAGTTTGGATATGATTGCTCATGATATTCTAATCGTGCATAGCGTTATTACATCATTTCACCGAGTCCCGGGCCGGGTATATATTCGTGCACAGTTTCATTGCATTGTTCATCGAGTCCTTCACTAGAGGGCCGGGTACGGTATATATAGATATGTTATATTATATAGATATGCATGATTCTTATCTCGTAAGGCACATATACATTGGTATCTTTGATTATCATACTTGTCTCCTGTTATCTTTTATTCAGTCATGATCTTCTTATTGTATTTCATGTTTTATATACTCAGTACATTTCTCGTACTGACCCCCTTTCTTCGGGGGCTACGTTTCATGCCCGCAGGTACAGACACTTAGTTTGGTGATCCTCCAGCCTAGGACTCAGCTATTTGGAGAGCTCCATTGTTCCGGAGCCTAAGTTATTTTGGTACAGATCCTTTGATGTAGACTTATACATATCCCGGGGTACGGCGGGGCCCTGTCCCGTCATATTTCACTTGTATACTCCTAGAGGTCTGTAGACATATGTGGGTTGTATATAGGTTTTGGTGAGCTATATTGATATGGTATGTTTTGAGTATTTCCGCATACAGTGGCAGCCTTGTTGGCTTGCATAATATGTTATGTTTTGGTTAGCTCTGACTCCTCAGGAGATAGGTTCATTATGTTATATGGCGTTATGAGTCTATCGTTTGCTTTTACAAGTTTCCCTACTATCCTTAGTTTTAGTTTGACTATATCTAACAGGTTCGTATACGTGTATCCAGCTCGGGCATTAGTCATGGCCCATCGGGTTGGGTCGTGACAAAAGTGGTATCAGAGCAGTTCATCCTCGGAGTGTCTACAGACCGTGTCTAGTAGAGTCTTGTTTATCGGTGTGTTATGCACCACATCTATAAACAGGAAGCTACAGGACATTTAGGATGTCACGTTTCCTTCTTACTCTAGATCGTGCGATAGAGCCATAATATCAAGATAATCCCTCTTTAACAAATTATTGTGTTTACAGCTATGCCTCCAAAGAAAGCGACAGCTGCCCAGAAGGGCAAATCGGTAGCAGGAGATACTAGTCAGACTCGGAGAGTTACTAGGGCCCCTGCCCAGTCTATGCCTGAGATTGTACACTAGTCGGCGAGCTCTGCTACACCGCCATCTCCAGAGGAACTTAGAGAAGCAGTAGCCCCAGTTCAGGGGCAGCCCCACCGCCAGCTCCCGAGGCACCACCACCTGAGCCTCCAGCTCCTCAGCTAGGGGCAGAGGAAAGGGCCATGAGAGATGCAGTTCAGCTGCTGACTAGATTAGTGGCAGGGCAGGCTCGCAGGCATGGACTAGGAGTTGACCATGCAGACATATCAGATAGTTTGAGGGCTCGTGACTTCTTAAGTTGTAATCCTCCACATTTTTACGGGTCAAAGCCCGAGGATGATCCGCAGGAGCTTATTCGGCAGATGCAGCGTACATTGAGGATAATCAAGGCTTCTGAGACTGAGTCTGTTGAGTTGGCTTCGTATCGGTTGCGGGATGTAGCTGTTAATTGGTATGAGTCTTGGTAGTCATCTAGGGGCGAGGGTGCTCCTCCTGCTGTATGGGATGAGTTTGTGGAGGCCTTCCTTGGCCACTTCCTGCCTCGGCCACTTCCTGCCTCCAGAAATGAGGCGAGCTAGAGTTGATAGATTCTTACATTTGAGGCAGAGTGGCAGGAGCGTTCGAGAGTATAGTCTTGAGTTTGATTCGTTGGCTAGATATGCACCAACTATTGTAGCTGATATGGTAGCTAAAGTGCATCGTTATATGATGGGACTGGATCGTTATTTGATTGATTGATGTATGGCAGTGGCTTTTCAGCCAGGTATGGATATTGCTCGGGTGCAGGCATATGCACAGGGGGTAGAGGATCGACACCGAGGGCGTCACCCAGATAGAGATTACGACAGAGGCCAGCATTAGAGGGATAGATCGGCTAGTTATCCTGGTGAGTTTCGAGGCAGGCAGCCTCAGCAACATCTTAGATATTCTTCCCAGCCAGCACAGAGTGCACCCCCACAGTTCACAGGAAGGAGATTTTACAGCATAGGGTATTCAGGAGCCGGTCAGAGCTCCAAGGCTACAGGTTCACAGATGAAAAGGGGTTCGAGTCAGTCGAGGCCACCTTTGCCTCGGTGTTCTCGGTGTGGTAGGCCCCATTTTGGGGAATGCCGTCTTACTACATGTGCTTGTTTTTCTTGCAGCCGTCAAGGCCATATGAAGAGAGACTGTCCTTATGGAAGTGGTATAGGTGGTGTGGCTCAGCCTACTGGATCAGTTGCTGGTTTATCTTCTTCTGTAGATATGCGCCTTATGGGGTAGGGTATTCAGACATCAGCAGGCCGTGGTAGAGGTCGTGGCGGAGCTTCTAGTTCTAGCGGTCCTTCGAACAGCATATATGCTTTGGCTAGTAGGCAGGATCAGGAGGCGTCACCGAATGTGGTTACAAGTATATTATCGATTTTCTCCCGGGACGTATATGCATCGATAGATCCAGGTTCCACCTTATCATATATATCTCCCTTTGTTGCTAATAGAATTCGAATAGAACCTGAGTTGATAGAACCATTTGAGGTAGCTACACCGGTAAGAGATTCTGTCATAGCTAAGCAAGTATATAGAAATTGTTCGGTGGTTATATAGTCATCATACCATAGCAGATCTGATAGAGTTAGATATGACTGAGTTTGATGTTATCTTGGGTATGGATTGGTTGGCTTTTTGTTATGCTAACGTTGATTGTAGAGAAAAGATAGTTCGATTTAAATTCACAGGAGAGCCGATTATAGAGTGGAGAGGGAATATGGCATCGCTGAGGGGTAAGATTATTTCATACCACAAGGCAAGGAAGATGGTGAGAAAAGGTTGTATTTATCATCTGGTTCGTGTGCATGATATGAAAGCAGAGGTACCGACTCTTTAGTCAGTCCCGATAGTTAATGAATTTCCAGATGTATTCCCAGATGATCTTCCAGGTCTTCCTCCTGAACGAGAAATAGAGTTTACTATAGATGTATTACCAGATACACAGCCCATATCTATTCCTCCTTATAGAATGGCATGTTACATCCCGTGTTTTCATGCATTCGAAAGCATGCGAGTTAAATGACATTAGTAACCGAAACGAGGTTATACCCCCAGCTTATAGGTGGTTAAGAGGGATGGTACATATGCGTTGTAAATATTATAAGTTAAACAAATCGAAGAAAATAAGTTTCGTCGAGGTTTGAAATTTATTTGAATGAAATACGGTCCAAGCTATAAATACCCCGTATTTTTGGACTAGGAAATTGAACCGTCCAGCAGGAGCAAAATTACCCGAGCCGGAGGATTTGGTCATATTGAAGCATGAAAATTAAGAACTCGGTGTATACAAGGAATGAAGTTCAGAAATAATTTAGGCCTTAACCAGCATGACGACAGTGATTGGGAATAATATTTATGTATGTATAAAGAGGATATGGACTAGAGTTCTACCACATAATTATGATAATGAGTATATCAAGTGTGTTAAAATTGATCCATGTTTAAGTTAATTGAGATCAAGAAATTAATTATGCGTGTAATTGACTAAATGGAGATTTGTATTGGAGACAAGAAATTTATGAAGATTGTGGGATAAATATAAGGTGGATTTAGTCCAAGTATGTACGGTAGGTAGTAGCAATATCATTAATACATGTATGCACGTGTCCACTCATTGCATGAATAGATAAGGAATTATTTTAAGAGGGAAACATGTGTAAGTCTATAAGAGATTCCATAAATTTCCATTATCTGTTCATTTCCAATTTAGATATAGGAATGAAATGCTAGAATAGGTTCCTTCAATAATAGGCTCTCAATCTAGATTTTCATACCAAAATAAACGTACCAGCACACAAATTACTTTTACGGACCAGCAGGCACATTTTCTTCTATACCAATACGAAAATTACAATCCCTTTCACGAAGACACATAGCGGGTTTTGCACACCGCTTCGATTTCGTTGTTCCATTTTTGGCGTGGTTGAATTCGGGCTTTCTTGAAAGTGAAGTAAGGTGGAAGAAGAGTACTTCTTTGCATATAAGGTAAGAAATCCTCTCTCCTAGATGTATTTGTTTTATCCAAATCGTATCTACATTGGTAGATGAAAGAAATACGAAAATTATGTCGGAAATCGGATAAATTGGTTGAAGTTCGGTGGACTGTTTTAGGAGGTTGTTCTTATGAAAATATATGACTGGAAATTAATTTAATAACATGGTGGTGTTGTTGTTGTTTTTGTTAATATTGTTGAGAAATGTTGGAATGAAGACGGGGTTTAAAACTATTGTTTAATTGACAAGCCGAGCTTACCGCTCGTCGCATTATTGTTTGAATTAGTGAAACTATTTTTATATTGCTGAGGAGCTGAATCGATGGGTTTAATTGTTGACGTTATTAATATGGTTGTTGGTATTGTTGTTGATGATTTGTCCGAGTTGAATTCTCGGGGTTTGTTGAATTTATAAAGGAAATGCTGTCTGAATATCTATAAATGACGTGCTAGCTTAGGGTTGAATTCCTAAGTACCTCTAGCTAATGTTTGGTATCTACTGACGTTGTTGTAGATCGTGGGAAGCCTAGGACTTACGTTTGGATTAGCTTAAGAAGCGGACAAGGTATGTTAAGGCTATTCCTTTTTTTTTTCTTTTTGGCATGGTCTATGTGAGACAAACAGACGACGAAAGTATAAACTCCAAAGAAGCTCCTATTCTTAGAGACACTAGGATGGCTAATGTTCTTGATTTCCAGAAGCTATTTCATTATGTACTAATACGTGTTAATGATTCCTGAAATTCTATTTGATATAATCCATAGTGATATTGGAGGGATACTTGACATGGTTGATGTCTTTGATTCTCAAGTGTTAGTTCAGTCCAATTATTCTATTGAGTCTCAAATGATGATGTAGTTTGCATATGGTTGCTCATTGTTCTGCTCGTGCATACCGTTAATGTATCTTTCACCGAGTCCCGGGCCGGGCATGTTTTCGTGCACAGTTTCACTGTATTGTTCGCCGAGTCCCTCACTAGAGGGTCGGGTACGTATGTATATATATGATGATATGATTATGGAACCGAGTCCCATGATGGGTCGGTATGGTATATGATGACTTTATTCACCGAGTCCCTTACTAAAGGGCCGGGTATGGTATATATTTATATTTTTAGTCATTGCCTTCGGGGCTATTCATATTACAGGTGGTTTCTCATACATTCATTATGGCTTATATCTCATTCTTTATGACTACTGCTGCCTTACATACTCGGTACATTGTTCGTACTGACGTCAAGGCCTGGGGGCACTGTGTTCATGCCACACAGTCCCAGATTGTTTTGCAGGTAAAAGTATTCAGCTAGTATGGTTTGCTATCAGCTGGTTTTGGCAAACTCCATTTTCTTCCTGGAGCAGTGCCGAGTCATTATTGTTATCATGTGTGTGTAAGGGTATGTCTGGGCCCTGTCCCGACTCATATGATTCAAGTGATTACTCTTAGAGACTTTGCAGACAGTGTCCTGTGGTTAGTATGTTAAGATGTCATGCATTGAGTAAAGCGACCAAGTAGGCTGATATGTCAGCTTGACTTAATCGGTTTTTGATTAATTAAGTATCGTTCGCAAATTTCTATGGTTTGACTAAAAGTACTTTATTATATTTCCAAAAAAAAATAATTATATGTCCAGTTTCATTGTGTTAATACCAGAGGGTTTGCTCAACTCTAAGTAAGGGTTGGGTTCCCATCATGCCCTGATGAAATTGGGGTGTGACAAAGTGGTATCAGAGCGGTTCGTCCTAGGGGTTGTCTGCAAAGTCGTGTCTAGTAGAGTCTTGTTTATGGTGTGTTGCGCACCCCATTATAAACAGGGGGCTACAGGGTATTTAGGATGGTTACTTTTCTTTCATATCTAAGATCGTGCGATAGAGCCAAGCTATAGGAAATGAGATTCCTTATACTAACCCTTGATTTAAGCAGAAGAACAGTATCGTCCGAAGATAGTGAGTGATGATAATGGATTGGTTGTCATAGAGGTAAGTCAGTGTAAGTACAACAAAGGAATTGGTTAAATGTATCTCTTGATGATAAGTTCAGTTATAAATTTGTGGACTAAACAAATTGAATGAATCGGTACAAAGGTAAGCAATAGTACGAAAGATGTACGTTGGCTAAGGTAAAAATATTGAGGCACGATTGAAATGTAAAGCTGAAGAATGAAAGGGAAAGTAAATAGAAAGGTATAACAGGGCAGGTCGCTAAAGGATCAGGTACATCTCGAGGTGTGATATATGTGGTAAGTTTCAACATTTTTGTACTTTTACTTGAAATTGGGAGCCCTGTGAGGCATTGTTGGTATTTGCTGCGTGCAGTTTTTGGATAGTAAGAAATATACAAGAAACTCTGCCAAAAGTTTCCTAGAATTTAAAGGAGATAACATACAAGCTTGTAATACGTCTTCATGAGAAAAGATGTCGCGTAAAAAGAAAAGTAATGGTAGGACGGGATTAAGTTAGGAGTATTATTGATAACTACAAGAGATGAGTTAAATGTTGTTGAATTGATAGTAACGGTAACTATCAGATCGACATTGATATGGTAAATAGAAATCCTAGAGTAAATTAGGGAGACTGGTAGTACTAAAACATGACATAAAAGAGAAAGGGTCACTCCAATAGTGTTACACCCAAAACAATTTCGTGTTACTAAGACTACAGACGGCTTAATGTGAGCTCGAGGAGGAGCAAATATCACAAGTATAAAGAATGAAATTCTACTGTAGTAGCATGAGTATGATATTAGGAATTCGTACAATATGATTGGAATAATACGTTAAAAGATATATAGCCCTTGTAACCGTAGGCTGAGGTAGGGCCCACATGATGGGATTTTTATAAAGGACATATGATAAGTTATATGGACAATATATGTAAATTTAAACACAACTCAAGAAGGACCCTTGAGCAAAATCCAAGTGTAAGCCCTCCAAAAAGATGTTTTTAAGTTATGTTTTCGGGTGATTTGACTTCGGGAGGCCATAACCCCATCATTACTTGGGAATTTGGGAAACCTCCTAAAACGAAAGTTGTAGATAATTGAAATACCTTTCCAAAAATAGGTCGTGGGCCTATATGTGACATCGGGATAAAGAGTTATGAACGTTTTAAGGCATAAAGGTCAAGCTGGGCAGTGAAATGGGCCCAACCCGATTCCAATCCGGGTCAGGCCCATTTCCCTTGTTATTTAAGGGAGGTTTCAGCCTTCTCCTCCTCATTTTCAGACCAAAAAGACCCAGAAAATTCTAGAGAGAGAGAGGGAGGAAATCCTTAGAGAGACAAACCAAGTGTTGATCAAAATCCGAGCCCCGAATCCCGAAGCTCATGAAGAGAAAAGTGTTGTACGTTGCGTTGCCTTCAATTTGAGCTAAAAATCAGCCAAGAAGAAGAGTGTTGACGTGGTTGATGCATACTTAAGGTAAGATTAAGGTCCCTTTTTCATTGTTAATAAGTTCATTTAGAGTTTTAACGGAGAAAATAGCGTTATAAATTCGTTTGTTGGTTTATTGAGATTTATGGATCGGTGGTGTTACACCCCGGAAATTTTCCCGTTAAGCGTACAGTGAATAGGCTAACAAGGATATAGTGTATACGATGTTGTGGAGATGAGTCGTAACGTTCATTTGATTGGTATCGAGGTGTTGAACAATTGTTAAGAAGGTCCCGTAAGGATCGGAGATTAAACGAAGTGACAAAATAAGACTCGGTGAACTGGAAAATTATACGTTAGGTTATACGGACCGTATAATGGTTTTACGGCCGTATAATGAACCGTTAAAGTGTCACAGAAAGAATTTGAAGAAAAGTGGGTTTTACGGTAGATTATACGGACCGTATAAAATTATACGGCCCGTCAAATGAACCGTCAAGTTGACACAGAAAGGGGTGATCACTGAGTCAGTTTTACGGTCAATTATACGGACGGTATAATGGACCGTATAATGGCATCGGGACTGGTTTTGTATTTATAAAAATATGATCCAAGTTCATTTTTATTATTTCTCCTTCTCACTACACGACCCAATCTCTCTCTAGAAACTTCCAAACACTTCCAAACCAAGAATTCAAGTGAAAATCTAGATCAATAACACCCAAATTCATGAAATCAAGAGTGTGAAACTCCTTATAGTTCATCTAAGTCAAGGAATTCCAAAGAAGGTGGAACTAGGGTTTTGTCTAAGTGAAGTATTTAAACTCAAGACTTGTTCAACCATCATCCAAGGTAAGTTTCATGGTCACTTCATGTTGTTTAAGGTATTGGAAGGCTTAGATACTTGAAATGTAGAAGAACATAGAATGAGGGTCATTACTGAGTGAATAGTGACATAATTGAATGATAGTGGAATTGAATCATGAAAGTTGAAGAGTTGTGATTATGAATACGTTATAATGATGTTTATATCATGAAACAAGTATTAAATGCGTGAAAACACAAAGATGAGTTATAAGGAGAAATATGGGAAAATTGGAGGAAAATGGTGGATTTTGCTAAATATATATAAATGATGATTGTTGATTGTGATATTGTGAGTAGTATTGTGAATGTTGGGAGTTGATATAGAACATGGGAAAAGTAGTATAAACAAAGGAAGTGCTGCCCAATTTTTCCTAGAATTAACGATGCGTTCTTGTTGTCAATTAACTAATGTTAATTTGAATTCTCTCATGAAGGTAGCGACTTGATATCGAAGGAGAACAAGTGAGCGATAGCTTAATTAAACGACCAAGGTATGTGAGGCTAGTCCTTTCCTTCTAATGGCATGAATCCTATAGTGTAAACTCTTTATCCTCTTCATGAGTTCCCATTTTCCGGAAAGTTAAAAGCCTATATTCATAAATGTCTACATACGATAAGAGATACGGTATGATGATGTTATTTATTGCCTACACTCACCTTATGTGCTAGTTCCTTCAAGGTGAGGCAGAATGTCAGTAATTGCTCCATAATGGGATCGGGGGATCATGACCTTACGTCACCCAGATAGAGTAAAGCTGATCTTGAGCCTTATGCACGTTCTATGATAAGATAAGCATATTACTATAAGTATTTTATGATAAGCATGACATGAGCATTTCACACCGTGCCTAGTTAGCCGGGCAGTCACCGCCAAGGCGGGCAGCTATACGGATACACCATGACCTTTTGGCATGGGCAGACACCACTAGTGGGTGGCATGAGATGGTACCCCGGACGCGGGAGGCCTAGACGCGGGCTAATTTTATTGATTATCACACCGTTCCGACATGGACGGGCAGCTTGCATATTATGCATATATGACATGATGACGAGTATGAGTAAGACAACATGCATTACTTCCCTTATGATTGTCATTCAGATCCAGATGTTTCATATTGATGTTCTCATTATATTATTGATGTCTTTCTTCGTTGTTTATGCCTCTCATACTCAGTACAATATTCGTACTGACATCCGTTTTCTTTGGACGTTGTGTTCATGCCCACAGGTAGACATGGAGGTGAGCTTGGCCCAGATCCTCAGTAGCTATCAGCTGATAGAGAGTACTCCATTGTTCGGAGGTGCTTATGGTCATTCTTTTGGTACATATGCATATTTTGGGCACGACGGAGTCTTGTTCCGTCTATATATATACAATATGTCAGTAGAGGCTCGTAGATACGCAGTGTGGGTTAGATGGTCTCACAAGATGTCATCACATATATATATATATATATATATATATATTTTGATGGCCGAGAGGCAAATGAATAGAAAGCATTTACGTTTCTATACAAAATATGTTTTCTTATACCTTCATGTATAAAATTTGCAAAAGAGCATTAAATGAGTAAGATGAGTAGTAGAGCGAGCGGTGCTCTGTAGCTAGCTCTGGATACCCGTCGCGGCCCCTAGTTAGGTCGAGACAGAAGTGGTATCAGTGCAGTTCGTCCTAGGAAGTGTCTACGAGCCGTGTCTAGTATAGTCTTGTTTATGGCGTGTTGCGCGCCACGCTAATAAACAAGAGGCTACAGGGAATTTAGGAAAATGACCATCCTTCTTCTTATGAGATCGTGCGATAGAGCAATGGCTAAGATTACATCCTTCCTAAAAGTGTGTTATGATTTCAGAAAAATGCCACCAAAGGGAAAAGCTACCGCCGCCAGAAGGGTAAGGCTACGACAAAAAGGGGAGCAGAACGAGAGGTTCCGATGAATGTAGAGGAAGGTGAATCGCAAAATGAGGTCGTGCCCGATGTAGATGAGAAAGGAGGAGCCTCAGCTCCGATTCCTCCACCGGGTGCTTCGGGTCAACAAGTATCCGAGGCCATACATTTATTGACACAATTGGTTGCCACTCAGGCTCAACGACAGAATGCGGGCCCAAGTGATAGTTCAGCTAGTACGAAAGCGCGTGATTTTATGACCTTAAATCCCCCGGAATTCTTTGGGTCGAAGCCGGATGAAGATCCACAAAACTTCATTGATGAAATGTTGAGGACCTTAAAGATTATTCATGCCTCCGAGACCGAATCCGTGGAGTTGGCCTCTTATGGACTTCGTGATGTGGCGGTGTTATGGTACAAAAATTGGATGGCATCAAGAGAAGATAATGCACCACCTCCCGTTTGGCAAGAATTTGTGGATGCCTTTATTCATCATTACTTGCCACCCGAGGTCCGCCGAGCTAGAGCGGACAGGTTCTTGAATTTAAAGTAAGGAAGCATGAGTGCCCGAGAGTATAGTATGCAATTCAATTCTTTGGCTAGGTATGCTTTAACTATGGTGGCCGACATGGGAGACCGGGTCTATAGATTTGTGAGCGGTCTGGGGCCACACTTGTTTAGAGATTGTTTGACGGCCTCTTTGCAAGACGGGATGGATATTTCCCGAATACAGGCTCATGCTCAGAATCTTGAGAAACGACAATAGCAGCAGAGGAGTGATCGTGATAATGATCGAAGACAAGGTAAGAGGGCTAGATCTATGGGAACGAGCAGTGGGTATAGAGGGGGACCGAGACAGATGCATTCTAGGCACCCAGGTCAGTCAGCGACCAGTGCGCCTCCCAGATTCTCAGATAGGAGATTTGACCGTTCTTTTCAGTCAGGACAGAGCCAGAGTTCGAGGGGCCCAGATTCTCAGTTTAGGGGAGATTCTAGTCAGAGGAGACCTCCAGTACCGCGGTGCAGCCAGTGCGGCAAATTGCATTCTGGACAGTGTCGTCAGGGTTTGGATGCTTGTTATGCCTGCGGGCAAGTTGGTCATATGATGATAGACTATCCTTCAGCGAGAGATAGGGCTGGGACTCAGCCTACAGGTTCAGCAGCGGGTTCTTCTTCAGTACGCCCGACAGCATAGATTCCCCAGACTTCGGCAGGTAGAGGTAGAGGCAGAGGGGGAGCATCTACTTTAGGTGTTGTCCAGCCCCGCGTATATGCTCTAGCTGGGCGACAGGATCTTGAGTCCTCCCCAGATGTTGTCACAGGTACATTGGCTATATTTTCCCGTGATGTATATGCTCTGATTCATCCGGGTTCTACTTTCTCATATATTACTCCGTATATTGCTGATTGTATTGGGGTGAGACCCGAGCCGATTAAACCTTTTGAGGTGTTCACTCCGGTTGGTGATCCCGTAATTGCGAGAGAAGTATATAAGAATTGTGTAGTTGTTATATGTGATCGCCAGACAAAGGCTGATTTAATTGAACTGGAGATGATAGATTTTGATGTAATTATGGGTATGGATTGGTTGGCATCGTGCTATGCTAATGTTTGTTGCCGGACAAAAGTTGTTCGATTACAATTTCCGGGAGAGCCCGTACTTGAATGGAAGGGTAATACAGCTTCTCCAAAGGGTAGGTTTATTTCCTACCTTAAGGCAAGGAAGATGATAGCTAAGGGTTATATTTGTCACTTAGTTCGAGTTCATGATACCGAGGCAAAGCCACTAGCTTTTCAATCAGTTTCGGTAGTGAGTGAATTCCCAGATGTATTCCCAGATGAACTACCAGGTCTTCCTCCAGAAAAGGAAATTGATTTCGCCATTGATGTATTGCCGGACACCAAGCCCATTTCTATTCCTCCTTATCGGATGGCCCCAGCAGAATTAAAAGAGCTAAAGGCACAATTGAAAGACTTGCTTGAGAAGGGTTTCATTAGGCCCAGTTCATCACCGTTGGGAGCACCGGTCTTGTTCGTGAGAAAGAAAGACGGTTCGCTACGAATGTGTATTGATTATAGACAGTTGAACAAAGTGACGGTAAAGAACATATATCCCCTCCCCAGAATTGATGACTTGTTTGATCAATTGCAAGGTGCTAAGTGGTTTTCCAAGATAGATCTAAGGTCGGGTTATCATCAAGTGAGAATTAGAGAAGAAGATATCCCCAAAACGGCTTTCAGGACGAGGTATAGGCACTATGAGTTCCGAGTAATGTCATTTGGGTTGACGAATGACCCGACGGTGTTCATGAATTTAATGAATAGTGTGTTCAGACCATTCTTGGATCTCTTTATGATAGTATTTATCGATGATATTCTGGTGTATTCTCGCACAGAATCGGAACATGCAGATCATCTAAGAATTGTTCTTGGCGTTCTTCGAGCTCGGGAATTATATGCAAAGTTTTCAAAGTGCGAGTTTTGGCTTAATTCCGTGGCATTCCTGGGTCATGTTATTTCAGATGATGGCATTCGAGTCGACACTCAGAAAATTGAGGCGGTGAAGACATGGCCAAGGCCTACAACACCCACGGAAGTTCGTAGTTTTCTCGGACTGGCAGGCTACTATAGAAGATTTGTAGAGGGCTTCTCATCTATTTCAGCTCCATTGATGAAACTAACACAGAAGTCAGCTAAATTCCAGTGGAGTGATGCTTGTGAGCGTAGCTTCCAAGAGTTGAAAGATAAATTGACCTCAGCCCCAGTGTTAACACTTCCAGAAGGGTCAGATGGCTATGTCGTATATTGTGATGCTTCCGTGTCGGACTAGGATGTGTATTGATGCAGCATGGGAAGGTTATTGCATATGCTTCGAGACAGTTGCGGAAACATGAAAGGAATTATCCAACTCATGATCTTGAATTAGCTGCGGTTATTCATTCCTTGAAGATGTGGAGACATTATTTGTATGGTGTATGTGTTGACATTTATACAGATCACAAAAGTCTTCAATACATTTTCAAACAGAAGGAGTTGAATCTGCGGCAGAGGCGATGGTTAGAATTACTGAAGGATTACGATGTGAATATTTTATACCACCCCGGAAAGGCAAATGTAGTAGCAGATGCACTTAGCCGTCGATCAATGGGTAGTTTACGTGGAGTTCCTTCAGAGAAGCAAGAAATGTCTCGTGAGCTCCATCGACTAGCAAATCTCGGAGTAAGTGTAATGGATTCGAGTGATGCAGGGATCAGCATCAATGACCCCACAGTTTCATCTTTGAATATAGAAGTGAAAGAAAGGAAATATGAAGATTCCCAGTTAAGCCGCTACCGAGATCTATCTCATAAAAGGAAAAGTCTCCATTTGAAGTTTCCATAGATGGGATTCTTAGATATCGGGACAGGCTATTGTACCGGATGTGGCAAATTTGAATAAGCACATTATTCCCTGTATTCTATTCATCCAGTTGCAACCAAGATGTACCATGATCTTAAATTGATATATTGGTGGGATGGCATGAAGTGAGACATAGCAGAATTTGTGGAACAATGTCTGAATTGCCAACAAGTAAAGGCCGAGTATCAAAAGCCAGGAGGTTTATTGCAAGCAATGGAAATTCCTACGTGGAAATGGGAAATCATTAACATGGATTTTGTTGTGGGATTACCCCGTTCACGAGGGATGTATGATTCTATATGGGTGATCGTGGATAGATTGACAAAAGCAGCCCATTTTCTCCCAGTTAGGACTACTTACTCAGCCGAAGATTATGCGAGGTTATATCTCAAGGAAATTGTGCGACTTCATGGAATTCCTTTGGACATTATCACAGACAGAGGGGCAAAGTTTACAGCCAAGTTTTGGAAGTCTTTTCAAGAAGGTCTAGGCACTCAAGTAAAGCTTAGCACGGCATTTCACCCGCAGACTGATGGGCAAGCCGAGCGCACTATTCAGACCTTAGAGGATATGCTGCGAGCATGTGTGCTGGATTTCGGTAGAAGTTGGGATGATCACTTACTGCTAATTGAGTTTGCGTATAACAATAGCTATCATTCCAACATTCAAATGGCTCCATACGAGGCCTTATATGGAAGGAAATGTAGATCTCCAGTTGGATGGTTTGAAACAGGAGAAGCACAATTGATAGGCCCCGAATTGATCCAGCAAGCGGTAGAAAAAGTTAAGGTGATCCGAGATCGATTGCTAACAGCCCAAAGCCACCACAAGTCTTATGCAGACAATCGCCGACGAGACCTGGAATTTCAAGTTGGCGATTGGGTGTTCCTGAAAGTGTCACCGATGAAGGGGGTGATGAGATTTGGCAAGAAAGGGAAGTTAAGCCCTAGATACATCGGACCCTATGAAATCATTAATAAGGTGGGTCAGGCAGCTTATGAATTGAAACTGCCTTCGGATCATGAATCGGTCCATCCAGTATTCCATGTTTCGATGCTCCGCAAGTGCATTGGAGACCCAACAACAATAGTTTGGTAGAGGATGTGCAAGTGACAGAGAAGCTAACATACGAAGAAGTGACTATTGTTATTCTAGATAGTCAAGTGCGAAGGCTTCAAAGTAAAGAGGTTGCTTCAGTCAAAGCTCTATAGCGGAACAACAACCGGGAAGAAATGACTTAGGAAGCAGAGGAGAAGATGAGATCCATGTACCCCCATTTTTTCCAATCCCCGGATGAGATTCAAGATGAAACGTCGACGATATAAGGTATATATGCTTTATTTTTATGTTTTTGGTCGTGTGTGGCCATAGATGTGTTGATATTGTGATGTAGCCCTGTGAGGCGATGATATTATGGGTTGCTGTGACAGGTCAGTAGTGTCAGATTACAGGGGAAACTCTGGCGAATTTTTTATAGAATCCCGAGTGTTTAACATTCGAGGACGAATGTTCCAAAAAGGGGGGAAGAATGTTACACCTCGGAAATTTTCCCGTTAAGCGTACAGTGAATAGGCTAACAAGGATATAGTGTATACGATGTTGTGGAGATGAGTGGTAACGTTCATTTTATTGGTATCGAGGTGTTGAACAATTGTTAAGAAGGTCCCGTAAGGATCGGAGATTAAACGAAGTGACAAAATAAGACTCGGTGAATTGGCGAATTATACGGTAGGTTATACAGACCGTATAATGGTTTTACAGCCGTATAATGAACCGTTAAAGTGTCACAGAAAGAAGTTGAAGAAAAGTGGGTTTTACGGTAGATTATACGGACCGTATAAAATTATACGGCCCGTCAAATGAACCGTCAAGTTGACACAGAAAGGGGTGATCACTGAATCAGTTTTACGGTCAATTATACGGACCGTATAATGGCACCGGGACTGGTTTTGTATTTATAAAAATATGATCCAAGTTCATTTTTATTATTTCTCCTTCTCACTACACGACCCAATCTCTCTCTAGAAACTTCCAAACACTTCCAAACCAAGAATTCAAGTGAAAATTTAGATCAATAACACCCAAATTCATGAAATCAAGAGTGTGGAACTCCTCATAGTTCATCTAAGTCAAGGAATTCCAAAGAAGGTGGAACTAGGGTTTTGTCTAAGTGAAGTATTTCAACTCAATACTTGTTCAACCATCATCCAAGGTAAGTTTCATGATCACTTCATGTTGTTTATGGTATTGGAAGGCTTAGATACTTGAAATGTAGAAGAACATAGAAAGTGGGTCATTACCGAGTGAATAGTGACATAATTGAATCATGAAAGTTGAAGAGTTGTGATTATGAATACGTTATAATGATGTTTATATCATGAAACAAGTATTAAATGCGTGAAAACACAAAGATGAGTTATAAGGAGACATATGGGAAAATTAGAGGAAAATGGTGGATTTTGCTAAATATATATAAATGATGATTGTTGATTGTGATATTGTGAGTAGTATTGTGAATGTTGGGAGTTGATATAGAACATGGTAAAAGTAGTATAAACAAAGGAAGTGCTTCCCAAATTTTCCTAGAATTAACGATGCGTTCTTGTATTCAATTAACTAATGTTAATTCGAATTCTCTCATGAAGGTAGCGACGTGATATCGAAGGAGAAAAAGTGAGCGATAGCTTAGTTAAACGACCAAGGTATGTGAGGCTAGTCCTTTCCTTCTAATGGCATGAATCCTATAGTGTAAACTCTTTATCCTCTTCGTGAGTTCCCATTTTCTGGAAAGTCAAAAGCCTATATTCATAAATGTCTATATAAGATAAGAGATACGGTATAATGATGTTATTTATTGCCTACACTTACCTTATGTGCTAGTTCCTTCAAGGTGAAGCAGAATGTCAGTAATTGCTCCATAATGGGATCTGGGGATCACGACCTTACGTCACCCCGATAGAGTAAAGCTGATCTTGAGCCTTATGCACGTACTATGATAAGATAAGCATATGATGATAAGCATATTACTATAAGTATTTTATGATAAGCATGACATGAGAATTTCACACTGTGCCTAGTTGGTCGGGCAGTCACCGCCAAGGCGGGCAGCTATACGGATACACCATGACCTTTTGGCACGGGCAGACACCACTAGTGGGTGGCATGAGATGGTACCCCGGACGCGGGAGGCCTAGACGCGGGCTAATGGTATTGATTATCACACCGTTCCGACATGGACGGGCAGCTTGCATATTATGCATATATGACATGATGATGAGTATGAGTAAGACAGCATGCATTACTTCCCTTATGATTGTCATTCAGATCCAGATGTTTCATATTGATGTTCTCACTATATTATTGATGTCTTTCTTCGTTGTTTATGCCTCTCATACTCAGTACAATATTCGTATTGACGTCCGTTTTCTTTGGACGCTGTGTTCATGCCCACAGGTAGACAGGGAGGTGAGGTTGGCCCAGATCCTCAGTAGCTATCAGCTGATAGAGAGCACTCCATTGTTCGGAGGTGCTTATGGTCATTCTTTTGGTACATATGCATATTTTGGGCACGACGGAGTCTTGTTCCGTCTATATATATACAGTATATCAGTAGAGGCTCGTAGATACGCAGTGTGGGTTAGATGGTCTCACAAGATGTCATCACCTATATATATATATATATATATATATATATATATATATATATATATATATATATATATATTTTGATGGCCGAGAGGCAAATGAATATAAAGCATTTACGTTTCTATACAAAATATGTTTTCTTATACCTTCATGTATAAAATTTTCAAAAGAGCATTAAATGAGTAAGATGAGTAGTACAGCGAGCGGTGCTTGGTAGCTAGCTCCGGGTACCCGTCGCGGCCCCTAGTTGGGTCATGACAGGTGGCTGTTTTGTGACAATATTTTGGGGCTGTTTGGTGGTTGTTGTGAATGGTTTTGTGGGCTGGAATATCGTGGGATTGGCTATAGTTGTTGTTGTTGTTGTGTTTGTTGTTATACTATAGATATACGAAAATGAAGAACTGTATACAAGCATTGGTATACGAATGTGTATTGGGCTGTTTTTGAAGTGATTTAAGAATGTATTTAATTCTAGTTTGATATGAAATTGTTGGTGTTGTTGTTGTTGGTATTTTGATTGATGTTTGGCTATATTGGAATCTCGAGGATTGTCAAGTTTTCAGGGGAAATGCTGCCCCAATTTCGTTAAGTTTTATTCGTACTTGGATTGGTTAGTAAGAGATGTGGATGATCTAACTGTGGCTTATGTTATCTTAATTTTATACCTACAAGCTCGAGAAGTAGACGTTGGACATTTAAATAAGCGTTAAAGGTATGTAAAGCTAAGCCTTCTTTCTTTTTGGCATGATCTTTATGAAACAAACAGACGACGTATATATATGACTCCAAAGAAGCTCCTATTCTTAGAGCCACTAGGATGGCTAAGGTTCTTGACTTCCAGAAGCTATTTCATTATGTTTTGATACGTGTATATGATTCGAGAAGTTCTATTTTAATATAATCCGTACTGACATTCGAAAGGTACTTGATATGACTATCGTCAAAATTTTCAAATGATAGTTCATTATGGTTATCTTATTGAGTCTCAGATATGATTTAATTTGCATATGGTTGCTCACTACTCTACTCGTGCATGCCTCAATACATCTTTCACTGAGTCCCGGGCCAGGATACGTTCTCGTGCACAGTTTCACTGCATTGTTCACCGAGTCCCTCACTAGATGGTCGGGATACGTATATATATATATATATATATATATGATGTGATGGTGTGATGATGTGATGATGTGATGATTTGATGATATGATGATGTGATTATGGCGCCAAGGATGGTATGTGGCGGCCTTATTCACCGAGTCCCATAATGGGCTGGATATGATATATGATATTGATATGCATGACTTTCATTTCATAAGGCAAGTGTAATGATATTTTAAAAGTCATACTTGCTTCCGGTAATCTCTATTTCAGTTATGATCCTCTTTATTGTATTTCATGCTTATATACTCAGTACATATCTCGTACTGACCCCCTTTCTTCGGGGGGCTGCGTTTCATGCCCGCAGGTACAGATAGTCGGTTTGGTGACCCTTCAGCATAGGACTTCCACTCAGCTATCTTGGAGAGCTCTTTTGTTCCGGAGCCTAGTCTTTTGGTACAGATCTTATGATGTACGTATATGTTTACCCAGGGGTACGGCGGGGCCCTGTCCTGTCATATTTCGCTATCGATACTCTTAGAGGTCTATAGACATGTGTGTGGGTTGTGTATAAGTTTGTTTAGCTGTGTCTATACGATGTGCTATGGATATTGGTATGTAGTGGCAGCCTTGTCGGCTTGCGTATGATATTGATATGTATTGGCAGCCTTGTCGGCTTGCGTATCATATTATGTTTTGATTAGTTGTGACTCCTCAGGAGACAGGTTATCCGAGTATGTATATATATGATGACGTTATGAACCTTTAGAGTTCTTATGCAAGTTGCCATATTGTTTCATAGATTAGGTTTGACTATACCTAACAGATACGTATATGAGTGTCCAGCTCGGGCACTAGTCATGGCCCATGGGGTTGGGTCGTGACAGAAGTTGTATCAGAGTATTTCATCCTCGGAGTGTCTATAGATCGTGTTTAGTAGAGTCTTGTTTATCGGTGTGTTGTGCACCACATCTATAAACAGGAAGCTACAGGACATTTAGGATGTTACCTTTCCTTCTTACTCTAGATCGTGCGATAGAGCCAAGAGATAGGAAATTATATCTCTTATATACTGACCTTTGATTTCAGCAGGAGAGTGGTGTCGACAAGAGAAGGTAAATGATGCTACTGGGAGTTACAGAGGCAAGACATTTCATCGAGGTTACGTTATTAAAATTTGTATATATAGAATGGCAAACTGGCCATCATCAAGGTAAGTTATTGTAAGTATAGTAAGAAAATGGATTGAATTTATATATGTTGTTGATAAGTTCAGTTATAAGGTGCGCACAGAAGAAGCTGAAGGAATCAACAACGGTAAGCAGTGTATATGTCAGATATAGTGTGAATGTTTGCAGGTATGATTGAAACCTGCAGTTAAAGATTGAAAGGGAAAATAAACAGGAAAGTGTAACAGGTACAGTTTGAGTTGGACATACGAGGTAAGTTCGTCATTTTCATACTGTTATTGATATGGGGAGCCCTGTGCAGCTATGATATGATATAATATATATGTATATGTTGGCCCTGTGAGGCATTGTTGGTATTTCCTGCGTGCAGGTTTTGGGATAAGTAAGAAATACAGAGGAAACTCTGCCAAAATTTTCCTAGAAATAAAGAGGGAATGAGATATAAATTCGTAATATGTCTTGAAAGGTCGATATTGATAGGGTAAATTTATCATGTTGGATTAAAGCTTTAAGAGACACCCTCCATATCATCCGTAAGAGGCATTATTCTTGTTTGGGAAAATTAATTTCGAAGAAGCAAATATGAGCAGCAAAGTTTGGAATTCATTTGAACGGACCAGAATATTTTCCAGCCACATTTTACCTTAGAAAAAAAGCTCATGTTGAAGAGCAAAAACGTCCAGTAATTAAGTTTCACTTTTATTTGAAGAGTACAAAGCATACAGCAAGTAGTTTGTGAACTAAATAGTTCGTTCATGACCCAAGAACAAATCTGAAGGAAAACTATGTGAATCAAGCATTAGAAGTCCCGTGGTGCTTGTTACATTCTAGTTCTTCTTCTTGTGGTGGTTTTGGAGGATGCTTCATGGTGATGTAATCTTGGAGTTGGAGCGTTCTGGTTTTCTTGAGGTAACATTTCATCATATCTTTATGTCCTTGAGTTTATTAGTTCTTAATCAACTAATTGGAGATGGAATTTGTAGAAGGAAAACTCAAACTTGTGGGCTGTCTTAGATCATGTGTTTCATGTGTTGTAGATGGAATGCTTGGATAATTTTGAAGGGCTTGAGATACTAAGAGATGATTTAGAAAAGGCTGGCAAATCTTAATAGGGTATTATATTGAGGTATCACTGAATTGACAAGCAGGGATAAATTACGACGAGTTTATAGTTAGAAGAAATAACAGTATGATTGAGATAAGAGTACAGAGGAAGAAGAATTGCGACAAATAAGAATGTATTCGTAAGGTGGCTTGTGAGATATTGAGGTTAAGATTAACCAGAAAGGGTAAAAGGTTAAGTACGCCTACTCCACAGAGTGTGATTAAACTATAGTCAGAATCGTGAATAGGGTTAAAAAAAAGGAGAAGAAGAGGAGAGAGTGTTACATTATAGGATTGATTACGAACAGAATATAATGTGAATATAATGAGGATTGCTATGAGAATGAGTAAAGCCCGTGAGGATGTGACTAAAAGATATGACGTGATCTATGTGACTAAAGTATAAAGGCGAATGTGAAATGGAAAAGCAGGGTATAGAACGAATGAGAAAGACTTATAAAGGTCTATAGGGAAAGTTCAGAATAAAGATTATGCGATAACGGAAATGAAAACGAGCCTAAGAAAAGAAGGAGTTCATTGAAAGAAGGAAATAAGAAGGAAGCGAGCGAGATAACAGTGCAGTAATTGGTTACGACATGTATAGCCAAGAACACGAGCAATGTAAGTGACAGAGTTGCGAAAGACCAAACTACCAAAAGATAAGCAACGAAGCAGGATGAGTGCCAGGAAATGACTAGGATGGTAAGAACAAATAGGGATGAACAGAATACACTTTGAAAAAGAGAAAGGGATTATGCAGGAGTGGTGTATTCCGAAGGATGCAGAGATAGCATGAGATTCGTCGTGCACAGAACAAAATATGGACATAGACAGGAGAAATGGAAAGGAATACTAAAGAAAGCACCCAAGATAGACGTAATAGATTGAGTACGAGTATAAAATAAAAGAGAAATATATAGCTATGAACTTAAAGGTGTAGTACGGCGACAAGGTGATAAGATAAGACTATCATTAAGACAAATTTGATATGATTTTGAGTAAGTTAGAAGTCAGTGTTGGGTACACAACAAGGGTGAAAGAGCATAAAGGAGTACTGCATGTATGTGACTTCACCTCGGAAATAGTGAAATTCTTAAAGGACAAAGACTGTAGGCCTGAGGAACAAATAATGTGTTGTAAATTTATCAAAGGAAACAGATGATATAGGTTGGGATAAAGATAATATTACAAGAACTTTGGACACTTATCATCGGAAAATAAGTGCTACCTAATTGAGAACTTGGAACGACTACAAGCACTCATTAATTATCGATTGGATTCAGTGGAATGTGACCTTGGATGAGTTGCTACATTGGTTGCATTACTCAAGTACAGATTATTGGATGAGATTTCGTACTATATATAGGAAGGTTTTCGTCGCTTCGTGATTTTGTTAAGGTTTCGTACGTGGATAATCAAAGTTATAAATTATAAAGGAAAGATATAGATATTGTACAGTATACCAAGTGAATTGGATAGAGGATCAGATGAATTTAAAGATTGGAAATAGGGACGTAGAGCGGAATATAAACAGATAATGGTATAAGTACGCCCTAAAGGGGAAAGCGAGTGTGAGAAAAAGCAAGTGTAAGATGGAAGCAATTGACACTGCAATATGTCTGATATGGATACTTAAACTTCAAGTGAGATCCCTTGCTGAAACAAGTTAGTAAGATCTGAAAGCCAGCAATGAATGGATAGAAGTCAGGATGATATTTGAGATGGTGCGGAGAAGCATCTGTAAAGATCTTGAATGATATGGCATTACGAAATGGGTGCTTATAAAAAGAGAAGAATACGACAAGAGAATGGTAACGAGTAACTTAAGAGATATTGTAAATGATAGCAATGCTATACTGGATTAGAGGTTAAAATGTTGGCAACGGAGTTGTTTGCTAATGATATTGTGACTTATAAGTAGCAAAGGAGAGAGATAGAAAATCTCCCATAGTAGGATATGAGAAAATCAAAGGGGTAAAATAAAGAAAGGGAAAGGAGTATGACAAGATAGCTACGAGCGAGCTTTAATACGGATGAAATATGTAAAGCAGAATGAACTAGGAAAAGGAAGGACTACGACTAAGATTGGACATACTTTATACAAGTTGTACAAAAATAGTTATGCAACCTACGAATATTTGTATGCTAAGGATGAGACCAAGTGAGTACTTGCTAAGAAAAGTAAGGATTCAGTAATAGCAATGCGGTAATGATACTTTGGGTACATTAAGGAAAGGTGTAAGATGGTTTGAGCCAATTTACCGAGATAGAATTAGTACTGAGGGCAAATAGGACATGGACATAGTTGAGCCCTGATACCGATTGAAAGATACAAGAGGAGGATGCAAGGTAAAGCATAAGGACTAGTGAAATGACGCTAAGGTATTTGAGCACCTTCGCACATTCTTGTAAAGATTGCAACATAATGTGTGACAGAAAAACTACGAGCAAAATCTGAGTAAAGAGGCAGTAGAAGAGTTTGAATTAAAGGTAAAGAAACGACACAAGATGATTTTCCTAAAGTGTTACAAGTTGGGTTAAGGGAAATTGTGAAATGCTTTAGGCGAGACGATCAGAACAAGCTGGTTACTGGATGACAGTGAATTTATATGTCAAATCAAAAATACTTTCAGAATTATACCAATTAATGATAGACAGAGCACAGAGCAACTAGATAAGGTTATCATATGAGGGAACTCCAGCGCTACTTGATAGCCAACTCTAAAGATCGAGATTAAGAGCTAAAAGCAAAGTGACAGTTAAAATCGTTTAATAAGAAAGTCGAGAAGTGATACATGATGCTGAAGATTCAAGAGTATCGACTGTAATACAAAGCAATGTAAGTTTATTGAAGCAAAATAATGTTACACCAAGGGAAATTTCATCTTATTCGTAGAGTCTGCGAAAGGTCTATAGGTTACCAGAGGCATAAAATACTCCAGGGATTGTAAAGTCAAATAAATCGACGATGGACGTCTACGCGTGAGAGGTAAGATGATGTGAACGATACGTCTTAAAGAAGTAACTATAGAAGAAGAAAGAGTCGAGTTAAGACTACGTGCACTAGGAGAGAGTAAGATTTCAGCGGAAGAGCTCGCAATACAATTGTCAACCAACTGCGAAACGAAAAGGAGAGTAAAGACAACGGCGTGGAATTATCACCTCGAGAGGCAAGAGCAAGAACAAATATTATGGAAATGGTTACTTAGAGATCTGGAATGCGTTGTGGACATTTTAAGGCAGAAAGGTCAAGCTGGGCAGTGAAATGGGCCCAACCCGATTCCAACCCAGGTCAGGCCCATTTCCCTTGTTATTTAAGGGAAGTTTCAGCCTTCTCCTCCTCATTTTCAGACCAAAAAGACCCAGAAAATTCTAGAGAGAGAGAGGGAGGAAAGCCCTAGAGATAAAAACCAAGTGTTGATCAAAATCCGAGCCCCGAATCCCGAAGCTCACGAAGAGAAAAGTGTTGTACGTTGCGTTGCCTTCAATTTGAGCTAAAAATCAGCCAAGAAGAAGAGTGTTGACTTGGTTGCTGCATACTTAAGGTATTATTAAGGTCCCTTTTTCATTGTTAATAAGTTCATTTAGAGTTTTAACGGATTAGAATGGAGAAAAGAGTGTTATAAATTCGTTTGTTGTTTTATTAGATTTATGGATCGGTGGCTGTTTTGTGACAATATTTTGGGGCTGTTTGGTGGTTGTTATGAATGGTTTTGTGGGATGGAATATCGTGGGATTGGCTGTAGTTGTTGTTGTTGTTGTGTTTGTTGTTATACTATAAATATACAAAAATGAAGAAATGTATACAAGCATTGGTATACAAATGTATATTGGGCTGTTTTCGAAGTGATTTAAGAATGGATTTAATTCTAGTTTGATATGAAATTGTTGGTGTTGTTGTTGGTATTTTGATTGATGTTTGGCTATATTGGAATCTCGAGGATTGGCAAGTTTTCAGGGGAAATGCTGCCCCAATTTCGTTAAGTTTCATTCGTACTTGGATTGGTTAGTAAGTGATGTGGATGGTCTAACTGTGGCTTATGTTATCTTAATTTTAGACCTACGAGCTTGAGAAGTAGACATTGGACATTTAAATAAGCGTTAAAGGTATGTAAAACTAACCCTTCTTTCTTTTTGGCATGATCTTTATGAAACAAACAGACGACGTATATATATGACTCCAAAGAAGCTCCTATTCTTAGAGCCACTAGGATGGCTAATGTTCTTGACTTCCAGAAGCTATTTCATTATGTCTTGATACGTGTATATGATTCCAGAAGTTCTATTTTAGTATAATCCGTAGTGACATTCGAAAGGTACTTGATATGACTATCGTCTAAATTTTCAAATGATGGTTCATTTTGATTATCTTATTGAGTCTCAGATATGATTTAATTTGCATATGGTTGCTCACTACTCTACTCGTGCATGCCTCAATACATCTTTCACTGAGTCCTGAGCCAGGATACGTTCTCGTGCACAGTTTCACTGCATTGTTCACCGAGTCCCTCACTAGAGGGCCGGGATACGGTGTATATATATATATATATATGATGTGATGGTGTGATGATGTGATGATATGATGATGTGATTATGGCGCTAAGGATGGTATGTGGCGGCCTTATTCACCGAGTCCCATAATGGGCCGGATATGATATATGATATTGGTATGCATGATTTTCATTTCATAAGGCAAGTGTATTGATATTTTAAAAGTCATACTTGCTTCCGGTAATGTCTATTTCAGTTATGATCCTCTTTATTGTAGTTCATGCTTTATATAATCAGTACATATCTCGTACTGACCGCCTTTCTTCGGTGGGGGGGGGGGGGGTGTGTTTCATGCCCGCAGGTACAGATAGTCAGTTTGGTGACCCTTCAGCATATGACTTCCACTCAGCTGTCATGGAGAGCTCTGTTGTTCCAGAGCCTAGACTTTTGGTATAGATCTTATGATGTACGTATATGTTTACCCAGGGGTACGGCGGGGCCTTGTCTCGTCATATTTCGCTATCGATACTCTTAGAGGTCTATAGACATGTGTGTGGGTTGTGTATAAGTTTGTTCAGCTGTGTCTATACAATGTGCTATGGATATTGTTATGTAGTGGCAGCCTTGTCGGCTAGCGTATGATATTGATATGTAGTGGCAGCATTGTCGGCTTGCGTATCATATTATGTTTTGATTAGTTGTGACTCCTCAGGAGACAGGTTATCCGAGTATGTATATATATGATGACGTTATGAACCTTTAGAGTTCTTATGCAAGTTTCCATATTGTTTCATAGATTCGGTTTGACTATACCTAACAGGTACGTATATGAGTGTCCAGCTCGGGCACTAGTCATGGCCCATGGGGTTGGGTCGTGACAAATAGAGTGTGATGCTGAAGTATTGATTGGATGGCTAAGCGCAAGTAAAATATGACAAGTCTGTTAGCAACATAAAGCAACAGCATGACTGAGACAGAGGTATAAAATACGAAGGGTTATAACGAATGTGAATACATTGGTAAGACAACTTATGTGGTAAGTGTAATAGGGCTAATCAGAAAGAGTAATAGGTTAAGTATGCTTACTTCGCGAGGTTTATTCTATTTTATAAATAGGCTTACGAATGAGATCAATAAGTGGCAGCACTCTATAGAGTTGCTTATGATCAGGATATAAAGAGAACATAGCAAGAACTGTAATACAAAGTAAGTAAAGTATAGCGAGGAAACGACTAAAGATGTGACATGTTCTATATGAATAAAGAGTGAATGCAAGTGTGAAACCAATAAGCGAGCCCTGGGGTAGTAGACAAGAAATCTTATAAGACCTTGTTGGGGGAAGATCCAGCATAGAGGTTTCGCAGTGACAGAAATGATAGCAAGCAAAAGGAAAAAGGAAGTCGACTTGAAAAAGAAATCAGAGAAAAGTGATATGGCAAAGTAGTAACAGTTTGTGATTTGTATAATCGAGATCGCGAGTGATATCTTTGGTTGGATGTAAAAGACCACGACTACGGAAAGATGAATAACGAAATAGAACGATTGTTAGGAAAAGGATCAGCATAATAAGGATGAGAGGGGATGATCAGAATGAACAGAATAAGTTTTGGAAGCGAAAAATGGATTGTATAGGAGTAATATATTCTAAAGGACAAAGCGGTACTAGGTTAAGAATAGGGTTTCTTGTGCGAGGAATAAAGGATTGATTATAAAACGGGAGGTAATAGGATAAATTGAGGAGGAAAGGATTTAAAGGAATAAGTATGGATATAGAAAGAAAAGGAAATATACGAAGTACGCACGCTTAAGAACTGTAGTCGTATTATGAGAGAAGGAAGATTCATCTCCTATGAATATCCTATACCAAGACAGAACGAGCAAAGTAGATAGAGGAATAAGTTGGAAAGAAAAATGTGGCCATGAGTTATGAGTTTACCGTACAATGATAAAGTGAAAAGCAAGGCTATCATCAACGACAAATACGATGTGATTATGATTGGTTTTGGAATCAATGTTGAGTGCAACATAAGAAAAGAAGAGTATGAGGCATAAGGGGTATTAGTTGCGCATGAGACTTAGATCCTTGGAAACAAAGATGGCGGGATTAAAGAAAAATGCATTTACGGTTACTATAAGTCGATTACGAGAAAGAAAGGAATAACTTGAGATGGGAAGAAATGGGAAAGATGACGCTATAATTGAACTTTGAGCATCGAAGAATGGGATAAGTGACATTACATGGATAGTACGGATAGCTAGACATACTACTATTTCGAGTATCCCTATGGGACAGAAGTTGTTAATTGGAGCGGATGTAGACCTTGACTCATAACTAACGGTTGAGCTAAGTAAATTACATCCTTGTTTGGATTGCTATGTTGGTTGTATTTCTTGATTACAAAACTGCTAGATGAGTATATTAAGACTTCACACATGAATTACCGTAGCTATAAATTATGGGAAATAGTATGAATATGATGCAATATAATAAGGGAATTGAGGAAAAGGATATATGAATTCGAGATTGGAAGTGATGTAACGGATTTGAGAATGGTATAAGTAAGACCCTTAAGGGGGGAAGCGAGTAAGGAAAATCTAAGTGTAGGGATTGAAACGATGAATCCTAAGATGTGACAGATGTAAAATCTAAAATAAAAAGTGAGAGTTAGGCAGAAATGAGTCTAATAGCTAGTAAATAAATGAACAAGAAATGAGCGGATATCTAAGACTGTACTAAAAATCATTCGTGAAGACCTTGAACAACATGACATTGAGAGAAAATAAGTCAAGGAATATTGTGAAGGATAGTGATTCTATACTGGAATAGAGGTGAAGGAATTGACAGTAGAGTCGTTTGTTAATGGTATTGCAATTTATAAGTGACAAATAGGAAGGGACATAAAGTTTTCTATAGAGAATATAAGATGTGATAATCAAGGGACAGATAAAGGAAAGAAAAAAGTATGACAGCATCTATCCTACGGTGAAAGAGTTATAAACATTATACAACAAAAGGAAATTGATCTTCAGCATTATGAGGTGATATGTCAAGCAGAGACATAAGGATGGAATGGTAAAAGGTATGGACCGAAGGACAAAAGAGGGACGAAATGTTCAAGATAGTACTTCATAAAGTAATGCAAACTGTGAAATAGATTTGAAAAATGGGCATGTGATAGAAAAGAGGTATTTACCTCAATGTGATGATAAAGGTGCTATAGGGGAAACTACCTATATAAGTGTCACTCAAGATGTGAGACGAGTATTTACCTCAAAAGAGTGCTCTCGAGAGATTCATTACAGGACATGATTAATGTGGGATTTAGAACCCCTTAAGATGATACATCATGTATTGTAACCTTTGTTTAGATGTAAGTTAAGAGAGAAGAGACATATCCGAACAGGATTCCAAAGATAAGAAAAAGTTTCCTGATTATTACGTAATCACGAGAGGGTAAGAGATGACATGGTATCAGTATGTCACAAAGAATTCACATGGTTGATTTAATAATGCGGGTATAGAGTTAATGACTATACAAATAAGGTTATGGGAAGAAGTAACGATGAGGACAAAATCTGTCTAGACTAATTGAGCAAGAGAAAAGATCGACGAGTTCAAATATCAAGGAGGATCATATTCGGAGAGTAACTCACTTATATCTCTTGGAAGCATATTCCTGAGGTGTCAAGGGAGTATTGCAACCTAGAGTCATTAATAATAAGGAAACTGATTTTCAACTATTCAAAAAGAATGTTATAGATAGTGCATGTCAAAGGATTAAAATGATGACTCCAAGAAGGATGTACGCTGCGGACTATGCGACCTAAATAAAGAGTGGAAGTAGACCTATAAGAATTAGAAGAGAGAACAAGAGGAACCAATATGTGATGGTAAACCTACCCAAATGAAAGACAACTCCTATTCTACAATGTTATTGGAAAGATGACTCCAAATCAAGAAAAACTCGACTTAAGCTTCAAGTGTAAATGGATATAGTAAGTTGCAGTCAATTACGAAAGTAGCTGAATTATGATCACTTTCTCTGGAAATTCAATATTAACAGATGTCAAGTGGAGAATGGAATTAGGCTAAGTAAAGAGAGGCATAGCATGATAGATGAGTTCGTGTTACAATTGATTGGTTATGAGATCACCACAGCCAGTATACTTATACAGGACTAATTTAACATTCGAGGACGAATGTTCTAAAGGGGGTAAGGATGTTACATCCCGTGTTTTCATGCATTCGAAAGCATGCGAGTTAAATGACATTAGTAACGGAAATGAGGTTATACCCCAAGCTTATAGGTGGTTAAGAGTGATGGTACATATGCGTTGTAAATATTAGAAGTTAAAAAAATCGAAGAAAGTAAGTTTCATCGAGGTTTGAAATTTATTTGAATGAAATACGGTCCAAGCTATAAATACCCCGAATTTTTGGAGTAGGAAATTGAACTGTCCAGCATGAGCAAATTACCCGAGCCGGAGGATTTGGTCATATTGAAGCATGAAAATCAAGAACTCGGTGTATATAAGGAATGAAGTCCAGAAATAATTTAGGCCTTAACAAGCGTGACGACAGTGATTGGGAATAATATTTATGTATGTATAAAGAGGATATGGACTAGAGTTCTAGCACATAATTATGATAATGAGTATATCAAGTGTGTTAAAATTGATCCATGTTTAAGTTATTGAGATCAAGAAATTAATTATGCGTGTAATTGATTAAATGGAGATTTGTATTGGAGACAAGAAATTTAGGAAGATTATGGGATAAATATAAGGTGGATATAGTCCATGTATGTACGGTAGGTGGCAGCAATATCATTAATACATGTATGCACGTGTCCACTCATTTGCATGAATAGATAAGGAATTATTTTAAGAGGGCAACCTGTGTAAGTCTATAAGAGATTCCATAAATTTCCATTATCTGTTCATTTCCAATTTAGATATAGGAATGAAATGCTAGAATAGGTTCCTTCAATAATAGGCTCTCAATCTAGATTTTCATACCAAAATAAATGTGCCAGCACACAAATTCCTTTTACGGACCAGCAGGCACATTTTCTTCTATGCCAATAGGAAAAATACAATCCCTCTCACGAAGACACATAGCGGGTTTTGCACACCGCTTCGATTTCGTTGTTCCGTTTTTGGCGTAGTTGAATTCGGGCTTTCTTGAAAGTGAAGTAAGGTGGAAGAAGAGTACTTATTTGCATATAAGGTAAGAAATCCTCACTCCTAGATTCATTTGATTTATCCAAATCGTATCTACATTGCTAGATGAAAGAAATACGAAAATTATGTCGGAAATCGGATAAATTGGTTGAAGTTCGGTGGACTGTTTTGAGAGGTTGTTCTTATGAAAAGATATGATTGGAAATTAATTGAATAACACGGAGGCGTTGTTGATATTGTTGAGAAATTTCGGAATGAAGACGGGGTTTAAAACTATTGTTTAGTTGACAAGCCGAGCTTGCCGCTCGTCGCATTATTGTTTGAATTGTTGAAACTATCTTTATATTGCTGAGGAGCTGAATCAATGGGATTAATTGTTGACGTTATTAATATGGTTTTTGGTATTGTTGTTGATGATTTGGCTGAGTTGAATTCTCGGGGTTCGTTGAATTTATAAAGGAAATGCTGTCCGAATTTCTATAAATGACGTCCTAGCTTAGGGTTGAATTCCTAAGTACCACTAGCTAATGTTTGGTATCTACTGACGTTGTTGTAGATCTTGGGAAGCCCGAGACTTAAGTTTGGATTAGCTTAAGAAGCAGACAAGGTATGTTAAGGCTATTCCTTTTTTTTCTTTTTGGCATGGTCTATGTGAGACAAACAGACGACGAATGTATAAACTCCAAAGAAGCTTCTATTCTTAGAGACACTATGATGGCTAGTGTTCTCGATTTCCAGAAGCTATTTCATTATGTCCTGATACGTGTCTATGATTCCTGAAATTCTATTTGATATAATCCACAGTGATATTCGAGGGGTACTTGACATGGTTGTTGTCTTTGATTCTCAAGTGTTAGTTCATTCTAATTATTCTATTGAGTCTCAAATGATGATGTAGTTTGCATATGGTTACTCATTATTCTGCTCGTGCATGCCGTTAATGTATCTTTCACCGAGTCCCGGGCCGGGTATGTTTTCGTGCACAGTTTCACTGCATTGTTCACCGAGTCCCTCACTAGAGAGTCGGGTACGTATGTATATATATGATGAAATGATTATGGCACCGAGTCCCATGATGGGTCGGTATGTTATATGATGACTTTATTCACCGAGTCCCTTACTAAAGGGCCGGGTATGGTATATATTTACATTTTTATTCCTTGCCTTCGAGGCTATTCATAATACAGGTGGTTTCTCATATATTCATTATGGCTTATATCTCATTCTTTATGATTACTGCTGCATTACATACTCGGTACATTGTTCGTACTGACGTCCCTTTGCCTGGGGGCCTTGTCTTCATGCCACACAGTCCCAGATTGTTTTGCAGGTAAAAGTATTCAACTAGGATTGTTGGTTATTAGTTGGTATTGGCAAACTCCATTTTCTTCCTAGAGCAGTGTCGAGTCATTATGGTTATCATGTGTGTGTAAGGGTATGTCGGGGCCCTGTCCCGACTCATATGATTTAAGTGTTTACTCTTAGAGACTTTGCAGACAATGTCCTGTGGTTAGTATGTTAAGATGTCATGCATTGAGTAAAGCGACCATGTAGGCCGATATGTCAGCTTGACTTAATCGGTTTTTGATTAATTGAGTATCGTTCGCAAATTTCTATGGTTTGACTGAAAGTACTTTATTATATTTCCAAAAAAAACTTTATATGTCCAGTTTCATTGTGTTAATACCAGAGGGTTCGCTCAACTCTACGTAAGGGTTGGGTGCCCATCATGCCCTGATGAAATTGGGGTGTGACATGGTACCTGTAGAACTGAGGGAGTTAAAGCAGCAACTGAGAGACTTGTTATAAAAGGGCTTCATTAGGCCAAGCAAATCACCTTGGGGAGCACCGGTACTATTTGTGAGAAAGAAAGATGGGTCACTGCGGATGTGTATTGTTTATAGGCAGCTGAATAAAGTAACAATAAAGAATAGATATCCCCTCCCCAGGATTGATGATCTGTTTGACCAGTTGCAGGGTGCTAAGTGTTTTTCGAAGATAGACTTACGGTCAGGTTACCATCAGATGCGGGTAAAGGAGGCAGATATTCCAAAAACGGCATTCCGTACCCGATACGGGCATTATGAATTTAGAGTGATGTCTTTTGGGCTGACCAATGCTCCAGCAGTATTTATGGACTTGATGAACCGAGTATTCAAACCATTCTTAAATATGTTCTTTATTGTATTTATTGATGATATTCTAGTCTATTCACGTTCAGAAGAGGAGCATGTAGACCATTTGAGGACGGTACATAGAGTGCTCCAGCACCAGAAGTTGTATGCTAAGTTTTCTAAATGCGATTTCTGGTTGACTTCAGTAGCATTCTTTAGGCATATTATTAGAGCTGATGGTATTCGGGTAGATACGCAGAAGATTGAGGCTGTAAAGACTTGGCCTAGACCTACGACACCTACTGAGGTACGCAGTTTTCTGGGGCTAGCAGGATATTATAGGAGATTTGTGGAAAAGTTTTCCTCGATTTCAGCGCCTTTAACAAGGCTAACTCAGAAGGCAGCTAAGTTCCAGTGGACGGATGCTTGTGAGCAAAGCATCCAGTTGCTGAAAGACAAGTTGACTACGGCTCCAGTTCTAACTATTCGTAAGGGACCAGACGACTATGTTATTTATTGTGATGCTTCTGGTGTTGGACTAGGTTGTGTATTGATGCAGCATGGCAGGGTTATAGCCTATGCCTCCCGACAGCTCAGAAAGAACGAAAAAAATTATCCTACTCATGATCTGGAGTTAGCAGCGGTAATTCATGCCTTGAAGATAGGGAGGCATTATTTATATAGTGTTCATGTTGATATTTATACGGATCATAAGAGTCTCCAATATATCTTCAAACAGAAGGAGTTGAATTTACGGCAGAGACGGTGTCACGACCCGACTCGGGGCCGCGACGAGCACCCGGTGCTAACCCACCCGAGCACCCTCTTAGCTTACTCTTATACTTACATCTAGGTGATCCACATAATTATACATGCATTTCCATTCATTCGTCAACTAGTCCCATAGGGACAACCGCACATTTATATCATCATAGGCATTTATGCCACATCAATGTACATGGGCCAACGTGGCCGACAAAATGATATACAAAACATAGGCCGACAAGGCCAAACACATCTACCCACACACACATGTGTCTACGAGCCTCTAAGAGTATAACATATCACATTAGCAGGACAGGACCCCGCTATACCCATAATTATATACACAAAAGAATGAGTACCCAAAAGATATGGCTCCGAAGGAAATGGAGCTCTCTATGTAATCTCCGAATAGGCAGCTAAGGATCAAATCTGTCTCCCTGTGCACCTGCGGGCATGACGCAGCGTCCATTACCAAAAGGACGTCAGTACGAAGAATGTACTGAGTATGTAAAACATGATCAACATCAATATAGAAGCATAATAGATAGCATATGAAGATAGCATAGGAGGGGAGACAGTAATATCATCATCATCATATCGCTTACTTGCATACATCGTCGTTCGTATCCCATAATAATACTCGTACCATACTTGTGCTCATATTCGTATACATGTCTTTATTCGTATTCTTATACATAGTCTTATCACATTCATATTCATATTATATACATAGTCATTTCATATACATAGCCTTTACATAGCATACCCGACCTTATAGGATCGGTGTTTCATGCATACTTAGCCAACCAAGGCTCAAGATCATACATACCTGGCCCTACCAAGGCATCAGGGTTATCCGTACCTTCTGCAGAAGTGCGCGCGCGTTACGTAATCATATACATACTTTATACATAGTTATACATATAGTCTTACCCGGCATCATAAGCTCGCGGTCTAATCATAGCCCTTCATAGGCACCCATATACATATATCATAGCTCGTAAGCAACTCTAGTCTCATTTTACTCTCATCATCATTACTATCCTCATCATTATCGTTACATTTACATTATAGACTTACTCGTCATACGAGGAACGTAGTATAATCATAGTACATATCAAGGGTCGTGAGCTTATGAGCTCGGAATGTCAACCATGTGAAGACAACATACCCATATAGAGGAATTTAGGAATTTGGCCAAGAACCATGCCTTATGAAAGAAGGGTTAGCCTTACATACCTTTCCGTCGAACTATTCTACACTTGCACGTTCCCTTCCAATGCTAGCGTTTATACCTTCATTAATATCATAACAATGACCATTAGTCATTCACATTAACCACATTATCTAGATTCCTCAATTTGCCTCTAATTCACCCACATTCATGATTATAACACCCATCTTCGTCCATTCGTCTAAAGTGTTTAGTTCATGATCTTAATACCATTTATAACACATTCATATCACAACACAACAACATTCATAACTCAATTCAAACTATTTCTCAAAATGTAACTATTCATCATTCATGACCTAGTTGACCACATTTTCTACAATCCATGTATTTTAATTCTCCAATACCTTAAACATCTTGTAAAAATCATGAATCTTAGCTTAGAAGTTGTAGGAACAAGCTTTGGTTGATAATACTCTTCTTTGAGCAAAACCCTAGTTTTTCTCCATTTGGATTTCTTGACTTGGATGATCTTTGATGATTCCCTTATCCTTGATTCACTTGTCTTAATGTTCTGGATGACTTATAATCCTTGAAAACTCATATAATAAATGTAGAGAGAAGTTCTAGAGAGAAGTGGTGTAATGTTGTAATGAAATAAAATAAGTCTTGATCCTCATATTTAATGAATTGGAAAATCTGTCCTGGGTGAACAGTGGTCGTCCATGGAGGTTTACGGTCCGTATTTCAGTTTACGGACCGTCCCTCGTGGTCGTTTTTAAGCTTAAGCAGAACCAGAAACTTTGGCCTGCATGCATGGTGATTTACGACCATGGTTTACGGGCCGTAAATCACTTTACGGTCCGTCCACCAGGTCGTATTTTAGCCATTTCCTCAGCTGGCAGAAAGTTGAAGTTGGACATGCCAGTTTACGACGTCAAGTTTACAGACCGTATTGCACTTTACGGTCCGTATTTTGCACTATACGACCACTGGGCAGTTTTGTCAACTTTCAATTTTTCTCATTTCTCGACTTTTCATTCTAATCATCCACATCCCTTTACATATATTTCCCATGAAACATTATACACTCACACTCCTCGCACACATCATTAGTTCATTTACTTGCGTACCAACGGGAAATTTTCCGAGGTGTAACAGACGGTGGTTAGAGTTACTAAAGGATTATGATGTTGATATTCTATACCATCCAGGGAAAGCAAATGTTGTAGAAGATGCTCTTACCGTAAATCTATGGGTAAGTTGACAAGCGTGCAACTAGAAAGGAAGGAGATAGTTTATGAGATTTACCAGCTACCTAACGTTGGAGTCCGTTTGGCTGATTCTGGAGATGGTGGAGTTTCTGTTCGAGAAGTTGCTGAGTCCTCTATCATAGAAGAGGTAAAGAGAGGCCAGTACGAGGACCCTGTTCTGGCACAGTATAGAGATACAACTCTTCAAAAGGAGAAGACCCCATTCGAGGTTACACCTGACGGAGTGCTACAGTATGAGGGCAGATTGTGTGTACCTGAGGTTGCAGGGCTACGACGACAGGTTATGGGAGAGGCACACTATGCCCATTACTCTGTTCATCTAGGATCAACGAAGATGTATCATGACCTCAGATGTTTATATTGGTGGGATGGCATGAAAAAGGACATAGCGGAGTTTGTTGCTCAGTGCCTGAATTGTCAGCAGGTTAAGGTTGAACATCAGAAGCCTGGTAGGTTATTACAGGAGATAGAGATCCCAACTTGGAAATGGGAAGTAATTAATATGGACTTCATTATAGTTTTACCTCGCACTCAATGGAAGTATGACTCTATATGGGTTATTGTGGATAGGCTGACAAAATCAGCCCATTTTCTTCCAGTCAGGACTACTTATTCAGCTGAGGATTATGCGAGGTTATACATCAAGGAGATAGTGAGGCTTCATGGGGTTCCCACATCTATTATATCAGACAGAGGAGCTCAGTTTACAACTAACTTCTGGAGATCATTCTAGAAGGGATTGGGGACACAGGTGAGTCTTAGCACAGCATTTCACCCTCAGACTGACGGACAGGCTGAACGTACTATTCAGACGCTATAAGATATTGTTCGAGCCTGTATTATTGACTTCAGAGGTAGCTGGGATGACCATTTGCCACTTATTGAGTTTGCTTATAATAATAGCTACCATTCTAGTATCCAAATGGCACCGTACGAGGCCTTATATGAGAGGAAGTGCAGGTCACCTATCGGTTGGTTCGATGTAGGCGAGACTAAGTTAATCATCCCAGACATGATTCAACAAGATGTTGATAAGGTGAAGCTCATTCAGGAGAGATTATTGGCAGCCCAGAGTCGACAGAAGTCATATGCAGATAAGCGACGTCGACACTTAGAGTTTTAGATTGGTGATTGGGTGTTCCTGAAGGTTTCACCCATGAAGGGTGTGATGAGATTCGACAAGAAAGGGAAGCTTAGCCCGAGATAGGCAGAGTTGCCTATGAGTTGGACGTACCATCTGATTTAGAAGCAGTACATCCAGTTTTTCACGTATCAATGCTTCGTAAATGTATTGGTGACCCTTTTAGAGTATTCCCTGTAGACGATGTCCAGGTAACAGAGCAGTTGTCTTATGAGGAAAGCCCTATAGCTATACTTGATTGCCAAGTTAGAAGGTTACGTACTAAGGATGTGGCTTCCGTCAAAGTATTGTGGCGAAATAATAATAGGGAAGAGATGACCTGGAAAGCCGAAGACGAGATGAAGAATAAGCATCCTTACTTGTTCCCTATGCCTGCAGGTAATTTAATTCTTTATTTGACTATGTTGATTAGTAGATAAGACTTTATGTTATTGTGGCCCTGTGAGACATCTGTGGGTTGCTGAATGCAGGTTGGTAGGTATAGTGATAAAGGAGACTTTCCGAAATTCTTATAAGACCCTATAAAACTAGTTTGACATTCGAGGACGAATGTTCCAAAGGGGGTAAGGATGTTATATCCCGTACTTTTGTACGTTGGATTATTCGTAAGTTAATCGACATAAGTTCAAGGACAACATTATTTTCGAGATATGAGACAAGGACTTTTTAATCCCAATTTTAATATTGCATGGTTTGCTAGTTAATTACTATTAGTGTGGAGATGTTAGTGAAGATTAGGGATTAATTAACAACCATGATCAAATTATTAGGTGGGCCCCACTAAAATGTGGACAATTATGATTGGAGCATGGATGATGACATAATGGGACATGTGTCAAGTGGGCTGGTTGCCTATATATATGTTATTGATGACTACGGCATCTATTCACTTTCATCTTCATCAACTTCATTAGAGAGAGAGAGTTACAAACAGCCATGGCTGCCACCTCGAGCTCACAGCCAGCTCCAAGATTTTGAAAAAAAATTATAACTCCCTAGTATGTGTTCTAAACGTCCAAAGGAGGTAGCAAGATTAGAATTTGATTTGAGGAAGAAGAAGTGGTGCAATTGGTGCAAGTGGTTGTAGGATCTGTTCTAGCTAAGTTAAGGTAAGATTTCATCTTCTTATAGTGTAATTGGAGTTAAATGATGTTGTAATTGAGAGATTAATTTGTATTAAGCGAAATTGGAAGTAAGAAAATGCATATGATCGTATTGGTGTTGTAATTGGGCTGAATTGGAGTTGTTTCAATTAAATTGGGTTTGATTGTTATATTGTATTTAGGGGCTGTTCTTGTTGAGTTCAAGGATTAAAAGTGTGGTTATGATTATGTATTTGTGTTGTTGTAGTTGATGGGCTATTTGGGGCATGTTATTGGTAGGTCATTTTGATAATGTGTTGTGGCTATAGATCATTAGGAATAACTTGAATATGTCATGGTTGTTATGTTGATTGTTGTTGAACGTTGCAACGTGTGGACTGATTTGGAGCATTGTGCTTGCGGTGCGGGCTGTTTCGAGGTGTTCTTGGACCTTGGTTTGGCTAGTTCTTGATGTGGTAACTGGGACGTGTTGTAGTTGATGTTATTCTGGTTGTTTAAAAGTTGGTTTGAATGTGAGGGAAGTGAACAATATAGGGGAAATGCTGCCCAATTTTCTAGGAAGAAGCTACTAACTTTGAAATACGTTTTAAGATGAAAAGAACTATTTATATTATGCTAGAAATAAAAGATAGCAAAATGACATATACACCATTAATAAGACAAGGGCCTTGTTTGGCTATTCTTCTTTCTTCAAAATCTTGAAATCTCCTTTGCAAGAATAGCCAACTCTTCATCTTTTAGCCATTATGGTAACTTCCCATTTCCTCTTCTTCTCCCCAAGCAATCTTCATCAACAAATGGACTTGGGATCCAAGGTGCGCATCAAAAGTATACTCAAGAGCCTCCCGCTTCAAGAATAGGCTTTGCAAGTGTTGTAATTCCTGGGCTTGGCTCCTTGTAAATGGCCTTGCATCATTCTCCCCATCTTGAAGAGAATTTGTCCTCAAATTTGATGGCTCATCACTTTCCATTACCATGGGAGATAGGTCACAAATGTTGAAGGTGTTGTGAACTTGATATTCCGGAGGGAGATGAATTTTGTAGGCATTATCATTAAGCCTCTCAAGGACTTCAAAGGGACCATCCCCATGCGGCATCAACTTTGTCTTCCTCTTGTTTGGGAATCTTTCTTTTCGGAAGTGCACCCACACCCAATCTCCTGGTTGAAGGACCACCTTTTTTCTCCCTTGGTTTGCCCTTTTCGCCACCTTTTGATTCTTCATTTCAAGTTGGAGCCTTGCCTTTTCATGGATCTTCTTCATAGCTTCGGCTCTCTTGTTACTATCTAAACTCAATACCACATCTTGAGACAAAGGCGTTAGATCCAAGGGGGTTAGGGGGTTAAAACCATACAACACCTCAAAGGGTGACATGCAAATAGTGCTATGAATAACTCTATTATATGCAAATTCTACTAAAGGAAATTGGTCTTCCCAAGAGGCTAGCTTCCCTTTTACCGTGGCCCGAAGCATAGAACCTAATGTCCTATTAACAACTTCAGTTTGGCCATCGGTTTGTGGGTTGAAAGAGGTGGAAAACAACAACTTCGTTGCAAGCCTACACCACAATTCTTTCCAAAAGTGGCTAAGGAATTTGGGATCCCTATCGCTCACAATCTTGGGAATGCCATGCAATGTAACCACATTTTCAACAAACAAGGAAGCAATATGGGGAGCATCATCAACCTTATGGTAAGCAATGAAATGGGCCATTTTCGAAAAACGATCAACAACAACAAAGATGCTATCTTTCCCCCTTTTTGTCCTAGGTAATCCCATCACAAAGTCCATGGAAATGTCAAACCAAGGTTGTTAAGGGATGGGGAGGGGAGTGTACAAGCCATGGGGTTGCAGCCTATATTTAGCTTTTCGGCATTCAAGGCATTGGCCACAAATTCGGGCCACATCCCGCCGCATGTGGGGCCAATAGAATTGCTCCTCAAGAATCCCCATTGTCTTGTCAATCCCAAAGTGTCCCATAAATCCCCCATTGCGTGCCTCCCTCACAAATAACTCCCTCTAAGAGCTCATGGGCACACATAGTCACTTGTTCTTGAACAAGAAACCATTAAACTTAGAATAGGGAGTAGAAGATTTATCCTTAAGCCACTTTTCCCTTTCCCATTCTTCGCATTCTAGAAAGATTTGTGCAAAGATGGGGTCCTCGGGATACAATGTCTTCAAGCTCTTAAAACCCATCAATTTGGAAGACAAAGTATTGATCAAAACATGTTTCCTTGATAAGGCATCCGCCACTACGTTATCCATTCCCTTTTTGTATTGGATTACATAAGGGAAGGATTTAAGGAATTCAACCCATTTGGCATGCCTTTTGTTCAACTTACCTTGGGCCTTAAGATGCTTTAAGGACTCATGGTCGGTCCGAATCACAAACTCTTTAGGCCACAAGTAGTGTTGCCAATTTCCCAAAGCACGAATTAAGGCATACAACTCAAGATCATAGGTAGTATAATTCAAAGTCGCTCCCTTGAGTTTTTCACTAAAATAGGCTATGGGCTTTTGGTCTTGCATTAAAACGGCTCCAATACCCACTTTGCTTGCATCACATTCAATCTCAAATATTTTGTCAAAGTCGGGTAATAGCAACAATGGTGCGGAGCTAAGAATTTGTTTTAAAGTTTCAAAGGCACTAGCTTGCTCCGTACCCCAATGTCACGACCTAACCCCGTGGGCCATGACCAGTGCCCGAGCTGGACATGTCACGACCCAGCCCCGTGGGCCATGACTAGTGCCCGAGCTGGACACCCACATATACCTGTCAAACATAATCGGATTGATACTATAGGTCCTCAATCAATCACACCGTAATAACATACGCAAGCCGACGAGGCTGCCACTGTATATATATCATGATATTATGCAAGCCGACAAGGCTGCCACTACATATCAGTATATTACGCAAGCCGACAAGGCTGCCACTACGAAACGATAATATATGCAAGCCGGCAAGGCTGCTACTACGATAGAACATCTACCATAACCATATAGACACAACTGATCAAACCTGTACACAACCCACATACATGTCTACAGACCTCTAAGAGTATCAATAGTGAAATATGATGGGACAGGGCCCCGTCATACCCCTGGACAAACATATACATATATCAGAAGGTCTGTACCAAAATCTAGGCTCCGGAACAACGGAGCTCTCCAAGACAGCAGAAAGGGATTCCGAAGCTAACGGATCTCCGAATCGAGCATCTGTACCTGTGGGCATGAAACGCAGCCCCTCGAGGAAAGGGGGTCAGTACGAAGTATGTACTGAGTATGTAAAGCATGAAATATAGTAAAGATAATCGTAACTAAAATAGGGAGTGCAGGAGACAAATATAACATTTAAAATACCAAAACACTTGCCTTTTGAAACATAAATCATGCATGTCAATATCATATATCATACCCGGCCCATTATGGGACTCGGTGAATAAAGTCATCATATGCCCTCCTGGCCGCCATAACATATCATCATATCATCATATCATCATATATATATATATATATACCATACCCGGCCCTCTAGTGAGGGACTCGGTGAACAATGCAGTGAAACTGTGCACAATAACATACCCGGCCAGGGACTCGGTGAAAGACATATTGAGGCATGCACGAGCAGAGTAGTGAGCAACCATATGCAATTTAAATCATTATCAAGACCCAAACAGAATAAGAAGAAGAGACTAACACCTGAGTATCAGTAACGACAAACATATCAAGTGTCCCTCGAAGGTCATTATAGATCATACCAAAAGTGCCTTAGGAATCACAGACATGAATACAAAATAGCTCATAAAGTTAAGGGCATTAATTGTCGTAGATTCTGTAAGAACAGGACTAATAAATCACACTCGAAACTTAGGAACATAATTACCCGAAGCTCATATCATTCATCACTTAAATCTAAGACATGCCAAAAGAAAGAAGGGAAAGTTTTACATACCTGTTAGCGACTATTCGCAAACCCGTTCACCTTGTCGCTCTTTTAGCCTATTTAATATAAGAGTGACGTTATCGTTAGTAACTATACTTTCTAGTTCGTAAATCCGTAGGCCGTCGCTTATAGAACTTATTCTTTAACTTATACTTTCTCGTTAAGGGTTCTTTTCATTATTTTAAGGATCTAACGAAAATCGGGCAGCATTTCCCTTATATATTCGCTTAACCCGAATTTCCAATTACCCTCCTGTTAACACAGAAATACCAACAACAAAACATATGGACATAATCATATCTCCAATTCTTTCAATTCAATAAGGATAACAACATGTTCATATCAACACAACTTTAACCCTATATCTAATTCCTTAATTCTTTTACCATATAATTTATGATAACAACAACCTTAAAAATCAATTCACCATGCCTAATTAAAGCAGCCCCCTACACGGCTCAATTTACATTTCAACATCAACATATACTACTTCTTACATTCATCACACATTTACCAATTTATACAAGTTTAAATCACCTCCAAAACATATATAAAAAAAAGATCAAATCTTACCTTAATCAACTTGACTCCAAGGATCAATTCACGTTGCAATCCTTGAATGTGTATAACACCTTGAAACCTTAATTTTTCTCCTTCACTCTCTCAATGCTCGGCCAAAGCATCAATGGCCGAGAGTTTTTTTTTTTCAATTCTTTCTTTTTCTTTGTTCTTGATTCAACTAAGGTACGAATGGTGATTAAATGAGTCATTTGATGATATATATGTGAGTCTCCCAAGCCCTACACGTGCCCCCCCCCCCCTTATGTGTCATCTTTTCTCTTTTTTTTTATATAAAAATCGGGTGGGGCCCACTTTATTAATTAATATTAATTAATTTAATTAATCACTAATTCTTGCTTAACAATATAATCCCAATTAATTAATCCCTAATCTCCAATAATATTTTTACACTAAGTAAAATTTATAAACAATTTATGTTCTAATTAAAATTGAAAAATTAAGGATTTCTATTTCTTGTCCGAAAATGATCCTGCCTTTTATTTGAGTCGACTTGCTTGCGAATATTTCGACGTATGAATATATGGGTTATAACATCCTTCCCTCCTTTAGAACATTCGTCTTCGAATGTTGAATTGGTCCCGTAAGGTTCTATAAGAATTTTGGGGAAGTCTCCCTTATCGTCATAACATATAGTGTCATCGGGCAATTAACATAATCAAGTGAGGAATTTAAGTTACCTGTAGGCGTAGGGAACAAGTAAGGGTACTTGTTCTTCATCTCCTCCTCAGCTTCCAGGTCATCTCTTCTCTATTGTTGTTTCGCCATAATACTTTGACGGAAGCCACGTCCTTAGTTCGCAACCTCCTAACCTGCCGATCAAGTATGGCTATAGGCTGCTCCTCGTAGGATAACTCCTCTGTGACCTGGACATCATCTACGGGAAATACTCTGGAAGGATCGCCTATACATTTACGAAGCATTAACACGTGAAAGACTGGATGCACTGCTTCCAAATCAGACGGTAGGTCCAACTCGTAGGCAACCCGGCCTACCCTACGGATAACCTGATAAGGCCCAATGTACCTCGGGCTTAGCTTTCCTTTCTTGCCGAATCTCATGACACCCTTCATGGGTGACACCTTCAAGAACACCCAATCACCCACCTGAAATTCTAAGTGTCGACGTCGATTATGTGCATATGATTTCTGTCGACTCTGGGCAGTTAGTAACCTTTCCTGAATAAGCTTCACTTTATCAACAACATGCTGAACCATATCGAGGCCTATTAACGTAGTCTCACCAACATCAAACCAGCCAATAGGTGACCTGCACTTCCTCCCATACAAGGCTTCTACGGTGCCATCTGAATACTCGAATGGTAGCTGTTATTATAAGCAAACTCGATAAGTGGCAAATGATCTTCCCAGCTACCCTTGAAATCAATAACACAGGCCCGTAACATATCTTGTAAAGTCTGAATAGTACGCTCGGCTTGTCCGTCAGTCTGAGGATGGAATGCTGTGCTAAGACTCAGTTGTGTCCCCAATCCCTCCTGGAAGGATCTCCAGAAGTTAGCTATAAACTGGGCTCCTCTATCGGAGATAATAGCTGTGGGAACCCCGTGAAGTCTCACTATCTCCCTGAGGTATAACTTAGTATAGTCCTCGGCTGAATAAGTAGTCCTGACTGGAAGAAAGTGAGCTGATTTTGTCAACCTACCAACGATAACCCAAATAGAGTCATATCTTTGCGGAGTGCGAGGTAAACCTGTGACGAAGTCTATATTAATTATCTCGCATTTCCAGGTTGGAATCTCTATCTCCTGTAATAATCCACCGGGCTTCTGATGCTCGACCTTAACCTGTTGACAATTCGAGCACTGTGCAACTGTCACACCCTAACCTTACTAGGGTGTGATGGGCACCCGACCCCATATCCGGAGCCGAGCGAACCCACGGACTCTTACTACATACACACTGCTTTCGGATTTTTTTAAACCAAATAAAATGTAATACATAGTAAAACTTACAGAAACATAATTTTTTATTTTTTTTTGCGCTTTCAAATCAAACAAATCTGTACTCACACAGGCTTTATACATAATACAAAACGAAACATCGGCTGATGGAGCCGCTTACTAAACCGACATACCATACCCACGACTCTGTCTGCAAAGTCTCTAGCATTAAACAGAACCCCTAAAACATATACTCTGACTCGGCAGTTCTCCAGGAGCAAATGGAGCTTGCCATCTTCGCTGGAACATCTTCTATAATGTCTTCACCTGCGCGGCATGAAACGCAGCCCCCGAAGAAAAGGGGGTCAGTACGGAATATGTACTGAGTATGTAAAGCATAGAATACAGAAAACAGAAACGTAATCTAAGTAAATCGTACAAGAGTGAATACGTTACCCACACTACCAAAGCGCTTATTTTTTTCAAACGTAAATCATATATACAGAGGTCATATGTAGGAAAAAGTGCAGATCCAGAATATCCGAATGATTATTTCCCAAACACAGGTCATATATGGCAAAATCATACGTCAGAAGAAATACGGATCCAAAATGTCAGAATGTTCATTTTCCGGACACAAATCATACATGTCAGAATCATATGTCGTATATGTACTTATAACAGATCCATTCGTAATATGATAGTGCCGAGAAACGTACGGCCCGATCCATATATGTGTAAGGTTGCTGCAGAACGTACAGCCCGATCCACAAACATATAATGTTGACATCATATATCAGAAGAAATACATAAGGTAAATAGCTTACTCAAAATATCAGAATGCTTGCTTTTAAATCACAAATAATGCATATCAGAGTCATGCATAGGGCACAGGAACATGGTCGCCACTCCTGTCTCTGGCGCCACAACACATCATACTCCACAAGATTTCATATCTCCGAACATCTCCGTCACATAACACATCATAGCATGTCCACGGTAACCCCGGGGACATATAACACGTCGGGGAACCGGACACATCATACTTCGTAACATATACACGGTACCCGGGGACGGAAAAATATACACAGTACCCCGGGACCGGACACATCATACTTCGGAATTCATATATGGAACCCGACCCTCAAACAACGGACTCGGTGAACCATCCACACGATACATACCGGCCCGGGACTCGGCGAAGGAGATCATAACATATGCACGAGCAGAGTAGTGAGAAACTAAATGCACATAAATCAAGACTCGATGGAATAATCGAACGTGCTATCAGGATATTCGTAGCAGATTACTCATAACATAATACTTATATCAGAATATTCATATCAGAATGCTTGTATCAGAATACTTATATCAGAATACTTATGTAAGAATACTTATTTCAGAATACTCAAATCTGAATTATTAGATACCTATATCAGAGAGGGCATACGAATCATAACAAACTCGGAATTAAGGAGTAGAGTTACCTCAAAGTACATATCATAACTTACTTGGCTCTAAGACATGCCAAAAGAAATAAAGGGTAAGCCTTACATACCTGTCCCACGTCCAATTAGCTACACTTATTCGTCCAAACTTGCTATTCTACATTTAAGAGAATTGACAAAATCATTAGACTCATTGACATGTGCTTGTCTTAGTCCTTCAAATGAATTCATTTATATTCTGCCGAAATTTCGGCAGCATCTCCCCTGTTTATATGCCTAGCCCAGAATTACAATTCAGCAACCAACACATCAACAACGATACCAAATATATTAACATCATTTCCAACACCAACATATGCCGTAAAATAGCCCGCACATTATTTTCCAAGTTTTCCAACCAACCAATTCGCGATATAATTATTTAATATTTTTATTTCCGTAAAGAAGTCGAAATTAACACTAACAACATCAATAACAACATCCTACGCATTCTACAAGTTAATTACATTTGTTTTCATCCAAAAGTTTCTTCAAAGCCCATTCTACAATTCAACCATACCAACAAATGAATTTATCACGCTATTTTCTGCGTTCTAATCCGTTAAAACTCTAAATAAACTTGTTAACAATGAGAAGGAACTTTATGCATACCTTAAGTGCGCATCCACCACGTCATCTCCCTTCTTCTTGGTTGAGTTTTACCTCAAATTGAAGACAACGCGACATACAACACTTTTGTCTTCATGGGCTTCGGGATTCGGGGCTCGGATTTCGATCAAAATTAATTTTTCTTCTCTCCAAGGCTCTTTTCTCTCTCTCTCCAGAATTTTCTGGTCTTTATTGTATGAAAAATGAGGTGAAAGGGGCTGAAATTTCATTTAAAAGGGTGTGGGCAATGGGCCTAACCCGGTTGGGCCCGAGTTGGGCCTAGTCCACTGACCTTTCTACCTTTAAACGTTCATATCTCCTTATCCAGATTTCTCCTGTGGACGCACGACCTATGGTTGGAAAGATAACTCAATTATCTACAACTTCTATTTCTTGGTATTTTTCCAAATTCCAAACTTATAATACTGTTTTTGCCCCTCGAAGTCAGATCACCTAAAAACATTTTCTTAAACATATTTGTTTGGAGGGCTTCCACTTTGATTTGGCTCAAGGGTCCTTCTTGGGTTGTTTTTAACTTCCCATATGTGATTCATATAACTTATCACATGTCCGAAACAAATCTCGACGTGTGGGCCCCACCCCAACTTCTTACTTGGCTAGACTTGTAATTGCAAGAATGAATGATTTTCTTGCTCCAACAACTACACCACACTATAGAGGACCTTCAAATTAGTGGGAATAGTTGGAGAAAATATTTTTGGAATCAAAGTTGAAGGCTCTTTTTTTTTTTTTTGAAAGTTCTAATTGTTGAATGATAGATACATGGTCCTTTGTCTTATTTATTTCACGAATTAAATTTGACATGGGCCTTGGCCCATTCATCCCTATTGTTGGCCACCTATTGGGCCAATTTCATTTCTTTTTTTTTCCCAGCCCAATTATTTGTGGCTAATTTTTGTAATTCATGAAACTATTTTTCCAAAATTCCAATTTTGCCCTTAGCCTTCCTCAATATTTCCGCATCAATATTTTTCATGAACAACTTATATATTAAATAAGGTCAAAATGTTGCCTTATCTCTTACCAGTCACAATTATTTCGAATTTTCCGAACATGCCAAATACGGGATATAACATCCTCCCCCCCTTTAGAACATTCGTCCTCGAATGTTCAACTGGTCTTATGGGGTGTCATAATACTTCGGGAGGGTCCTTTTATAGTTGTCCTTTTCTTCATGCCCATTCTTTATCCTCTATGCTATTTCTTTTATAATCGAACTTCACGGTCTTTACATAAGTCTTCATTTCTTGACACAAGTATACTTGTCTTTGATTGATTTGTTTTGACGCTCGTTCCGTCCATCGTTATTCCTTGTTGTCCCTCCAGTGCGGATTCCTTACAAATATGATCGAACATCACTTCACGTCGATGATTCATATAATTTCATGGCGTATCTTCTCATGTTTCATATAATTAGTGGTCCACGAACTATTTTCTAGTATCTAACGAACTCTTTTATTTCATTCATAGACATCACGCCCTTTCTCTTTTTCAAAAATTTTCGAACTACCAAGCGTTGGTATTTCTATTACGATAATCGTTGTTATCCAAAATATCCTTTGAGTCTTATAATTCTCTCCATTATTCGTCGTAAGCTTAGCTTGTGAGCATTTTCCTACTCTTTTATTACCTTCCAAGATATGTTGCGGCGTACTTAGGTACGGCGCAAATTTGTCCGACATGAGGGTCTCTAACCTTGTCTTAAACATATCGTGACCCATGTTGGCGTGAAGCATTCTCTTAAGGTGTCTTCCATCCTTTCCCTTCATGTTGGTTTCATGGTACCCTAATTGTCAATTCATTTCTACTCCTTTCATACATTCCATTGGTATGCCGATATATTTAGGCTCCGGCCTCGAGCTAATAGATTTCCTTTCTTGGCGCTTGAAAATGTTGCGATTCTCTTTTAAGTCTATATGTCCTCCCCCCCTTTATAAGGGGTTCCTTGTATGTCACAGTCTTCGAGTATCCTCGTCTTCGGTTATATCTCATTCCTTGTCTTTCTTTCCAACTCTACGCACAACATGTCGAAAAATCCATACCCTAAGTCTTTCTTTTATTCTATGACCATATCATCATTCTGGTCAACATTCCCATATTCTTGTTATTTGTAGCATCAGCTTTAAAGTTCGTTAAAACACTCCTTCAAACTCGCAGACCCGTTCTATTCATAAGTCATCTTTTCAGAAAGGCACTTCCATATCTGAGGCAACCACATTAATATGGCTATACATTTATTCCTTTATATACCTCTCGAGGCTGAAGTCCTATAACAGCATTACTAAACTTAGTCATTCCTTCTCTTACTTCAAATTCCTTGTCATGGTCACTGTTCTTTCAGACCCACTTATTGAAATTGGTTTTCGAACCTCACACAATCCTCTCGTTCCATATTACCACACTTTACTCTTTTTAGGTACCTACAAATAATCTCATACTCTTACCGGTAATTTCTCTCGAAAATTTCACTCACTTTCTTTTCCAAATATCATTGTATCAAACTTTCCAATCTTGACCTGCAGTAAAAATAAGGGCATCTTGTCTTGTAACACTTGCACCCTTTACTTTTGTTGTTACTCGGACTTCGGTATCCTTACTCAATTGGTGCCTTCCATATCGTAGCACCGGTTGCTGGGACACACGTGTCCACTAATACAATCACAGATAAGGTATCATACGTATCCATATATATGTATATACATATAATTATTATCAACTAGCCCACAAAATACTTCCAAATGCTATTCAAGCCTATGCAAATTCCGAAGCTATACTGCGCTTTCTTTCTCTTCACCAGTCTAGTCTGTCTCGCCCTACGCGACCTCTCACGGCTTCCAACCATATACTCTAGCTTTCCCTTAGGTTACTCTAACTTCTCATTTGTCTCTTATGTCTAGATATATAGAATTCTTGCATACTTCCCAGGGGGGTCACCCATCCTCCCACCTTAGCACGCTTAACCTCGAAACGTCGATGGAATTCAGTGCCTTAATGCTGATATAATCGCGTCCACTTCCTCGTATGGCTTTTATTACATGACTTGGAGCAAGTAGAAGTCTTACAGATTCCGAGACATGTTCGTAATACGTCCTTTCTTATACAATTACTATTTTACCCCTTTCGATTACCAATGTTCACTCTTCACTTATGTGTATGATTATTGTCTGTCCTGGGCTTCCAGATTCCCGATGGTGGCGAACATACCTTCATCGCCGTTACTTATGAATATTTCGAGTATCATCCCGTTCGGATTCTTACTCACTATTTTTACATAACAATCTCCTTTACCATTCCTGCTATTCAGAATCTGTACATAGCAACTATCAACAGCGCCTTACAGAGCATACGGCTATATATCACATTCTCGCCATCCAGAACTCCCTGTTTCAGATAACAGAACAAGTGTATCAAGACATACCTTTATGACTTTTCATATCATCACTTTTCTCCTTCCGTCGTATGTAAGGCTTACATAAGGTATCTTATTTCCTATGACTTGGCTCTATCGCACGATCTATGACAGAAAGAAGGTCAACAATACCTAGATGCCCCGTAGCCTCCTGTTTATAAATGTGGCGCGCTTCACACCATAAACAGGACTCTACTGGACACAACTTTGCAGACAACCCCTAGGACAAACCAGCTAATACCACTTTGTCACACCCTAACCTTACTAGGGTGTGATGGGCACCCGACCCCATATCCGGAGCCGAGCGAAGCCACGGACTCTTACTACATACATACTGCTTTCGGATTTTTTTAAACCAAATAGAATGTAATACATAGTAAAACTTACAGAAACATAAATTTTTTTTTGCGCTTTCAAATCAAACAAATCTATACTCACACGGGCTTTATACATAATACAAAACGACACATCGGCAGATGGAGCCGCTTACTAAACCGACATACCATACCCACGACTTTGTCTGCAAAGCCTCTAGCATTAAACAAAACCCCTAACACATATACTCTGACTCGGCAGTTCTCCAGGAGCAAATGGAGCTTGCCATCTTCGCTGGAACATCTTCTATAATGTCTTCAACTCATCTGGGAGTACCTGTGCGGCATGAAACGCAGCCCCCGAAGAAAAGGGGGTCAGTACGGAATATGTACTGAGTATGTAAAGCATGAAATACAGAAAACAGAAACGTAATCTAAGTAAATCGTACAAGAGTGAATACGTTACCCACACTACCAAAGCGCTTATTTTTTTCAAATGTAAATCATATATACAGAGGTCATATGTAGGAAAAAGTGCAGATCCAGAATATCCGAATGATTATTTCCCAGACACAGGTCATATATGGCAAAATCATACGTCAGATGAAATACGGATCCAAAATGTCAGAATGTTCATTTTCCGGACACAAATCATACATGTCAGAATCATATGTCGTATATGTACTTATAACAGATCCATTCGTAATATGATAGTGCCGAGAAACGTACGGTCCGATCCATATATGTGTAAGGTTGCTGCGGAACGTGCAGCCCGATCCACAAACATATAATGTTGACATCACTTATCAGAAGAAATACAGAAGGTAAATAGCTTACTCAAAATATCATAATGCTTGCTTTTAAATCACAAATAATGCATATCAGAGTCATGCATAGGGCACAGGAACATGGTCGCCACTCCTGTCTCTGGCGCCACAACACATCATACTCCAGAAGATTTCATATCTCCGAACATCTCCGTCACATAACACATCATAGAATGTCCACGGTAACCCCGGGGACAAATAACACACCGGGGAACCAGACACATCATACTTCGTAACATATACACGGTACCCGGGGACGGACAAATATACACAGTACCCCGGGACCGGACAAATCATACTTCGGAATTCATATATGGAACCCGACCCTCAAACAAGGGACTCGGCGAACCATCCGCACGATACATACCGGCCCGGGACTCGGCGAAGGAGATTATAACATATGCACGAGCAGAGTAGTGAGAAACTAAATGCACATAAATCAAGACTCGATGGAATAATCGAACGTGCTATCAGGATATTCGTAGCAGATTACTCATAACAAAATACTTTTATCAGAATACTCATATCAGAATGCTTGTATCAGAATACTTATATCAGAATACTTTTTTCATAATACTCAAATCTGAATTATTAGATACCTATATCAGAGAGGGCATACGAATCATAACAAACTCGGAATTAAGGAGTAGAGTTACCTCAAAGTACATATCATAACTTACTTGGCTCTAAGACATGCCAAAAGAAATAAAGGGTAAGCCTTACATACATGTCCAACGTCCAATTAACTACACTTATTCGTCCAAACTTGCTAGTCTACATTCAAGAGAATTGACAAAATCATTAGACTCATCGACATGTGCTTGTCTTAGTCCTTCAAATGAATTCATTTATATTCTGCCGAAATTTCGGCAGCATCTCCCCTGTTTATATGCCTAGCCCAGAATTACAATTCAGCAACCAACACATCAACAACGATACCAAATATATTAACATCATTTCCAACACCAACATATGCCGTAAAATAGCCCTCACATTATTTTCCAAGTTTTCCAACCAACCAATTCGCGATATAATTATTTAATAATTTTATTTCCGTAAAGAAGTCGAAATTAACACTAACAGCATCAATAACAACATCCTACGCATTCTACAAGTTAATTACATTTGTTTTCATCCAAAATTTTCTTCAAAGCCCATTCGACAATTCAACCATACCAACAAACAAATTTATCACGCTATTTTCTTCGTTCTAATCCGTTAAAACTCTAAATAAACTTGTTAACAATGAGAAGGAACTTTATGCATACCTTAAGTGCGCATCCACCATGTCATCTCCCTTCTTCTTGGTTGATTTTTACCTCAAATTGAAGACAACGCGACATACAACACTTTTGTCTTCATGGGCTTCGGGATTCGGGGCTCGGATTTCGATCAAAATTAATTTTTCTTCTCTCCAAGGCTCTTTTCTCTCTCTCTCTCCAGAATTTTCTGGCCTTTATTGTATGAAAAATGAGGTGAAAGGGGCTGAAATTTCATTTAAAAGGGTGTGGGCAATGGGCCTAACCCGGTTGGGCCCGAGTTGGGCCTAGTCCACTAACCTTTCTACCTTTAAACGTTCATATCTCCTTATCCAGATTTCTCCTGTGGACGCACGACGTATGGTTGGAAAGATAACTCAATTATCTACAACTTCTATTTCTTGGTATTTTTCCAAATTCCAAACTTTTAATACCGTTTTTGCCCCTCGAAGTCAGATCACCTAAAAACATTTTCTTAAACATATTTGTTTGGAGGGCTTCCACTTTGATTTGGCTCAAGGGTCCTTCTTGGGTTGTTTTTAACTTCCCATATGTGATTCATATAACTTATCACATGTCCGAAAAAAATCTCGACGTGTGGGACCCACCCCAACTTCTTACTTGGCTAGACTTGTAATTGCAAGAATGAATGATTTTCTTGCTCTTACAACTACACCACGTTATAGAGGACCTTAAAATTAGTGGGAATACTTGGAGAAAATATTTTTGGAATCAAAGTTGAAGGCTCTTTTTTTTTTTTTTTTTTTTTTAAAGTTCTAATTGTTGAATGATAGATACATGGTCCTTTGTCTTATTTATTTCATGAATTAAATTTGACATGGGCCTTGGCCCATTCATCCCTATGGCCGGCCACCTATTGGGCCAATTTTATTTCTCTTTTTTTTTTCCCAGCCCAATTATTTGTGGCTAATTTTTGTAATTCATGAAACTATGTTTCCAAAATTCCAATTTTGCCCTTAGCCTTCCTCAATATATATTAAATAAGGTCAAAATGTTGCCTTATCTCTTACCAGTCACAATTATTTCAAATTTTCCGAACATGCCAAATACGGGATATAACATACTCCCCCCCTTTAGAATATTCGTCCTCGAATGTTCAACTGGTCTTATGGGGTGTCATAATAATTCGGGAGGGTCCTTTTATAGTTGTCCTATTCTTCATGCCCATTTTTTATCCTCTATCATATTTCTTTTATAATCGAACTTCTCGGTCTTTACATAAGTCTTCATTTCTTGACACAAGTATACTTGTCTTTGATTGCTTTGTTTTGATGCTCGTTCCGTCCATCATTATTCCTTGTTGTCCCTCCAGTGCGGATTCCTTACAAATATGATCGAACGTCTCTTCACGTTGATGATTCATATAATTTGATGGCGTATCTTCTCATGTTTAATATAATTAGTGGTCCACGAACTATTTTCTAGTATCTAACGAACTCTTTTATTTCATTCATAGACATCACGCCCTTTCTTTTTTTCAAAAATTTCCGAACTACCAAGCGCTGGTATTTCTATTACTATAATCATTGTTATCCAAAATATCCTTTGAGTCTTATAATTCTCTCCATTATTCGTCGTAAGCTTAGCTTGTGAGCATTTTCCTACTCTTTTATTACCTTCCAAGATATGTTGCGGCGTACTTAGTTACGGCGCAAATTTGTCCGACAAGAGGGTCTCTAACCTTGTCTTAAACATATCATGACCCATGTTGGCGTGAATCATTCTCTTAAGGTGTCTTCCATTCTTTCCCTTCATGTTGGTTTCATGGTACCCTTATTGTCAATTCATTTCTACTCCTTTCATATATTCCCTTGGTATGCCGATATATTTAAGCTCCGGCCTCGAGCTAATAGATTTCCTTTCTTGGCGCTTAAAAATGTTGCGATTCTCTTTTAAGTCTATTATAATATGTCCTCCCCCCCCCTTTATAAGGGGTTCCTTGTATGTCACAGTCTTCGAGTATCCTCGTCTTCGGTTATATCTCATTCCTTGTCTTTCTTTCCAACTCTACGCACAACATGTCGAAAAATCCATACCCTAAGTCTTTCTTTTATTCTATGACCATATCATCATTCTGGTCAACATTCCCATATTCTTGTTATTTGTAGCATCAGCTTTAAAATTCGTTAAAACACTCATTCAAACTCGCAGACCCGTTCTATTCGTAAGTCATCTTTTCAGAAAGGCACTTCCATATCTGAGGCAACCACATTAATATGGCTATACATTTATTCCTTTATATACCTCTCGAGGCTGAAGTCCTATAACAGCATTACTAAACTTAGTCATTCCTTCTCTTACTTCAAATTCCTTGTCGTGGTCACTGTTCTTTCAGACCCACTTATTGAAATTGATTTTCGAACCTCACACATTCCTCTCATTCCATATTACCACACTTTACTCTTTTTAGGTACCTACAAATAATCTCATACATTTACTGGTAATTTCTCTCGAAAATTTCACTCACTTTCTTTTCCAAATATCATTGTATCAAACTTTCCAATCTTGACCTGCAGTAAAAATAAGGGCATCTTGTCTTGTAACACTTGTACCCTTTACCTTTGTTGTTACTCGGACTTCGGTATCCCTACTCAATTGGTGCCTTCCATATCGTAGCACCGGTTGCTGGGACACACGTGTCCACTAATACAATCACAGATAAGGTATCATACGTATCCATATATATGTATATACATATAATTATTATCAACAAGCCCACAAAATACTTCCAAACGCTATTCAAGCCTATGCAAATTCCGAAGCTATACTGCGCTTTCTTTCTCTTCACCAGTCTAGTCTGTCTCGCCCTACGCGACCTCTCACGGCTTCCAACCATATACTCTAGTTTTCCCTTGAGTTACTCTAACTTCTCATTCGTCTCTTATGTCTGGATATATAGAATTCTTGCATACTTCCCAGGGGGGTCACCCATCCTCCCACCTTAGCACGCTTAACCTCGAAACTTCGATGGAATTCAGTGCCTTAATGCTGATATAATCGCGTCCACTTCCTCGTATGGCCTTTATTACATGACCTGGAGCAAGTAGAAGTCCTACAGATTCCGAGACATGTTCGTAATACGTCCTTTCTTGTACAATTACTATTTTACCCCTTTCGATTACCAATGTTCACTCTTCACTTATGTGTATGATTATTGCCTGTCCTGGGCTTCCAGATTCCCGATGGTGGCGAACATACCTTCATCGCCGTTACTTATGAATATTTCGAGTATCAGCCCGTTCAGATTCTTACTCACTATTCTTACATAACAATCTCCTTTACCATTCCTGCTATTCAGAATCTGTACATAGCAAATATCAACAACGCCTTACAGAGCATACGGCTATATATCACATTCTCGCCATCCAGAACTCCCAGTTTCAGATAACAGAACAAGTGTATCAAGACGTACCTTTATGACTTTTCATATCATTACTTTTCTCCTTCCGTCGTATGTAAGGCTTACATAAGGTATCTTATTTCCTATGACTTGGCTCTATCGCACGATTTATGACAGAAAGAAGGTCAACAATACCTAGATGCCCCGTAGCCTCCTGTTTATAAATGTGGCGCGCTTCACACCATAAACAGGACTCTACTGGACACAACTTTGAAGACAACCCCTAGGACAAACCAGCTGATACCACTTTGTCACACCCGAACCTTACTAGGGTGTGATGGGCACCCGACCCCATATCCGGAGCCGAGCGAACCCACGGACTCCTACTACATACACACTCCTTTTGGATTTTTTTAAACCAAATAAAATGTAATACATAGTAAAACTTACAGAAACAAAATTTTTTATTTTTTTTTGCGCTTTCAAATCAAACAAATCTGTACTCACACAGGCTTTATACATAATACAAAACGAAACATCGGCTGATGGAGCCGCTTACTAAACCGACATACCATACCCACGACTCTGTCTGCAAAGTCTCTAGCATTAAACAGAACCCCTAAAACATATACTCTGACTCGGCAGTTCTCCAGGAGCAAATGGAGCTTGCCATCTTCGCTGGAACATCTTCTATAATGTCTTCAACTCATCTGGGAGTACCTGCGCGGCATGAAACGCAGCCCCCGAAGAAAAGGGGGTCAGTACGGAATATGTACTGAGTATGTAAAGCATGGAATACAGAAAACAGAAACGTAATCTAAGTAAATCGTACAAGAGTGAATACGTTACCCACACTACCAAAGCGCTTATTTTTTTCAAATGTAAATCATATATATAGTGGTCATATGTAGGAAAAAGTGCAGATCCAGAATATCCGAATGATTATTTCCCAGACACATGTCATATATGCCAAAATCATACGTCATAAGAAATACGGATCCAAAATGTCAGAATGTTCATTTTCCGGACACAAATCATACATGTCAGAATCATATGTCGTATATGTACTTATAACAGATCCATTCGTAATATGATAGTGTCGAGAAACGTACGGCCCGATCCATATATGTGTAAGGTTGCTGCGGAACGTGCAGGGCGATCCACAAACATCTAATGTTGACATCATATATCAAAAGAAATACAGAAGGTAAATAGCTTACTCAAAATATCAGAATGCTTGCTTTTAAATCACAAATAATGCATATCAGAGTCATGCATAGGGCACAGGAACATGGTCGCCACTCCTGTCTCTGGCGCCACAACACATCATACTCCAGAAGATTTCATATCTCCGAACATCTCCGTCACATAACACATCATAGTATGTCCACGGTAACCCCGGGGACATATAACACGCCAGGGAACCGGACACATCATACTTCGTAACATATACACGGTACCCGGGGACGGACAAATATACACAGTACCCCGGGATCGAACACATCATACTTCGAAATTCATATATGGAACCCGACCCTCAAACAAGGGACTCGGCGAACCATCCGCACGATACATACCGGCCCGGGACTCGGCGAAGGAGATCATAACATATGCACGAGCAGAGTAGTGAGAAACTAAATGCACATAAATCAAGACTCGATGGAATAATCGAACGTGCTATCAGGATATTCGTAGCAGATTACTCATAACAGAATACTTATATCAGAATACTCATATCAGAATGCTTGTATCAGAATACTTATATCAGAATACTTATGTCAGAATACTTATTTCAGAATACTCAAATCTGAATTATTAGATACCTATATCAGAGAGGGCATACGAATCATAACAAACTCGGAATTAAGGAGTAGAGTTACCTCAAAGTACATATCATAACTTACTTGGCTCTAAGACATGCCAAAAGAAATAAAGGGTAAGCCTTACATACCTGTCCCACGTCCAATTAGCTACACTTATTCGTCCAAACATGCTAGTCTACATTCAAGAGAATTGACAAAATCATTAGACTCATCGACATGTGCTTGTCTTAGTCCTTCAAATGAATTCATTTATATTCTGCCGAAATTTCGGCAGCATCTCCCCTGTTTATATGCCTAACCCAGAATTACAATTTTGCAACAAACACATCAACAACGATACCAAATATATTAACATCATTTCCAACACCAACATATGCCGTAAAATAGCCCGCACATTATTTTCCATGTTTTCCAACCAACCAATTCGCGATATAATTATTTAATAATTTTATTTCCGTAAAGAAGTCGAAATTAACACTAACAACATCAATAACAACATCCTACGCATTCTACAAGTTAAATACATTTGTTTTCATCCAAAATTTTCTTCAAAGCCCATTCCACAATTCAACCATACCAACAAACGAATTTATCACGCTATTTTCTTCGTTCTAATCCGTTAAAACTCTAAATAAACTTGTTAACAATGAGAAGGGACCTTATCCATACATTAAGTGCGCATCCACCACGTCATCTCCCTTCTTCTTGGTTGATTTTTACCTCAAATGGAAGTCAACGCGACATACAACACTTTTGTCTTCATGGGCTTCGGGATTCGGGGCTCGGATTTCGATCAAAATTAATTTTTCTTCTCTCCAAGGCTCTTTTCTCTCTCTCTCTCCAGAAGCCCACTGACCTTTCTACCTTTAAACGTTCATATGTCCTTATCCAGATGTCTCATGTGGACGCACGACCTATGGTTGGAAAGCTAACTCAATTATCTACAACTTCTATTTCTTGGTATTGTTCCAAATTCCAAACTTATAATACCGTTTTATCCCCTCGAAGTCAGATCACCTAAAAACATTTTCTTAAACATATCTGTTTGGAGGGCTTCCACTTTGATTTGGCTCAAGGGTCCTTCTTGGGTTGTGTTTAACTTCCCATATGTGATTCATATAACTTATCACATGTCCGAAAAAAATCTCGACGTTTGGGCCCCACCCCAACTTCTTACTTGGCTAGACTTGTAATTGCAAGAATGAATGATTTTCTTGCTCCAACAACTACACCACGTTATAGAGGACCTTCACATTTGTGGGAATACTTGGAGAAAATATTTTTGGAATCAAAGTTGAAGGCTCTTTTTTTTTTTTTTTGAAAGTTCTAATTGTTGAATGATAGATACATGGTCCTTTGTCATATTTATTTCATGAATTAAATTTGACATGGGCCTTGGCCCATTCATCCCTATGGTCGGCCACCTATTGGGCCAATTTCATTTCTTTTTTTTTCCCAGCCCAATTATTTGTGGCTAATTTTTGTAATTCATGAAACTATTTTTTCAAAATTCCAATTTTGCCCTTAGCCTTCCTCAATATTTCCGCATCAATATTTTTCATGAAAAACTTATATATTAAATAAGGTCAAAATGTTGCCTTATCTCTTACCAGTCACAATTATTTTGAATTTTCCGAACATGCCAAATACGGGATATAACATCAAACTCCGCTATATCTCTTTTCATGCCATCCCACCAATACAAATATTTGAGGTCATGATACATCTTCGTTGACCCTGGATGATTAGAATAACGGGCATAATGTGCCTCCCCCATAACTTGTCGCCGTAACCCTGCAACCTCAGGTACACATAATCTGTCTCTGTATCGTAGCACTCCGTCAGTTGCAACTTTGAATGGAGTCTCCTCCTTCTGAAGAGCTACATCTCTGTAATGTACAAGAATAGGGTCCTCGTATTGGTGTCTCTTTACCTCTTCTATAATAGAGGACTCAGCAACTCCTCGAACAGAAACTCCGCCCTCATCCGAATCAGCCAAACGGACTCCAAGATTAGCTAACTGGCAAATCTCATGAATTATATCCTTCCGTTCTGGTTGTACATCTGCCAAGCTGCCCATAGATTTACGGCTGAGTGCATCTGCTACAACATTTGCTTTCCCTGGGTGGTATAGAATGTCAACATCATAGTCCTTCAGCAACTCTAGCCACCGCCTCTGCCGCAAATTCAACTTCTTCTGCTTAAAGATGTATTCGAGACTCTTATGATCTGTGTAAATATCAACATGCACGCCATATAAATAATGTCTCCATATCTTCAAGGCATGAATCACCGCTGCTAACTCCAAATCGTGAGTAGGATAATTTCTTTCGTGCTTTCTAAGCTGTCGGGTGGCATAGGCTATAATTCTGCCATGCTGCTCAACACAAAACCTAGCCCAACGCCCGAGGCATCACAATAAATAACATAGCCATCAGGGCCCTCAGGAAGCGTTAAAACTGGAGCAATAGTCAACTTATCCTTCAATAATTAGAAGCTTCGCTCACAAGCATCGCTCCACTGAAACCTGGCTGCCTTCTTGGTTAGCCTTATTAAAGGCGCTGAAATTGAGGCAAATTTCTCTACGAACCTCCTGTAATACCATGCTAGCCCTAGAAAACTGCGTACTTCAGTAGGCGTCGTAGGTCTAGGCCAAGTCTTCACCGCCTCAATCTTCTGTGTGTCTACCCGAATGCCATCAGCTCCAATAATATGCCCCAATAATGCTACTGCAATTAACCAGAATTCACATTTAGAGAACTTAGCATACAATTTATGAAGCTAGAGCACCCTAAGTACCGTCCTCAGATGATCTGCATGCTCCTCTTCTGATCGTGAATAGACCAGAATATCATCAATAAATACAATCACGAACAGGTCAAGGAATGGCTTGAACAGTCGGTTCATCAAATTCATAAATACTGCTGGAGCATTGGTCAGCCCAAAGGACATTACTCTAGACTCATAATGCCCGTATCGAGTCCTGAACGCAGTCTTGGGAATATCTGCCTCCTTCACCCGCACCTGATGATAGCCTGACCGCAAGTCTATCTTCAAAAAGCATTTAGCACCCTGCTGCTGGTCAAATAAATCATCAATCCTGGGGAGGGGATACCTGTTCTTTATTGTTACTTTATTCAGCTGCCTATAATCAATACACATCCGCAGCGACCCATCTTTCTTTCTCACAAATAATACCGGTGCTCCCCAAGGTGATGTACTAGGCCTGATGAAGCCCTTTTCTAATAAATCTCAGTTTCTCCTTCATATCTATCAGTTCTGCAGGTGCCATTCTGTAAGGAGGAATAGATATAGGCTGAGTATCTGGCAATACGTCTATAGTGAACTCTATCTCACGCTCAGGAGGAAGGCCTGAAAGTTCATCTGGAAATACATCGGGAAACTCGCTAACTATCGGCACTGACTGAAGAGTCGGCGCCTCTGCCTTCAGGTCATGCACCCGATCCAGATGATAAATGTAACCCTTTCTGACAATCTTCTTTGCCTTGAGGTATAAAATAAACATACCCCTCGGTGATGCTGTATTTCCCATCCACTCTATAATTGGATCTCCTGGGAACTGGAATCGGACTATCTTGCCTCTACAATCAACGTTAGCATAACAAGAAGCTAACCAATCCATACCCATAATAACATCAAACTCAGTCATATCTAGCTGTATCAGATCTGCCCTGGTGCAACGACTATATATAATCACCGAACAATCTCTATATACTTGCCTTGCTATAACAGAATCTCGTATTGGTGTTCTCACGCCCCGAACCTAGGCCTGGACGTAACACGGCACCCGGTGCCTGACTGCATGTGACCGAGCGAACCAACTGGCTGACTGAATCAACATGTGATATCAAAACATAACTAAATGTGGAATAACCAAACACATGCTGATATACTAAAGGTCTGACTGAAATCATAATGCCGAAATACTTAGACAATCTGAAATATATCTGACAGTAGCCAACATGGCTAAACCAAAACGATTGAACAACTGCCAACAAGGCTAACATAATAAATATCTGCTGTCTGAACTGTGTCTATGAAGCCTCTAAGAGTACTGAATGATAGATCTGTCTATAAACTGAAATAACCGGATAGCTGACAACGCCCCGAAGGAATGTGGGGCTCACCAGTAGCTGATACGTGCACTCCTAATTAGCTGAGTCGTCAACCTGTGTATCATTACCTGCATCGCGAGATGCAGGCCCCCAAGCAATAAAAAGGGACATCAGTACATTTGAATTGTACTGGTATGTAAAGAAACTAAAGCAATAAAATACTGAAACTGAAACTGAAAACTGAAACTGAACTACACAGGAAAGCAAGAAGCGGAAGTACTCCCTGTTCTGGATGAAGAATCACCTGTAAAACTGTATATATATAACTGTGGCCTACGGCCCAAATAATGTGCACAAAACTGTGGCCTCTGGCCCAAGCAATACGTATGCATAAACTGTGGCCTAGGGCCCAAAAGTACAGATACTGGTGTTCAACATTGATATTTTACAAAACTGAGACTGGCTATAGCTGATAGCATGATAACTGTTTCTGATTCTGGGACTCTTGCAGTTAACTGGTTATACACTGACTGAGACTCATGTGATAATAATGCATAAGTCTATAAGGATTACGTGCTGGGTTCATGATGTTCAAAGTGACAACCATGAACGAATTTTGTAACTGCAACCCTAGAAGATAACAGTTCTATATCATTTCATGAAACTAGAGCTAACTATATTCTGAGTCAAATTTCTAACAAGTATGAAGAATGAGGCGTAGGGAGAATCATGAACATTCCCTAACGTAGATAGTTAGCCTCACATACCTCAATTCTATCCTTTGAGCGTAATACAATGTTCGTCAACCCTCTCAACTTTGATCTATATCAATACAAGTCAAAGGGATTCTATATTAGCAATAATATTCATGCTTTGGTCATCTAAGCATTTTATCAAACACTTGGTGGGCATGAAGCTCCACAACCTTCATTAATGGTGTTTTCTTCACCCAATCCCATTCTATTACTTCTAGATGATTCTACAATCTCAATTAGATGTAATTAACATCATTCTTCATCACTCATATGAATACAAAAAATCCCAAGTCAACAATCCAACAACTCTAGCATAGTTCATATAATTCCCTTCATCAAACCCAATTATTATTCTCCCAAGAATACATCAACACTTTAATCATCATGAGAAAGTCATGAAACATACCTTAGATAGTGGTTGAACAAATCTTGAGTGGAGTTATTCCTTTAGCACCAAAACCCTACTTCACTTCCCTTGGGTTTTCTTGAATTAGATGAACTTTGGCTAGGTTTCATACATTTGGGTTCATGGATTTGGTGTTATTGATCATGGATTTCCCTTGAATTTTCTTGTGGATGAATGTTAGAGAGTATTTTAGAGGTTTTCTTGACCAAGAATGATGAAAATATGATTTTGGACGATTTGGGTCTTATTTAAAGTAGTCCAGAAAAGTCTGGACAAAATCTCTCTGGCACAACTTGCGACGGGACTGCGGCGTCGCATGTAGTGTTTGCGAGTCGCATCCTGAGTCGCATCTTGTGACAGAGGGTGATATTCTGTCGAACAGTCTGTCGTAAAATGGCCATAACTCTTTGTGTATAGCTCCGTTCAAGACCCATAATATACCGTTGGAAAGCCATTTCAAAGGGCTACAACTTTCATCAAGGACGTTTTCGCAAATTCTCAATTAATAAAGGGGTTATGGTCGTTGGAAGTAAGACCTTCTATAAACTCACTTGCAAACATGCCCCGTAGAGTGGTTTTCAACTTTGCTTTGCCTAAAGACATTTCTTATGACTTAATTGGTTTTCATAACACTTCCTATAACCCTCATATTGGTTACATTATATTATCATCTTATGAGTCAAACTTACGTCCGAAGTTACGAGGTGTTACAGGTGTAGCTACCTCAAATGGTTCTATCGATTCAGGCTTTATCCCAGTTCTACTAGCAACAAAGGGAGAAATATACGATAATGTGGAGCCCGGGTCTATCAATGCATACACGTCTCGAGAGAAAATCGATAGTATAACTGTAACCACATTTGGTGATACCTCCTGATCCTGTCTACTAGCCAAAGCATATATGTTGTTCGAAGGACCGCCTGAACTGGAAGCTCTGCCACGACCTCTACCACGGCCTGCTGGTACCTGAACACCCTGCCCCACAGGGCGCATAGCCACAGAAGAAGATGAACCAGCAACCGACCCAGTGGGCTGAACCCTACCACCCGAACTGCCCCCATACGGACACTCTCTCATAATATGGCCTTGACGGCCGCAAGAAAAGCAAGCACCTGTAACAAGACGGCATTTCCCAGAATGGGGCCTACCACACCGAGAGCACCGAGGCAAATGTGGCCTCGACTGAATGAAACCTATATTCATCTGCGAACCCGAAGCCTTGAAGTTCTGACCGGCTCCTGAGTACCCTATGCAGTCAAACCTTCTACCTGTAATCTGTGGAGGTGCACTCTGTGCTGGCTGGGATGGATATCTAATATGCTGCTGAGGCTGCCCGCCTCGAAACTCGCTAGGATAGCCAGCCGATCTGGCCCTCTTATGCCGGCCTCTATCATAATCTTTATCTTGCTGGCGTCTTCTGTGTCGATTCTCTACCCCCTGTGCATATGCCTGTACCCGAGCAATGTCTATACCTGGCTGAATAGCCACTGCCATACAACCATCAACCAAATAACGATCTAACCGCATCATGTATCGATACACTCTATCTGCCATATCAGCTACAATAGTGGGTGCATATCTACCCAACCAGTCAAACTCTAGACTATACTCTCGAACACTCCTGCCCCTCTGCCTCAACTGTAAGAATCTATCAAGTCTAGCTCACCGCATCTCTGGAGGCAGAAAGTGGCCAAGGAAGGCCTCCACAAATCATCCCATACTGCTGGAGGAGCATCCCCGCCCCTAGAAAACTCCCACGACTCATTCCAATTGACAGCCACATCCCGCAATCCATACGAAGCTAACTCAACAGACTCAGTCTCAGAAGCCCTAATTATCCTCAACGTACGCTGCATCTGCCGAACGAACTCCTGCGGGTCATCCTCGGGCTTCGACCCGAAAAACTCTGGAGGATTACAACTTAGGAAGTCACGGGCTCTCAAACTGTCATATCTATCTGTCTGGTCAACCCCTAGTCCATGCCTGCGAGCCTGCCCTGCCACCAATCTGGTAAGCAACTGAACTGCATCTCTCATGGCTCTATCCGCCGCCCCTGGCTGAAGAGCTGGAGGCTCAGGTGCTGGGACCTCGGGAACTGGCGGTGGAGCCGCCCCCTAACCTGGAGCTGTCGCTACCCTAGGTTCCTCTAGAAGTAGCGGTGTAGCAGAACTCGCAGACTGGAGTGTCACGACCCAACCCCATGGGCCATGATTAGTGCCCGAACTGGACACTCGTATACGTACCTGCTAAATATAGTCAGACTGAAACTAAGGACAGTATGGATACTTGTAAAAGTAACCGAAAGATTCATAACCCCATATATCATAATAACCTGTCTCCTGAGGAGTCACAGCTAACCAAAGCACGACATAATATGCAAGCCGACAAGGCTGCAACTACATACGAGAATATCCAGAACAAACCATATCGACACAGCTGACCATAACCCATATACAACCCACATATGTCTACATACCTCTAAGAGTATCACAGTAAAATATGATGGGACAGGGCCCCGCCGTACCCCTGGATATGCATATGTCTACATCAAAAAGATCTATACCAAAATAATCTTGGCTCCGAATAATGGAGCTCTCCAAAACAGCTGAGCAGAAGTCCTTAAGCTGGAGGGTCACCAAACTGAGTATCTGTACCTGCGGGCATGAAACGCAGCCCCCCGAAGAAAGGGGGTCAGTACGAGATATGTACTGAGTATATAAAGCATGAAATACAATAACGAAGATCATGACTGAAATAAAGATTACAGGAGACAAGTATAACAATCAAGATACCAATGTACTTGTGCCTTATGAGATGAGAATCATGCATGTCTATATCATATACCATACCCGGCCCATTATGGGACTCGGAGTATAAAATCATCATATATCATACTCGGCGCCATAATCACATCATATATATATATATATATACCGTACCTAGCCCTCTAGTGAGGGACTCAGTGAACAATGCAGGGAAAACTGTCCATGAAAACATACCCGGCCCGGGACTCGGTGAAAGATATATTACGGCATGCACGAGCAGAGTAGTGAGCAACCATATGCAAACTAAATCATATCTGAGACTCAATAGAATAATCAAAATGAACTATCATTTGAAAATCAAGACAATAGTCATATCAAGTACCCTTCGAATGTCACTATGGATTATATCAAAATAGGACGGCTGGAGTCATAGACACGTATCAAGACATAACAAAATAAGTTCTGGGAATCAAGAACATTAGCCATCCTAGTGTCTCTAAGAATAGGAGCTTCGTTTGAGTCATATATACGTCTTATGTTTTTTACATAAAGATCATGCCAAAAAGAAGGAAGGGTTAGCTTTACATACCTTGTTCGCTTCTTAAGCTAATCCAAACTTAAGTCTCGGGCTTCCCAAGATCATCAACAACGTCAGTAGATACCAAACATTAGCTATAGGTACTTATGAATCCCACCCTAAACTAGCACGTCATTTATAGAAATTTGGGCAGCATTTCCTTTATAAATTCAACAATCCCCGAGAATTCGACTCGGCCAAATCATCAACAACAATACCAGCAACCATATTAACAACATCAAAAAGTAATCCCATTGATCCAGCCCCTCAACAATATAAAAATAGTTTTAATAATTCAATAATAATGCGATGAGTGACAAGCTCGGCTTGTCAATTAAACAATAGTTTTAAATCCCATCTTCATTCCGAAATTTCTCAACAATATCAACAACACCTCCATGTTATTCAATTAATTTCCAATCATATCTTTTCATAAGAACAACCTCCCAAAATAGTCCACCGAACTTCAACCAATTTATCCGATTTCCGATATAATTTTCATATTTCTTTCATCTAGCAATGTAGATACGACTTGGATAAATCAAATACATCTAGGAGAGAGGATTTCTTACCTTATATGCCAAGAAATGATCTTCTTCCACTTTACTCCACTTTGAAGAAAGCTCGAATTCAACAACACGACAAAATAAAACAAGGAGATCGAAGCGGAGAACAAAACCCGTATGATGTTCTTCACGCTTTGCTTCAGCACAATGGAATCATTTCACCTCCACACATTGTTTCCAAGTTCATGTGGAATTTCCTAATATAGCTAAAGCTCTCAAGTAACTATTCACGTTTTAGTTGCAGAAGATCAGAATGCAAAATGATACCTAAAGTGTTGTATCTACTTAAGGGGCTATGAAGTCCATTTTATTTAATTCTCAATCATATTGAATTGAATACCTATTACTAGTAAGCACCAGATCACTCAATAATAATAGATGAGTCATTTCTTCCTATTCCATTATGCATCCACGTGGAAAGGTTGTCCCACTAATAACCTATTAATTTTTACTCTTTTTCTTCTTGCACTACACCCCAATATTTAACTAATTACCCACATAATTAATTCCTTGGTCCCAATTTACTTAAATAGTAATCATTTTTAATACACTTCATATATTCGTTGTCATGATCATGTGACATAGCACTAGTCCATAACCTCATTTGCCACACATAAAATATTATTTGCAATCATCGTCGTCACACTTTTTCATCTTAAATCATTTCGGGACTTCATTCCTTATATACACTGAGTTCTTGATTTTCATGCTTGAATATGATTAAATCCTCTGGGCTCAGATAAATTTTATCATGTTGGACGGTTCAATTTCCTAGTCCAGCTTGGACCGTGTTCCATTCAAATAAATGTTGAACCTCGACGAAACTTATTTTCTCCGATTCGAGTAACCTCTAACCTTCACGATACTTGGTTATCACTTGTTAAGCGTCGCATACATATAACCTCAAAAAAATTTTATCTTGCCCTTGAACTTATGTCGATTAACTTACGACAAATCAAAGGTACAAAAATACGGGATATAACATCCTTCCCCCCTTTAGAACATTCGTCCTCAAATGTTAAACTAGTCTTGCAGTCCCAATACTTCCTCAAGTGTTCTTTTATTGAATTATGTTCTTCACATGTCTCTTTCTGTCACCCGACCCCATACTCAGAGCCGAGCGAACCCCTTTAACTCTCGTTATGTTCATAACCTCACTGGACTCTTAAGCTACGAAATGAAATGCATAATAAAAACTTGTCAAAACCATTCTTTTCGTCGTTCTCAAGTCAAGTAAAATCTGTAATCATATGGAATTTGTAACATAAAGCATAATGGAAAGTCGGCTTGCAGAGCCGCTTACAAGATTGACATCCTATACACGTGACTCTGTCTGTAAAGTCTCTAACATCAATCAAGATACCATAACATGAATACTCTGACTCGACAACACTCCAAAAGGAAATGGAGCTCGCCCATCCAGCTGATACGTCTCCTAGCAATGTCCTCTACTCATCTGTATACACCTGCATGGCATGAAACGCATCCCCCGAAGAGCGGGGGTCAGTACGGAATATGTACTGAGTATGTAAAGCATGAAGTACAGTAAACAGAGCCATAATCGTAACAAGAAATATAAAAAGTAAGTACACTATCCAGAATACCAAAATGCTTACTTTTAAAACACAAATCATGCATGTCAATGTCATATGTCATATCCGGCCCATTATGGGACTCGGTGAACAAAACATGGTCGCCACCCCGTCGTTGGCGCCATAACTCATCATACTCCAGAATAGGGAATAACTCCGTAACACATCATAACGCCATAACACATCATAACACCATAACACATCATACTCCAGAGTGTATATACATATAGCGTGTCCCGGCCCTCTATTGAGGGACTCGGTGAACAATGCAGTGGAGTACGCACGAGAACGTGTCCTGGCCCGGGACTCAGTGAAAGATATATTGAGGCATGCACGAGCAGAGTCGTGAGAAACTATATGCATATAAATCAATTTTTAAGACTCGATAGGTAAGTACAATAATCGACACTTGAAGGATCATAAGCACGTTTCGAGTCAATCGAGTTGGCATAAGAAAGTTATGGACGTTATTCATTACAGAAATCTCTATGAACGTTTCAGAGCAATCCGAGACTGCCTATGAAAGTTAGGGACATTAATCCTTATAGAACCCTTTTAGGAACAGGGACTCTTTATGCTTTCTCGTTACTCAATCATACAATAGACTCGACTATACCAAGTATGCTCATGTCAAGAAGTGAATAAGAATCGTAAACAAGCTCGGAATTAAAGAGTAGAGTTACCCCAAAATGTGAGTCATACCTTACTTAGCTTTAGGACATGCCAAAGAAAGAAAAGGTAAGTCTTACATACCTTGCCCGCTTCCTAGGCTAATCCGAACTTAAGTCTCGGCTTTCCCAAGATCTACAACAACGTCAGAAGATAGCAACCATTAGCTATAGGTGTTTAGGAATCCGGTTCTAAGCTAGCAATCGACCTACAGAAATTTGGGCAGCATCTCCCCTATAAATTCAACCAACCCCGAGAATTCAACTCGGCCAAAGCATCAACAACAATACCAATCAACCACATTAACAACTTCAAGAATTAATTCAAAATGCATTCTAACATTAGCAACCCTTTCTACATAATTCAATGGCATTTCATTTACATTCCAGTTAACCACAACAACCCAACTTACAATCTTCCAAACTCAATAAGAACAACAACAACACATCCCTCGCTTCCAAGCTCATGAATTACACCAACAACCACACATTAACAACATCATTCATACAAATATAAGAAACCATGCTAGTGTTACATCAACTTCTTCAACAATTCCACAACGATTACAACTTCATTTCAAGCCATCAAACCTTCATTTTTATCATGGAATCCACAACAACAACAATCAAATTACTAAATAAAATCAATTCATCACACCTTACCAACATAGCCCCTATTCGGCCACAACCAACACACACATATTTCATGAATTTCACCCATTTCTACATACTACAACACTCACAAATTATCCCTAACACATAGAAAAGGAGATTAACTCTTACCTTTACCCTTTCACTTCTCAACTTGGCTAGGGTTGGTAAATTGCACAAATGAATGCTTTGCTTGCTCCAACAACTACTCCACGTTAATAAGGGCCTTCCAATTGGTTATAATACTAGAAGAAAATTATTTTTCCTGATCAATTTGTATGGCCTCAAATTCGGCTAGCCATGGCCGAATATGGCTCCTCCCTCTTTCTTGAAGTTTCTTGAATTTGTGGAAGATGATTAATGTTAATGTCTTGCTTTGATCATCTCTTTCTATATATGTATATATATATAGCTCTCACAAATATAAGGTGGACACATGCCCCCCCCCACTCATGGATTGAGTTAATTGGCCAAGCCATTGGTGGGTCCCACTTGAGCCACACGGCCATGGTGGTTATTGTCATGAACCTTCTTGAATTTTTTCCCCTTTTTACCCCTAGCCTTTCTCAATATTTCCATACCATTAATAAACAACTTGTGTAATAAAATAAAATCGGAAGGAAAATAATAGCCTTGCCCTTAACTTATCGCGATTATCTTAAAACATCCGAATGTGCAAAAATACGGGATATAACATCCTCCCCCCCCCCCCTTTTGAACATTCGTCCTCGAATGTTGAACTGGTCTTATGGGGTCTTATAACACTTAGGGGAGATCTCTTTTATAGCTATCACATCTAGTTCATTCATCAATCCACATCTCCGCTTTAGAAATTTAGATTACTCGTAGGCACAGGAAATAAATAGGAACACTTCTTCTTCATCTCATCCTCGGCTTCCTAGGTCATCCCTTTCTATTATTATTCCGTCACAATACCTTGACAGAAGCCACGTCTCTGGTACGTAATCTTCTTACCTGACGATCCAGTATGGCTATAGACCGTTCCTCATAGGATAATTTCTTTGTTACCTGGATATCATCTATAGGAAACACTCTGGAAGGGTCCCCAATGTATTTACGAAGCATAGACACGTGGAAGACTGGATGCACTGCGTCTAAATCAGGTGGTAACTCTAATTCATAGGCGACCTTGCCAACCCTACGGACAATTCGATAAGGTCCAATATACCTCGGACTGAGCTTTCCCTTCCTGCCAAACCTCATTATATCCTTTATCGGTGACACTTTCAGAATTACCAAATCGCCAACCTGGAACTCTAAGTGTCGACGTCGATTATCGGCATATAGTTTCTGTCTACTCTGGGCTGCGTATTAAGACTTACCTGGGTCCCCAATCCTTCTTGAAATGATCTCCAAATGTCTTATATATGTTCTTATGCTCAGGTAATATAATCTTCATCCCTAATCCTTGTATAACCCTGCTCTCCCTTAGGCTCACACTAAGCCGTCCACCGTCTTGATAACGCGAAATTTTCCAGGGTGTAACATCCTTCCTTAACTCTTTCATTGCTCCCAGTCATGGCCGGAAATTAACTAGCACCTCGCTCTCGTTTTGCCTACAGTATTGTGGTCTGGCTTACCATGCTATAAATATTCATCGGCCTTTAAGTATTCTCTTTTCCTCGCTCCTTGGTTCCTTGCAAGTGGGCAATTACCTTGCTTATATACGGTATACTCTTTGTGTTTATCTCTTCGGTACCATCTTGGGCTATCCTTTTTATACCCGTTGATCTTAGGCGTACATTGCACCGACTACCTGTAGTTCATTAATTCGACTCCCTGGTCCTTTACGTCTTTGTCACTACCCCTTTCAATCTTATATTCTAAATATTTATCCAATCGTGACTTTATCACTAATGAGCATAATGGTTATGTTCCTTTCCAAGGCCAGTTATATCAATATCCAAAAATGTATATACGTAATGTTTCTTTGCCATTTATTATCCTTCGCAGTCCAGTCACACTTATGGCAACTTATGATCCGAATTCAATTAATTTCTTAGCTCGCCACATCTTTGAGCTCTTGCTACAACTTTTTCTTAACTTCCTTCCCTCACATCTCTCGATACAAGTATACTTGTCTTTGATTTCTTTGTATCGGCGATCGTTTCGTCAAGCGTTATTCCTTGTTGGCTCTCCGGTGTGGACTTCTTACACTTATAATTGGGCATAGCTTCACATTGATGGTTCATATAATTCAATGCGTATACTCTCATGTTCAGTATAATTAGTGGTCCACGAACTATTTTCTAATATCCGGTGAACTCTTTTATTTCCATTCATAGGAGCAGCGTTCTTTCTTTCCTCCCAAAAATTTCCAAACTACCAATCGTTGGTACTTTCGTTATAATAGTCGTTGTCATACGAAGTGTCCTTTGAATTTGTCATCCTCTCCATTATCCTTTGTGAACTTAGCTTGTAGACCTTTCTTGCTCTCTTTATTAACCTCTTGGACACATCGCTGCATACCTAAGTACTACGAAATTTTGCTCGATACGGGCGATTCAACCCTTGATCTAAAAATGTCGTAGCTCATGTCGGCATGGGACATTCTCTTAAGGTGTCTTCCATACTTTCCCCTTATGTCTGCCTCATGGTACACTCATTGTCAATTCGTTTTTACTTCTTCCAGGTATCCTCCTGATGTGCCGATATATTTTCAACTCTGGCCCCGAGCTAATAAATTCCTCCTCTGGAGCTTGAAAATGTTGTGATTCTGTCACGACCCGACTAGGGGCCGCGACGAGCAGCCGGTGCTAGCCCACCCGGGCACCCCTTAGCATAGACTTAGACTTGCATCTAGGTGAGCCACATCATTAATCATACATTTCTAAGCATCGACCATGCTAGTCCCATTGGATGACAACATCTTCAATCATCATAGGCATCTATGACACAACAATGTACATGGGCTGACGAGGCCAACAAAATGATATACAAAATATAGGCCGACAAGGCCAGACATATTTAACCATATACACGTGACTACGAGCCTCTAAAAAGAGTAAAACATATCACATGAGCGGGACAGGACCCCGCTATGCCCATAATTATATACACAAAAGAATAAGTACCCAAAAGCTATGGCTCCGAAGTAAATGGAGCTCCGCTATGTAATCTCTGAATAAGTAGCTATGGATCAAGTCTGTCTCCCTGTGCACCTGCGGGCATGATGCAGCATCCACAAACAAAAGGACGTCAGTACGAAGAATTTACTGAGTATGTAAAGCATGATCAACATCAATATAGAAGCATCATAGACAATATATGAAGTGGCATAGGAGGGAAGACAATAATATCATCATCATGGCACTTACCTGCCTTTCATAGGAACGTTCCATTTCTCATGCGTATTTCATAATAGTGCTCGTATTCATATACATGCCCCTATTCGCATTCATATACATAGTCTTTTCACATTCATATTCATATTATATACATAGCCATACACTTATATACATACCTAGCGTACACGACCATAAGGTTCGGTGTTTCATACATACTTGGCCAACCAAGCTCAATGTTATATCTACCTGGCCCTACCAAGGCTTCAGGGTTATCCGTACCATCTGCAGATGTGTGCGCACGTTACGTAATCATATACATACATATATATACATCCATATACATATATTCTACCCGGCATTATAAGCTCGGGGTTCATTATAGCCCTGTATAGGTACACATACTTATAATAGCCCATAGACACCTTTAGCATCATCATTATTAGCGTTATCATTACTATCCTCTTCATTATCGTTACATCTAGATCATGGGCCTACTCGTCATACGAGGAGCGTAGTGCAATCGTAGTATGTATCAAGGATCGTGAGCTTACAAGCTCAGAAAATTTATCAATTGAAGGCAACATACGCGTATAGAGGATTTAGAGAATTGGCCAAAGAACCATGCCTTATGAAAGAAGGGTTAGCCTTACATACCTTTTCGTCGGACTATTCTACACTTGCACGGCCCCTTCCAATGTTAGCGTTTTTACCTTCATTAATATCATAACAATGGCCATTAGTCATTCACATTGTCCACATTATCTAGATTTCTCAATTTGTTTCTAATTCACCCATGTTCAAGGCCATAACACCCAACTTCGTCCATTCGCCTAAGTTTCTAGTTCATGATCTGAATACCATTTATAACATGTTCATATCACAACACAACAACATTTATGATTCAATTCAAACTATTCCTCAAAATGTCACTATTCATCATTCATAACCCATCTTACCATATTTTCTACAATCCATGTATTTTAATTCTCCAATAACTTAAACATTATGTAATAATCATGAATCTTACCTTAGAAGTTGTAGGAACAAGCTTTAGTTGATAATACCCCACTTTGAGCAAAACCCTAGTTTATCTCCATTTGGATTTCTTGACCTTGGATCACCCTTGATGGTTTCCTTACTCTTGATTCACTTGTTTAATGTTGTTGATGACTTATAATCCTTGAAAACTTGTATAATGGATGTAGAGATATGTTTTAGAGAGAAGGAGTGTAATGTAGAAATGAAATAAAACAAGACTTGGTCCACTTATTTAATGACTAAAAAAATATGTGTTGAAGTGAACAGTGGTCGTAAACCATGGTTTACGGCCCGTATTACAGTTTACGGACCGTCCCTCGTGGTCGTCTTTAACCATTTCCAGAACCAGAAACTTTAGACTGCAACCATGGTGATTTACGACCATGGTTTACGGGGTAAATCACTTTACGGTCCGTAAACCAAGTCGTATTTTACCATTTCCTCAACTGGCAGAAAGTTGAAGTTTTGCATGCCAGTTTACGACCTGGCAGTTTATGGACCGTATACCATTTTACAGTCCGTATTTGCACTTTACGACCACTGGGCAGATTGCAAATCTGCAACTTTTCATATTTCTTAGGCTTTTCATTCCAATCATCCACATCCATTTGCATGCATTTCTCACCTCATACCTTGCCTTATCTTAGCCAACTTTCTCATCTTACGTCGGATACCTTTGAAATCTCACTTAAGGTCATCAAACGTCGTTTCTTGCTCATGGACATCATACACCCATACTTATCACTAGTTCATTCATTTGCGTACCAACGGAAAATTTTCCGAGGTGTAACAGATTCCTTTTAAGCCTAATATAATATGTTCTTCCCCCCTTATTAAGGAGATCCTTATATGCCAATAGTCTTCGAGTACTCATTGTCTTTGGTAATTATCTACCGCCCTTCACTATCTTCCTAAGGCCGGGGTTCCGTCATCGTATGGTCTGCCTTATCTATCCTTTTTGGTAGACACACTCTTGTGTTCAATTGGAATACTCATAAGGGTACCCAATTCTGATGCTTCCTCTTTCGTCTTTTCACAGTCCTTTTTATGACTAACGGTTTTCCGGACCTACAAGTTAATGGGGACAGCGAGATTCACCACGTCCTTTATGAAGTCTTCGATTATACCTTACTCCTTGTTTTTCTATTCCAGACTTTGCTTATGACATATCTAGAACTCTTCTTATCTTGAGTTCTCCTTCAATTTATGTCTATATCATTATTTTGTCAACATTTCCATACCCTTCCATCCACTATTAGTCCTTTCGCCCATTTAGCTCACTCACTCGTAATTCTTCTTAACTACGCGTTTGTGTTGCAGCTGTGCATCCATGTTGTCTCGAGCGTCCTGCTACTTTTACTCTTGGCACGGAATTCTTACCGTTTGCACTCTCTCTGTCCTCGTTCATCGAACCTTTATCTATCTGTATGATGCTACGGTCGAGCGGTCTCCCATGCACGTTCCTTGCATTTCATTCCATTTCCTCTATAATCAAATCCCTCGGTCTTCTCATGAATTCTCATTCTATGCCATTAATTTTCTAATCAATCGTGTCGACTCATCATCTTTGTTCTTATCTCGGTGAGTAATCAGTTTCCTACCGCTAATTCGTTAAAGTATCCTGCTCACTCTCGTGATTAGAGATTTTTAATTACTTTCCTCCTATATGCTCTCCTTTTCCTTCAATCAGCCCCTTGGTACACCTTTCCTACTTTCATCCTTAACCATTCTTGGGTTTCTTCCTCCTCAAGCACCTTTCCTTTCTTGTTATTTGCAGTATCGGCTCTGAAGTTCGTGAAATATTCCTTTAAACGCGCAAATCCGTTCTATTCTTAAGTCATCTTTTTGGAGAGCTTCTCCATGTCTGAGGCAACCGTGTCAATATGACTACATATTTATTCCTTTCACATGCCCACTCTCAATTTTTTTTTCTTTTCAAAAAGTCTCGTGCTTTGCCCGTCGTCCCTCTCGGAGGCTTCACTCACTGATGTTTCTTACTTTTCACCTTTTTCTGACATTTGATCTTCTTAGCTTCCTTATACTCACTTTCCCCTTTTTCCGGATGTCATTACCTTAGGACTTTGCAGTTCTCGCCTGTGATGATGATAACATCAGCGTACCTGGTAATGTCCTTTTGTCACTTGAACTTTATCACCCTATTCGATCAATGCCTCCAATGTACCACTACGCCGGTTGCTGAGGTACCCATACCCGCGGATACAATCACATATGGGATATCATACGCATTTATATATATATATATATATATATATATATATATATATATATATATATATATATATATATATGTATGTATATATAATTACTACCATCTCGCCTACAAAATATTTCCAAACGCTATTCAAGCTCATCCTAATTCCGAAGCTGTGATGCACTCCCTTTCCCTTCACCAGTCTAGTCTGCCTCGTCCTACGTGACCTCTCAAGGTTTCCAACTATTTCGTATACTCTAATTTCCCTTAAGCTACTCTAGCTTTTCATTTGCCTCTTATATCTAAATCTATAGGACTTTTAGTACACTTCCCAGGGGGTCACCCATCCTAATATTTCTCTCACCTTAGCACGCTTAACCTCGAAACTTCGATGAAATCCGGTGCGCTAATGCTGATATAATCGCATCCACCTCACCGCATGACCTTCATTACATGATCTGGAGCAAGTTGAAGTCTTAACAGATTCCGAGACATTCTCGTAACACATCTCTCTCCTTTTGTCACGACCCAGCCCCGTGGGCCGCGACTGGCACCTTACCTGAGTACCCAGACCAAATCGCACATTCATTTACCGAATCCAAACTTATTTCAAAAGTTCATAAAAGTCATATCAAACATAGATTATATCAAAATATGTCTTGAGCGGTCGCGCAAATCAAAATGTCATATCGAATCCAAACGGAGCGGCGGAATAGACATCGCCGGTCATAAGTGCAAATATAAGCATAAGGGCCATTTAGGGCCATCATCACAAACTGACCGCTGTAAGACCAGAAAACAAAATCAAACAAACATACATAGGACCCTCGCCCCACATACATGACTACAGGCCTCTACGAATTCAAAACAAAGACATATGGCGAGACAGGGCCCCGCCGTACCCAAATAGTCAAATGTACAGAACATATACATAGCAAGAGAAGTCTGTACCAAAAGTGGACTCCGAGTCAAGAAGGAGTACTCCGAAATAGCAGAGAGTGAAGCCTACAACGGAGGATCACCAATGTCTGTACCTGCGGGCATGAAACGCAGCCCCCGAAGAAAGGGGGTCAGTACGAAATATGTACTGAGTATGTAAAGCACGGAGTACAGAAATATGAGCCAAAACTGAAAGCAAACCGGATATCAAAGGGAAGTACCAATCAGTATGTCAAAATCCGTATCAAATCATATACATATACATAATGCAAACGAAATCATGCAAACGCTCAAGAACGTGGTCGCCACTCCGACGCTGGCGCCACACACAACATAACACCAGAAGGTTTCGAATCTCCGTACATCCCCGAACACAAACATAAGTGATCGTATCGCATCACTAGCCATATCACAGCATAACTCCAAACGGAACCCGGCCCTATGGCGAGGTCTCGGGAACCGTAACACAGCATACGGCCGAATTATCATAGGGCGCACGAATCATAACCGGCCCGGGAACCGGTGAACGAAGTCAAAATAAGGCAGGAGCGGAGTCGTGAGCAAACAAATGCAAATCATATTTCAAAATAGCCTTTCAAAACATAATGATTTCATAAGTCATTTCATAACCCAAAATAATCGAATACTTAGCTGATACGAAGGTTTATTTCACAAAATGTTTCCAAAGTGGTACGTATGGCTCAAAAAAAAACTTAACATATCATAATAGTCAAAACATAATTCATAGAGGGAAGTCTCAAAGTCGAAGATCTCATATCGAAGTTCATCCAAAAAGAGAGCCCGATAGGACAAATAGGGCGTCTCGGGGTTAGCGGGCCCACCTCGAGTCAGATTGAGGTGGCGAACATAATTTACGAACATTTAAAGGCCAAAAGATCATATATAATGATTTCAATGTGACCCGATCACATTTCGATAGGTTTCGAACATTTGGTTGCATTCTAGCCAAAATAGAGCCTTTAGGCTTCAATTGAATTGAATGAATAGTAGTCGTTTTGTAGATCGTGTTTCGAGGAGCAGAAATGCTCCGGAGGTTCCAATATCCACCTAACATACTAAGACATGCCAAACGAAGAAGTGGGAAGCTTTACATACCTTATGGACGTCTTATGCTTTCTTTAAAATCAAATCCCGTTTCGTCCAGAATCTGCAAATGGTCAAAGTTACCAATTAGAGATTCTTAGGCTTAAGATTTCCATTAACTTGATTTTTGTCTACAGAAATTTCGGCAGCATTTCCCCTATAAATCTAACACCCCCGAGACTTAGCTCGGCTCAAAATACATCAACAACAACAACCCAAACATCATCAAACAACACAAACCATAATCAAGTCATTCTAGCTTCAAAGTCCTACCTTACTACACAAGTTGACAATCTTTCATTCAAACTTCACAATTCCAAACTTATATCCACATTATTTTATTCATTCACTCATACAAGATTATTCAATCACACCCCACATATATTCCAAATCATATACAAAGTTTCCCGAAATTCATTCCTTTCCATATTTCATTCAAAACATCAAAAATTACGACGAACGTTCTAACTCTCATTGTTTCACTCCAAATTCATTAACATCAACCATAAGTCACATTTAAAGTCTTTAGTATCAAAGATATACAATGATATACGCAAATATACAAAAGGTATACACTTTCCCGTAATGATCCGAAATCCTTTTCCAACGCCAATTCAATTCCTTAAACGTTCATTTACGACATAAAGGTCACAACGACACATTGAACAAACTAAACAAGATCAAACTCACACTTCTTTCTCCTTCTTAGGCACACGGCCACAACACCTTATACACACACACCCACGGTTTTCTACACACATCAAAACTATGGGATTCTCGTCTATTATTAATCCTTAACATATTCATACAAATTCCATAACATTAAAGTAACAAAATTCTTAACTTTTCTTGAAAATCCGACTTGTCGCAAACGTGATTCTTCCTCCAAATAAATTGTATCACGTTGAAGAGCGTCTTGCGCTTGCTATAACTACAACAAGGACACGATTTTTAGGATTAAAACAAGGCTAGAATTTTTTTTTCTTTCTCTCTATTTCTTGTTCGGCCGAGTGCCCTTTGAAAGGGTGTTCTTCAATTTTTTTTTTTTTTGTGTTTGTTTGGTTTCTTGAAGATTCTAAAGACCAAGCATGATATATATCTATATAAGAGTCATGTGCATAGCACATGACATTAAAAAAAATGGGTTTGGGCCAAGCCAAGTGGCCGGCCACCCCATTACTCTTGGGCCTAAATTTTGTTCTAATTTTTTCTTGGCCCAATTCATTAAAAGTCCCGTTTTGTAATTCCCGAAACTAATTTCTGAAATTCCAAGTTTACCCTCGGCCTTCCCCATTGTCTTAACATTGATGATTTTATAACCAACATAGTCATGTCAACTAGAATCAAAATATTTCCTCTTAACACACGAGTCTTAATTATTCCTCGATTTCCAATTATACGAAAACACGGGACATAACACCTTTAACAATTGCTATTTTAGCCTTTTCAATCCCCAATATTCACCTTTCACCTGTGTGTATGGCTACCTTTCATCCTGGATTTCCAGATTCCTAATGGTAGGGAACACACCTTCGTCACCATTACTTATAAATACTCGGGTATCAGCCAATTTGGATTTCCACTCACCATTCTTATATAATAATCTACAATAAAACTCATTTGTCGACTTTCCCTGAATCCCCCAACAGACCTTGCTCCTACTAAACCTCGAATGTAACCCATTTTAATCCTTCGGACTGCTAATCGTCTTTCTCGCAATTATTCTTCATGCCATGCCAAGTCCATAACCCCTCTAAAACAACGCATCCCACTTATTGTCTATTTACGATATTTCCTTTCCACGCTTCTTCCTGTTAGGTGCACCTAACTAAATGACCTGATTTAAAAAAAAAAAAAATCTGACAGAGTCTCATTTATGTTTCTTACTATCCAAAATCTGCACGCAGCAAATACCAACAATGCCTTACAGGGCATACATATGTATACGACATGTCCCGGCCACCCAAGGCTCCCAATTTCAGGTAAAAGAATGAAAATATCAAAACTTACCCCTAAGACTTTCCATATCATCACTCGCCTTCTCCCGTCGATAGTGTGCTTCTGCTGAAATCAAAGGTTAGTATAAGGAATTTCATTTCTTATGACTTGGCTATATCGCACGATCTAAGACAGAAAAAAGGTCAATGATCCCAAGATGCCCTGCAGCCTCCTGTTTATAAGTGTGGCCGGCTTCACACCCATAAATAGGACTCTACTGGACACGACTTTGCAGACAACCCCTAGGACGAACTGCTCTGATACCAATTTGTCACACCCTAATCTTGATAGGGCATGATGGGCACCCGCCCCCATACTCAGAGCCGAGCGAACCCCTTTAACTCTCGTTATGTTCATAACCTCACTGGATTCTTAAGCTACGAAATGAAATGCATAATAAAAATTGTCAAAACCATTCTTTTCGTCGTTCTCAAGTCAAGTAAAATCTGTAATCATATGGAATTTGTAACATAAAGCATAATGGTACGTCGGCTTGCAGAGCCGCTTACAAGATTGATATCCTATACACGTGACTCTGTCTGCAAAGTCTCTAACATCAATCAAGATACCATAACATGAATACTCTGACTCGACAACACTCTAGAAGGAAATGGAGCTCGCCCATCCAGCTGATACGTCTCCTAGCAATGTGCTCTACTCATCTGTATACACCTGCGTGGCATGAAACGCAGCCCCCAAAGAGCGGGGGTCAGTACGGAATATGTACTGAGTATGTAAAGCATGAAATGCAGTAAATAGAGCCATAATCGGAACAAGAACTATAAAAAGTAAGTACACTATCCAGAATACCAAAATGCTTACTTTTAAAACACAAATCATGCATGTCAATGTCATATGTCATATCCGGCCCATTATGGGACTCGGTGAACAAAACATGGTCGCCACCCAGTCGTTGGCGCCATAACACACCATACTCCAGAATAGGGAATAACTCCGTAACCCATCATAACGCCATAACACATCATACTCCAGAGTGTATATACATATAACGTGTCCCGGCCCTCTATTAAGGGACTCGGTGAACAATGCAGTGGAGTACGCACGAGAATGTGTCCTGGCCCGGGACTCAGTGAAAGATATATTAAGGCATGCACGAGCAGAGTAGTGAGAAACTATATGCATATAAATTAATTTTTAAAACTCGATAGGTAAGTACAATAATCGACACTTGAAGGAACATAAACACGTTTCGAGTCAATCCGAGTTAACATAAGAAAGTTATGGACGTTATTCATTACAGAAATCTCTATGAACGTTTCAGAGCAATCCGAGACTGCCTATGAAAGTTAGGGAGATTAATCCTTATAGAACCCTTTTAGGAACAGGGACTCTTTATGCTTTGCTCGTTACTCAATCATACAATAGACTCGATTATACCAAGTATTCTCATGTCAAGAAGTGAATAAGAATCGTAAACAAGCTCGGAATTAAAGAGTAGAGTTACCCCAAAATGCGTGTCATACCTTACTTATCTCTAGGACATGCCAAAGAAAGAAAAGGTAAGCCTTACATACCTTGTCCGCTTCCTAGGCTAATCCGAACTTAAGTCTCGGCTTTCCCAAGATCTACAACAACGTCAGAAGACAGCAAACATTAGCTATAGGTGTTTAGGAATCCGGTTCTAAGCAAGCCATCCACCTATAGAAATTTGGGCAGCATCTCCCCCATAAATTCAACCAACCCCGAGAATTCAACTCGGCCAAATCATCAACAACAATACCATTCAACCACATTAACAACTTCAACAATTAATTCAAAATGCATTCTAACATTTGCAACCCTTTCTACATAATTCGACGACATTTCATTTACATTCCAGTTAACCACAACAACCGAACTTACAATCTTCCAAACTCAATAAGAACAACAACAACATATCCCTCGCTTCCAAGCTCATGAATTACACCAACAACCACACATTAACAACATCATTCATACAAATATAAGAAACCATGCTAGTGTCACATCAACTTCTTCAACAATTCCACAACTATTACAACTTCATTTCAAGCCATCAAACCTTCATTTTTATCATGGAATCCACAACAACAACAATCAAATTACTAAATAAAATCAATTCATCACACCTTACCAACATAGCCCCTATTCGGCCACAACCAACACACATATATTTCATGAATTTCACCAATTTCTACATACTACAACACTCACAAATCATCCCTAACACATAGAAAAGGAGATTAAATCTTGGCTTTACCCTTTCACTTCTAAACTTGGCTAGGGTTGGTAAATTGTACAAATGAATGTTTTGCTTGCTCCAACAACTACTCCACGTTAATAAGGGCCTTCCAATTGGTTGGAATACTAGAAGAAAATTATTTTTCTTGATCAATTTCTATGGCCTCAAATTTGGCTAGCCATGGCCGAATATGGCTCCTCCCTATTTCTTGAAGTTTCTTGAATTTGTGGAAGATGATTAATGTTAATGTCTTGCTTTGCTCATCTCTATCTATATATATATATAGCTCTCACAAATATAAGGTGGACACATGCCCCCATTCATGGCTTGAGTTAATTGGCCAAGCCATTGGTGGGTCCCACTTGAGCCACACGGCCATGGTGGCTATTGTCATGAACCTTCTTGATTTTTTTCCCTTTTTACCCCTAGCCTTTCTCAATATTTCCATACCATTAATAAACAACTTGTGTAATAAAATAAAATCGGAAGGAAAATAATAGTCTTGCCCTTAACTTATCGCGATTATCTTGAAACATCCGAATGTGCAAAAATACGGGATATAACACTTTCATTGGTCGATTCCGTTTAATTTACTATAACGCATTCCAGATCTCTAAGTAATCATTCCCGTAATATTCCCTCTTGTTCTCGCCTCTCGAGGCAATAATTCCACATCATTGTCTTTATTCTCCTCTTTATTTCGCAGTTGGTTAACAGTTGTATTGCGAGCTCTTTTGCTGAAATCTTACTCCCTCTCTGGTGCACTTAGTCATAACTCAACTCTTTCTTCTTCTATAAGTTACTCCCTTAAGATGTATCGCTCACTTCATCTTACCTCTTAATCTTTACATAAGATTTTATAACGCGTAGACGTCCCTCGTCGATTTATTAGACTTTACAATCCCTGGAGTATTTCATGCCTCTGGTAACCTGTAGACCCTTCGCAGACTCTACGAATAAAACAAAATTTCCCAAGGTGTAACATTATTTAACTTTAATAACCTTACATTGCTCTGCTGTACCAGTCTTCAGCCTCATGTATCACTCCTCGACTTTGTTTTTAAAAGATTTTGACTGTCACTTTGCTTTTAGCTCTCAATCTCGATTTTTTTGATTTGGCTATCATGTAGCGCTAGAGTACCCTCATATATAACTTTACGTAGCTGCTCTGTGATTTATCTATCATTAACTGGTATAATTCTGAAAGAATTTTTGATTTGACATATTAATTCAATGTCTTCTAGTAACCAGCTTGTTCTAATCGTCTCGCTTAAACCATTTCACAATTTCCCTTAACCCAACTTGTAACACGTTAGGCATATTACCTCGTGTCGTTTCTTTTTCTTTAATTTAAACTCTTCTATTTCCTCTTTACTCAGTTTTGCTCCTAGTTTTTCTGTCACACACTATGTTGCAATCTTTACAAGAATATGCGAAGGTGCTCAAATTAGCCCAAGAAATACCTTAGTGTCGTTTCACTATTCTGCATGCTTTACCTTGCATTCTCCTCTCATATCTTAAAATCGATATCGGGATAAATCTTCGGCTCAACCATGGCCATGTCCTATTTGCCCTCAGTACTAATTCTATCTCGGTAATTTGGCTCAAACCATCTTTACATCTTTCCTTAATGCGCCCGAAATATCGTAACCACATTGTTATTACTGAATTCTTACTCTTCTTATCAAGTACTCACTTGGTCTCATTCTTAGCATACAAATATTCGTAGGTTGTATAACTATTCTTGTACAGCTTGTATAAAGTATATTCAATCTTAGTCACACCCTTTCCTTCTCCTGGTTCATTATGCTTTACATAATTCATCCGTACTAGAACACGCTCGTAGTCTATCTTGTCATACTCCTTTCCCTTCCTTTATTCACCCCTTTGATTTTCTCATATCCTACTATAGGAGATTTTCTATCCCTTCTCTTTGCTACTTATAAGTCGCAATATCATTAGCGCACAACTCTATTGCCAAATCTTAGCCTCTAATCTAGTATAGCATTGTTATCCTTCATAATGTCTCTTAAGTTACTCGTTACCATTCTCTTATCGTACTCTTTCTTTTTATAATCACCCACTTTTTAATGTCATATCATTCAAGATCTTTACAAATAGTTCTCAGCACTGTTTCAAATACCATCTTGACTTCTATCTGTTTATTGCTGACTTTCAGATCTTACTAACTTGTTTCAGCAAGGGATCTCAATTGAAATTTGAGCACCTATATCAAATATATTTTAGCGTCAATTGTTTCCATCTTACACTTGCACTTCTCTCACCTACTTCCCCCCTTAAGGGTGTACTTATACCATTATCTGTTTATATTCTGCTCTATGTCCCTATTTCCAATCTCATATCCATATGCTCTATGTCACTTGGTATACTGTACCATATCCATGTCTTTCTTTATAATCTATAACTTTGATTATCCACGTACGAAACCTTAACAAAATCATAAAGTGACGAGAACTTTTCTGTATATAGTACAAAATCTCATCTGACCATCCGAACTCGAGTAATGCAACCCATGTAGCAACTCATCCAAGGCCACATTCCACTTATGCCAATCAGTAATTAATTAGTACTTATAGTCGTTCCAAATTCTCAATTAGGTAGCACTTATATCCTGGTGATAAGTACCTAAAGTTTTCTTGTAACATTATGTTTACCCCAACCTATACATAATCAGAAAGCACACTATACAGGTAGTTTTTCCATGTCCCTCGATACATTTCCTTTCACTGCATACCGTCTCATAATTTTATGCTCCTCATGAATAGTTATTGTGCCCCAAGTCGTTAGATGGTAGTGGACTCTTTCCTCTCCTTGTAACGCTTAGAACACCTTACTAGCAATAGCCACTTTCTTTAATCACTTAATTCGTATACCCCTCTTAACCGTCCAGTCATGAAGCTAGTCATGAAAATGTACAGGGTACATGAACTCCTGGACACCGCTTTTGGACTTTAGTCTTTGTGTTACAATGCCCGTTTATCACGGTCCATCGCAGATTGCCCCAGGGTATAAAAGTACTGTAGTCATATGAGCTTACCTTAGACCAAGTGTTTCTACTCTCATCCTTTTCTTGTAGTCAATTTCAAGCCTTATCCTTGGTGTCGAATTTATTGTTTCCAACTTGATAATTCCTTCATCTTAAACTTTTCTTGCACTATTGTTATAAATCCTTTGTTATGATCGTCACCTTGATTGACCCCTGCGATAATAATGTCTTAGCAATATAACTAATTCAACACGAATACACCATAGTCCATCTTTAATTCCGTACACAAGGAATCTCATGCTACCTCTGTACCCTTCAGAAAACACTACTTCTGCATAATCCCTTTCTCATTTTCAAAACATATTCTGTTCATCCCTGTTTATTCTTATTCTCCCAATCCTTTTTCTGGCACTCATTCTACCTCGTTGCTCATCTTGCTATAGTTTGGTCTTTCACAGTTCCTTCACTTATATTACTCGTGTTCTCGGCTATACATGTCATAACCTATTACTGCACTGTTATCTCGCTTTCTTCTTATTTCCTTCTTTCAATTAAGTCCTTCTTCACTTGTGCTCACTATCATTTCCGTTATCGCATAATCTTTATTCTGAACTTTCCCTATAGAAGAACTTCATAAGTCTTTCTCATTCGTTCTATAGCTCGCCTTTATACTTTAATCACATAGATCACGTCATATCTTTTAGTCACTTCCTCACTAGGCTTTACTCATTTTCATAACCATCCTTATTATATTCACATTATATCCTATTTGCAACGAGTCTTATAGTGTAGCACTTCTTAACCTTATTCACGATACTTACTATGGTTTAACTACACTCTGTGGAGTAGGTGTACTTAAACCTTTTACCCTTTCGGGTCAATCTTATCCTTAATACCTCACAAGCTGCCATGTCAATACATTCATATTCGTCACAATCCTTCTTCCTCTGTACTCTTGTCTCAATCATATTATTACATCTTTTAACTATAAACTCGTCATAATTTATCCCTGCTTATCAATTCAGTCGGTACCTTAATATAACACCCAGTTAAGATTTGCCAGCCTTTTCTAAATCATCTTTTATTATCACAAGCCCTTCTAAATTGTCCTATCATTTCCTTGTTACCATATCGATATCGACCTCATAATCACTATTACTATCAATTCAACAGTTAACTTATTTCTCGAAGTTAGACGTACTTGCAAATTAGTCAAATCTTATCATTACTGTTGACATGACCTTTCAAGAATTTTTACGAACTTATATCTCATTCTCTTTTTATTTCTAGGAAAATTTTGACAGAGTTTTCTCTGTATTTCTTACTATCCCAAAACCTGCACGCAGGAAATACCAACAATGCCTCACAGGGCCAATATATATATGTATATATTATATCGTATCATAGCCGCATAGGGCTCTCCATATCAATAACATTATGAAAATGACGAACTTACCTCGTATGTCCAACTCGAACTGCACCTGTTACACTTTCCTGTTTACTTTCCCTTTCAGTCTTTAACTGCAGGTTTCAATCATACCTGCAACATTCATACCGTATCTGACATGTACCCTGCTTACCTATCTTTTTACTGATTCGTTCAGCTTCTTCTGTTCACACCTTATAACTGAGCTTATCAACAATATATATACATTCAATCCATTTCCTTACTATACTTCAATAACTTACCTTGATGATGGCCAGTTTGCCATTATACAATTTCTGATAACGTAACCTCGATGAAATATCTTATCTCTGTAACTCCCAGTAGCATCATTTACCTCTTCTTGTCGACACCACTCTCCTGCTGAAATCAAAAGTCAGTATATAAGGGATATCATTTCCAATCTCTTGGCTCTATCGCACGATCTAGAGTAAGAACGAAAGGTAACATCCTAAATGTCCTGTAGCTTCCTGTTTATAGATGTGGTGCACAACACACAGATAAACAAGACTCTACTAGACACGGCCTGTAGACACTCCGAGGATGAACTGCTCTGATACCACTTTTGTCACGACCCAACCCCATAGGCCATGACTAGTGCCCGAACTGGACACTCGTATACATACCTGCTAAATATAGTCAGACTGAAACTAAGGACAGTATGGAGACTTGTAAAAGCAACCGAAAGATTCATAACGCCATATATCATAATAACCTGTCTCCTGAGGAGTCACAGCTAACCAAAGCATGACATAATATGCAAGCCGACAAGGCTGCCACTACATACGAGAATATCCAGAACAAACCATATCGACACAGCTGACCGTAACCCATATACAACCCATATATGTCTACAGACCTCTAAGAGTATCACAATAAAATATGACGGGACAGGGCCCCGCCGTACCCCCAGATATGTATATGTCTACATCAAAAATATCTATACCAAAATAATCTTGGCTCCGAACAATGGAGCTCTCCAAAATAGCTGAGCAGAAGTCCTAAGCTGGAGGGTCACCAAACCGAGTATCTGTACCTGCGGGCATGAAACGCAGCCCCCCGAATAAAGGGGGTCGGTACGAGATATGTACTGAGTATATAAAGCATAAAATACAATAACGAAGATCATGACTGAAATAAAGATTACAGGAGACAAGTATAACAATCATGATACCAATGTACTTGTACCTTATGAGATGAGAATCATGCATGTCCATATCATATGTCATACCCGGCCCATTATGGAACTCGGTGAATAAAATCATCATATATCATACTCGGCGCCATAATCACATCATATATATATATATATATACCGTACCCGGCCCTCTAGTGAGGGACTCGGTGAACAATGCAGGGAAAACTGTGCATGAAAACATACCCGGCCCGGGACTCGGTGAAAGATATATTACGGCATGCACGAGCAGAGTAGTGAGCAACCATATGAAAACTAAATCATATCTGAGACTCAATAGAATAATCAAAATGAACTATCATTTGAAAATCAAGACAATAGTCATATCAAGTACCCTTCGAATGTCACTATGGATGATATCAAAATAGGACGGCTGGAGTCATAGACACGTATCAAGACATAACAAAATAAGTTCTGGGAAACAAGAACATTAGCCATCCTAGTGTCTCTAAGAATAGGAGCTTCTTTGGAGTCATATATTCGTCATCTGTTTGTTTCATAAAGATCATGCCAAAAAGAAGGAAGGGTTAGCTTTACATACCTTGTCCGCTTCTTAAGCTAATCCAACCTTAAGTCTCGGGATTCCCAAGATCTACAACAACGTCAGTAGATACCAAACATTAGCTATATGTACTTATGAATCCAACCCTAAACTAGCACGTCATTTATAGAAATTTGGGCAGCATTTCCTTTATAAATTCAACAATCCCCGAGAATTCGACTCGGCCAAATCATCAACAACAATACCAGCAACCATATTAACAACATCAAAAATTAATCCCATCGATCCAGCCCCTCAACAATATAAAAATAGTTTTAATAATTCAATAATAATGCGACGAGCGACAAGCTCGGCTTGTCAATTAAATAATAGTTTTAAATCCCATCTTCAGTCCGAAATTTCTCAACAATATTGAAAACAACAACAACACCTCCAGGTCATTCAATTAATTTCCATTCATATAATTTCATAAGAACAACCTCCCAAAACAGTCCACCGAACTACAACACTAATTTATCCGATTTCCGATATCATTTTCGTATTTCTTTCATCTAGCAATGTAGATACGACTTGGATAAATCAAATACATCTAGAAGAGAGGATTTCTTACCTTATATGCCAAGAAATGATCTTCTTCCACTTTACTCCACTTTGAAGAAAGCCCGGATTCAACAACACGACAAAATAAAACAAGGAGATCGAAGCGGAGAACAAAACCCGTATGATGTTCTTCACGCTTTGCTTCAGCACAACGGAATCATTTCACCTCCACACATTGCTTCCAAGTTCATGTGGAATTTCCTAATATAGCTAAAGCTCTCAAGTAACTATTCACGTTTTAGTTGCAGAAGATCAGAATGCAAAATGATACCTAAAGTGTTGTATCTACTTAAGGGGCTATGAAGTCCATTTTATTTAATTCTCAATCATATTGAATTGAATACCTATTACTAGTAAGCACCAGATCAATCAATAATAATAGATGAGTCATTTCTTCCTATTCCATTATGCATCCACGTGGAAAGGTTGTCCTACTAATAACCTATTAATTTTTACTCTTTTTCTTCTTGCACTACACCCCAATATTTAACTAATTACCCACATAATTAATTCCTTGGTCCCAATTTACTTAAATAGTAATCATTTTTAATACACTTCATATATTCGTTGTCATGATCATGTGACATAGCACTAGTCCATAACCTCATTTGCCACACATAAAATATTATTTGCAATCATCGTCATCACACTTTTTCATCATAAATCATTTCGGGACTTCAATCCTTATATACACCGAGTTCTTGATTTTCATGCTTGAATATGATTAAATCCTCTGGGCTCAGATAAATTTTCTCATGTGGGACGGTTCAATTTCCTAGTCCAGCTTGGACCGTGTTCCATTCAAATAAATGTTGAACCTTGACGAAACTTATTTTCTCCGATTCGAGTAACCTCTAACCATCACGATACTTGGTTATCACTTGTTAAGCGTCGCATAAATACTTATAACCTCAAAAAAAATTATCTTGCCCTTGAACTTATGTCGATTAACCTACGACAAATCAAACGTACAACACTACAAGATATAACATGGAGCACAACCTCGGGCATAATCTGGGCACGGGCCCTAGTAACTCTCCGAGTCTGGCTAGTATCCCCTGCTACCAATTTTCCCTTCTGGGCAGCTGTCGCTTTCTTTGGAGGCATAGCTGTAAACATAATAGTCTGTTAGAAAGGGATTTTCCTGATAATACAGCTCTATCGCACGATCTAGGATAAGAAGAAAATATGACATCCTAAATGTCCTGTAGCTTCCTGTTTATAGATGTGGTGCACAACACACCGATAAACAAGACTCTACTAGACACGTCTGTAGACACTCCGAGGATGAACTGCTCTGATACCACTTTTGTCACGACCCAGCCTCGTGGGCCATGACTAGCGCCCGAACTGGACACCCACATGTACCTATCAAACATAATCGGATTGATACTATAGGTCCTCAATCAATCACACCGTAATAACATACGCAAGCCGACGAGGCTGCCACTGTATATATATCATGATACTACGCAAGCCGACAAGGCTGCCACTACATATCAGTATATTACGCAAGCCGATAAGGCTGCCACTACGAAACGATAATACATGCAAGCCGGCAAGGCTGCTACCACGACAGAACATCTACCATAACCATATAGACAGAGCTGATCAAGCCTGTGCACAACCCACATACATGTCTACAGAATTCTAAGAGTATCAATAGTGAAATATGACGGGACAGGGCCCCGTCGTACCCCTGGACAAACATATACATATATATATATATCAGAAGGTGTATACCAAAATCTCGGCTCCGGAACAATGGAGCTCTCCAAGACAGCAGAAAGGGAATCCTAAGCTGGCGGATCTCCGAATCAAGCGTCTGTACCTGCGGGCATGAAACGCAGCCCCCCCTCCCCCCGAGGAAAGGGGGTCAGTACGAAGTATGTACTGAGTATGTAAAGCATGATATACAGTAAAGATGAATGTAACTAAAATAGGGAGTGCAGGAGACAAATATAACATTCAAAATACAAAAACACTTGCTTTTTGAAACATAAATCATGCATGTCAATATCATATATCATACCCGGCCCATTATGGGACTCGGTGAATAAAATCATCATATGCCCTCCTGGCCGCCATAACATATCATCATATCATATATATATATATATATACCGTACCCGGCCCTCTAGTGAGGGACTCGGTGAACAATGCTGTGAAATTGTGCACGATAACATATCCGGCCCGGGACTCGGTGAAAGACATATTGAGGCATGCACGAGCAGAGTAGTGAGCAACCATATGCAATTTAAATCATTATCAAGACCCAAACAGAATAAGAAGAAGAGACTAACACCTTATTATCAGTAACGACAAACATATCAAGTATCCCTTGAAGGTCATTATAGATCATACCAAAAGAGGCTTAAGAATCGTAGACATGAATACAAAATAGCTCATAAAGTCAAGGGCAATAATTGCCGTAGAGTCTGTAAGAACAGGACTAATAAATCACACTCGAAACATAGGAACAGAATTACCCTGAAGCTCATATCATTTATCACTTAAATCTAAGACATGCCAAAAGAAAGAAGGGACAGTTTTACAAACCTGTTAGCGACTATTCGCAAACCCGTTCACCTTGTCGCTCTTTTAGCCTATTTAATATAAGAGTAACGTTATCGTTAGTAACTATACTTTCTTGTTCGTAAATCCGTAGGCCGTCACTTATAGAACTTATTCTTTAACTTATACTTTCTCGTTAAGGGTTCTTTTCATTATTTTAAGGATCTAACGAAAATCGGGCAGCATTTCCCCTATATATTTGCTTAACCCGAATTTCCAATTACCCTCCTGTTAACACAGAAATACCAACAACAAAACATATGGACATAATCATATCTCCAATTCTTTCAATTCAGTAAGGATAACAACATGTTCATATCAACATAACTTTAACCCTATATCTAATTCCTTCATTCTTTTACCATATAATTTATGATAACAACAACCTTAAAACTCAATACACCATGCCTAATTAAAGCAGCCCCCTACACGACTCAATTTACATTTCAACATCAACATATACTACTTCTTACATTCATCACACCTTTACCAATTTATACAAGTTTAAATCACCTCCAAAACATATATATAAAAAAGATCAAATCTTAACTTAATCAACTTGACTCCAAGGATAAATTCACGTTGCAATCATTGAATGTGTATAACACCTTGAAACCTTAATTTTTCTCCTTCACTCTCTCAATGCTCGGCCAAAGCATCCATGGCCGAGAGCTCTTTTTTTTCCAATTCTTTCTTTTTCTTTGCTCCTGATTCAACTAAGGTATGAATGGTGATTAAATGAGTCATTTGATGATATATATATGTGAGTCTCCCAAGCCCTACACGTGCCCCCCCCCCCCCTTATGTGTCATCTTTTCTCTTTCTTTTTTTAATTTAAAAATCGGGTGGGGCCCACTTTATTAATTAATCTTAATTAATTTAATTAATCACTAATTATTGCTTAATAATCTAATCCCAATTAATTAATCCCTAATCTCCAAAAATATTTTTACACTATGTAAAATTTATAAACAATTTATGTTCTAATTAAAATTGAAAAATTAAGGATTTCTATTTCTTGTCCGAAAATGATCCTGTCTTTTATTTGAGTCGACTTGCTTGCGAATATTTCGACGTATAAATATACGGGGTATAACAGGACACTCGTACACAAACCTGCTAGATATAGTCAAACTGAAACTAAGGACAACATGGAAACTTGTAAAAACAAACGAAGGATTCACAACACCACATATCATAAACCTTTCTCCTGAGGAGTCACAGCTAACCAAAGCATAACACAATACGCAAGCCGACAAGGCTGCCACTATATACGGAAATGTCCAAAGCAAACCATATCGAAACAGTTGATCATAACCCATATACAACCCACATATGTCTACAGACCTCTAAGAGTATAAAAGTGAAATATGACGGGATAGGGCCCCGCCGTACCCCTGGATATATATAAGTCTATATCAAAAGAACTGTACCAAAATAATCTAGGCTCCGGAACAATGGAGCTCTCCAAAATAGCTGAGTAGAAATCCTAAGCTGGAGGATCACCAAACCAAGTATCCGTACCTGCGGGAGTGAAACGTAGCCCCCGAAGAAAGGGGGTCAGTATGAGATATGTACTGAGTATATAAAGCATGAAATACAATAAAGAAACTCATAACTGAATAAAAGATTACAGGGGGCAAATATGATAATCAAAGATACCAATGCACCTGTGCCTTACGAGATGAGAATCATGCATGTCTATGTCATATACCATACCTGGCCCATTATGGGACTCGGTGAATTAAGTCATCATATACCATACTCGGCACCATAATCACATCATATATATATATATACCGTACCCGGCCATCTAGTGAGGGACTCGGTGAACAATGCAGTGAAATTGTGCACGAAAACATACCCTGCCTGAGACTCAGTGAAAGATATATTAACGGCATGCACGAGCAGAGTAGTGAGCAACCATATTCAAACTAAGTCATTACCGAGACTCAATAGAATAACGAAAATGAACTATCATTTGAAAATCAAAGACATAAGTAATGTCCAGTACCCTTCGAGTGTCACTATGAATTATATCAAATAGAACTTCAGGAATCATAGACACGTACGTATGAGGACATAATGAAGTAGGTTCTGGGAATCAAGAACATTAGCCATCCTAGTGTCTCTAAGAATAGGACCTTCTTTGGAGTTATATGCTCGTCGTCTATTTGTTTTATAAAGATCATGCCAAAAAGAAGGAAAGGATAGCTTCACATACCTGTTATAGATCAACCGTAACCAAGCTTGCTTTGTCGCCTCTTTAGCCTATTAATATGAGAGTAACACTATTGTTAATAAACTACGACCTCCCAAACTTATAAATATACAACCAATCACTTATGGGAATCACTTCTTAGTTCATACTTCTTGACTAGTATTTTAATTAGTTAAGAACTTAACGGAAATCGGGCAGCATTTCCTCTATATAACTCGCCTAACCCGAACGTCCAATTGATCTCCGATTAGCACAACAATACCAACAACAACGATAATAGAAATAATCATATCAAATCCTTAAAATACAACCCATAAACAACTCAAACAACCCATTAATCTCTCTTATTCCTTTTTCAATCCAAATCATTAACATCTAAAACTATACACCAAACAGACCAACATACGCTTCATATACGATGCGTTATACACTTGTTTTCTTCCAAATTTATGAACCATATCAATAACAACACGACAACAACATCAACTACCATCCATGTACAAGAAAATTACTTCAATATCATTTCAATAGCAAGCTCAAAACAGTCCATCGAAACTACAACATCGAAACACAATGTTCGACCTTTACTTCACAAAATCACAAACACATGGAAAAGAGTATAATATTACCATGAACAACAACACCTATATATATCTATAACTATATTTCCAGCCCTTCAACATAAAGAAATTACACTCAAATATAATACAACAATAACAACGACACATATCGAACTTAATCCACCATTGTTCAATTAGAACAACCCCAACACGGTCCAAACAGAACCTTAACACTAACGTGTACAATTCCTTGCATCCAATTCCACTTAATAAGAGTTAATCTCTCAATTAAAACACCATCTACTCCAATTACACCATAAGAAGAGAAAATCTTACCTTAATTTAGTTAGGATAGATCCTATAATCACTTGCACCAATTGCACCGCTTCTTCTTCCTCGATTAAATATTCTTATGTTGCTGCCCCCTTGAACGTTTAAAGCACCTTGGGATTTTTTTTTTTTAAGAAGGTGGACTGCCATGGCTGTGTGATGAATTTGCTCTCAAGAATTTGTGAAGATGAAGTTGTGATTAATGAGTCACTACATGTAATATATATGAACTCAGCCATGTTGACACATGTCCCACTTGGCATGGACCAATCAAATTTTGCCATGTTGTAGTGGGGTCCATTTAGCACACTAGTTGACTTAATTTAATTATAAATCCCCCCTTAATAATCTAATCATGGTTAATTAATCTCTAATCTCCACTAATATTTCTACACTAATTGAAATTTACAACCAAATCGTGCACTTATTAAAATCGGGATTAAAAAGTCCCTGTCTCATAGCTCAAAAATAACCTTGTCCTTGAACTTACGTCGATTAACTTACGAATAATCTGACGTACAAAAATATGGGGTATAACATCCTTCCCCCCTTTAGAACATTCGTCCTCGAATGTTAAACTAGTCTTATTGTCACGACCCAACCCCATGGGCCATGACTAGTGCCCGAACTGGACACTCGTATACAAACCTGTTAAATATAGTCAAACTGAAACTAAGGACGATATGGAAACTTATAAGAACAAACGAAGGATTCACAACGCCACATATCATAAACTTGTCTCCCCTGGAGTCATAGCTAACCACAGCATAACAATAACACAATACACAAGCCGACAAGGCTGCCACTATACACGGGGATGTCCAAAGCAAACCATATAGACACAGCTGACCAAAACCTATATACAACCCACACATGTCTACAGACCTCTAAGAGTATAAAAGTGAAATATGACAGGACAGGGCCCCGGCGTACCCCTGGACATATACAAAAGTCTATATCAAAAGATCTTTACCAAAATAGTCAGGGCTCCAGAATAATGGAGCTCTCCAAACAGCTAACCAGAAGTCCTAAGTTGGAGGATCACCAAACCGAGTGTCTGTACCTACGGGCATGAAACGCAGCCCCCCGAAGATAGGGGGTCAGTACGAGATATGTACTGAGTATATAAAGCATGAAATACAATAATGAAACTCATAACTGAATAAAATATTACAGTAGGCAAATATGACAATCAAAGATACCAATGCACCTGTGCCTTACGAGATGAGAATCATGAATGTCTATATCATATACCATACCCGGCCCATTATGGGACTCGGTGAATTAAGCCATCATATACCATACTCGGTGCCATAATCACATCATATATATATATATATATATACACCGTACCCGACCCTCTAATAAGGGACTCGGTGAACAATGCAGTTAAACTGTGCACGAAAACATACCCGGCTCGGGACTCGGTGAAAGATATATTAACGGCATGCACGAGCAGAGTAGTGAGCAACCATATGCAAACTAAGTCATCATCCGAGACTCAATAGAATAATTAGAACAAACTAACACTTGAGAATTAAAGACAGCAGTCATGTCAAGTACCCCTCGAATATCACTATGGATTATATCAAATAGAACTTCAGGAGTCATAGACATGTATTAGGAAATAATAAAATAGCTTCTGGAAATCAAGAACACTATCCATCCTAGTGTCTCTAAGAATAGGAGCTTCTTTGGTGTTATATGCTCGTCGTCTGTTTGATTCATAAAGATCCTGCCAAAAAGAAGGAAGGGATAGCTTCACATACCTGTCGTAGATCAACCGTAACCAAGCTTGCTTCGTCGCCCTTTTAGCCTATTTAATATGAGAGTAACATTATTGTTAATAAACTACGACTTCCCAAACTTATAAATCTACAACCAATCACTTATGGGAATCACTTCTTAGTTCATACTTTTTGATAAGTATTTTGATTAGTTAAGAACTTAACGGAAATCGGGCAGCATTTCCTCTATATAATTCGCCTAACCCGAACTTCCAATAAATCTCCAATTAGCACAACAATACCAACAACAACGATAACAACTCAATAATCTATCTTAATCCTTTTTCAATTCAAATCGTTAACATCTAAGATTATACACCAAACATACCAACATATGCTTCGTATACGATACCTTATACACTTGTTTTATTCCAAATTTATGAGCCACATCAACAACAACACGACAACGACATCAACTACCATCCATGTACAAGAAAATTAATTCAATATCAAGCTCTAAACAGTCCATTGAAACTACAATATCAAAATACAATCCTCGACATTTACTTCGCAAAATCACAAACACACGGAAAAGAGCATAATATTGCCATGAACAATAGCACCTATACTTTTCTATAACTATATTTCCAGCCCTCCAACATAAACAAATTACCCTCAAATACAATACAACAATAACGACAACACTAATCAAACTTAATCCACCATTATTAAATTGGAACAACTCCAACACGGTCCAAACAGAACCTTAACATTAACGTATACAATTCTTGCATCCAATTCGACTTAATAAGAGTTAATCTCTCAATTACAACAACATCTACTCCAATTACACCATAAGAAGAGAAAATCTTACCTTAATTTAGTTTTGACAGATCCTACAATCATTTGCACCAATTGCACCATTCTTTTTCCTCAACTCAATATTCTTATGTTGCTGCCTCCTTGAACATTTAAAGCACCTTGGGATTAAAAAAAAAATTAGGATGGTGAATTGCCATGGCCCTGAGCTGCCATGGCTCGTGATGAAGTTTCTTCCAATAAATTATGAAGATGAAGTTGTGATTTAGATGAGTCATTACATGAATATATATGCACTCAACCATGTTGACACATGTCCCACTATGGCATGGACAAATCAGATTTGGCCATGTTGTAGTGGGGTCCATTTAGCATACTAGTTGACTTAATTTAATTATAAATCCCCACTTAATAATCTAATCATGGTTAGTTAATCCCTAATCTCCACTAATATTTCTACACTAATTGAAATTTACAAACAAATCGTGCACTTATTAAAATCGGGATTAAAAAAGTCCTTGTCTCATATCTCAAAAATAACCTTGTCCTTGAACTTACGTCGATTAACTTACGAATAATCCAACATACAAAAATACGGGATATAACATATTTCCCCCTTTTAGAACATTCGGCCTCGAATGTTAAACTAGTCATGTACTCCCAATACTTCCTCAGGAGTTCTCTTATTGAATTATGCTCTTCACATGCCTCTTTCATTGGTCGATTCCCTTTAATTTACTATAACGCATTCCAAATCTCTAAGTAACCATTCCCGTAATATTCCCTCTTGATCTCGACTCTCGAGGTAATAATTCCACATCATTGTCTTTACTCTCCTCTTTATTTCGCAGTTGGTTGACAGATGTATTGCGAGCTCTTCTGCTGAAATCTTACTCTTTCTCTCTGGTGCACTTAGTCATAACTCGACTCTATCTTCTTTTATAAGTTACTCCCTTAAGATGTATCATTTACATCATCTTACCTCTTAATCTTGACATAAGATTTTATAACGCGTAGACGTCCCTCGTCGATTTATTAGACTCTACAATCCCTGGAGTATTTCATGCCTCTGGTAACCTGTAGACCTTTCGCAGATTCTTACGAATAAAACGAATTTTTCCAAGGTGTTACATTATTCTACTTTAATAACCTTACATTGCTCTACTGTTCCAGTCCATATTCTGGAATCTTCAGCCTCATGTATCACTTCTCGGCTTCTTTAAAAGACTTTAACTATCACTCTACTTTTTAGCTCTTAATCTCAATCTTTAGAGTTGGCTATCAAGTAGCGCTAGAGTTCCCTCAAATAATAACTTTACATAGCTGCTCTGTGATCTGACTATCACTAACTGGTATAATTTTGAAAGAATTTTTTATTTTTGACATATAAATTCACTGTCTTAACCAGCTCGTTCTGGTTGTCTCGCTTAAACCATTTCACAATTTCCCTTAATCCCACTTATAACACTTTAGGCATATTATATCGTGTCATTTCTGTCACGACCCAACCCCGTGGGCCGCGACTGGTGTCCTAACTGGACACCCGTACGTACCTACCTGACAGAGTTAGCATACTAATCAACTAATCAATTAAGACATACACAGATTCATACAGATATAGAATACATCGCGCGAAAATACATACATACACAGACTTATACATAGGCCGTTAAGGCGATCATAGCAAGCCGGGTCACTTAAATCGCAGTCTCACACATACCTACCAGAACTGTGGCAATCCACAACCCACAAACATGTCTACAGGCCTCTAACAGACATAACGGAATCATATGATGGGACAGGGCCCCGCCGTACCCCAAATGACCATATGTACAGAAGATGAAAACAACAGAAGATATATACCAAAATATAAGCTCTGAATCAACAGGAGCACTCCCAAGTAGCGGAACAGGTGTCCTAAGCTGGTGGCGTATCAAAAGGAGTGTCTGTACCTGCGGGCATGTAGCGCAGCCCCCGAAGAACAGAGGGTCAGTACAGAAAATGTACCGAGTATGTAAAGCGGAATTGTAACAAATAAATCATAGTCAAGAACAGGAGTACAGAATTATAACTGTCAAAACTACAGTCAGAGCCGGAGGTACAAAGATATAGGTAGCAGAATCATACTCGGAGTCGAAGATCCAGAAATAAAACAGACGGAGCTATAGTCAGAGTCCGAAGTACAAAAGGTGAATACCTTATCCGAGACCTCAGAAAAGTAATGTCAAAGCATAGATGATGCATGCCAAATCATATAACATCATATAAACACATGTATCGTATGTGCAAATAGCGTGTCCCGGCCCTTTGTTAAGGGACTCGGTGGTGAAATCATGCATGTCAGAATCATGTACTGTGTATACATAACGTGTCCCGGCCCTCTACTGAGGGTCTCGGTGGATAATTATCATGTGCCATCCTGGCCGCCATCCCCGTATCATCATATCATAAACATATACAAATAACGTGTCCCGGCCCGCAAGTACGAGGGACTCGGTGAGTAATGCAGAGGAGTGCGCACGAGATCATGTCCTGGCCCGGGCTCAGTGAAAATACATACTGTGACTAGCACGAACAGAGTGATGCAGAAACATATGCATATAAATCCAGACTCAATAGACAAACCAAACAATAAGTCATAGGATGTGTTTTTCGTAAATTGCGACGGATTATGTCAAGGCAGAACTTCTGAGATTATTCGTACACAACAAATATACCACAAAGTGTAAAGGAATAGTTAGGATGGTCTTTTTTTTTTTTTAACCATTAGAACATTTCAAGTAACAAATCATTTCAAAGGAGTCGGACGTTAGTCATAGTGTACATGTATGCCCTTTTTGGGGATGGCACGATTCATCATATCAAATCATGTTTCTAGAATCATAGTACGTATCAAAGTATAATACAGATTCTGCACATTTATTATTTGATAAACGGAACAAAAATCCAAATTTCTTTTAAGCACTGTATAGATATAAGACAAATAAAGCAATAGTAGGAGGTCTCGGAATCTGCGGCCCCACCTCGAGTCAATCGAGGTGGTGAACTCAAGTTATGAATCATAGACCTTATAGAGTTATTTATGAGATTTTTGGAACCATTCGACTTCAATTGGGAAGGTTTCATACACATAAGTCATTTTGACGACAATTTGTAAGGAAACTAATTCAATCTTACTGAATGAAATGAGGCCAATTTCAATCTCGGATTTCGAGAGACTGAGTCATATCTATGGCTTGCGACCGAGCCTATTACGTTTAGAACATGCCTAAGAATGAAGGGAGAAACTTTACATACCTTAGTCGTGCCTTACGCTCGTCCAATCTCAATTTCTGTTTCGTCCAAACCTGCAAATGGTCACATTTACCAGTTACTATTCATGAGACTTAAAATTTCAATCATAACCAATGCTTGCCTACCGAAATTTCGGCAGCACTTCCCCTATAAATGCGACACCCCGAGAATACAACTCGGCTCAGGATAGCAACAACCAACCCAACAACAATACCAACAACAACTACAAAACACAATATAGACTAATTAGTCCTCCTTCCAACATAGTACAATAACTCTCATTTCGAACTTCGCATTTCCAACTCCATCTCTATATTTTCACCTTCATTATTAATCAAGGTCATTACAATACCATTCAGAAGCATATCATAACATTTCTACAATATCTACACAAGATATACACAAGATATACAAAACATGCAAACTTTCCATCAAAGCCATAATTTATCCAATTCTCCTAATCTTTAACATACAAGTTCATAACACATTTCCATCTTCCAAGTTCATCAACATTAATCATAATTTGCACCTTAACCACTTCATTTTCTTAATTTCATAAGATCATACTAAAACGACATACTTTCCGACAATAACTTAACAACAAATTCTTCATGTTAGCTTAACCCATTATTCTTCCATCTACTTCACAAAGCCATAACAACACAATTAACATATCAAACAAAATCAATTCATTTTCATCTCAACTCCATACCACACGGCCAATACCTACTTTCTCCAAGTTCCGTTAAATTCATTCAACTTTCATTTCCAATATAAATTCCACCATAACTACAACTAGAATACAACATAAAATTCAACTCACCTTAACTACATAAAAATACACATACACGGCCACATATATACATGCATGCCCACTTTGCAACTTTCATGTTTCCATAATTTCTACTCATTTCTACATACTACAACATAAACAAACCTTCATAACACGAAAAGAACATAAGATTCTTACCTTTTTCCAACAAATTCTCCTTGCCCCCAAAGATAGTTTCTTGCCAAAACAATTGTACCACTTTGTAGAGAATCTTGAACTTGACAAGAATCCAAGAAAATTATAATCCTTGAATCAAAGTTGAAGGCTTGGAAAAAAATTTCTTTCTTTTTCTTTTCTTTCTTTCTTGGTCGTTTTTCTCCCTTGTTTTTGTTCTTGATTTTTACTTTGCTTTCTTGAATTCTCTAGATGATTCAAGGCTTCTTATATTAATTAGGCACATGATCATCACATGCCTAATTAATTCATAGGCTTGGCTAATCTATGGGCCATGGCCGTCCACCTTATGTGGATTGGGCCTTCAAAAAAAAAATTCTTTTTGAGCCCAATTGTTGGCTAAATTTTGTAATTCATGAAATAAGTTTCCAAAATTACAATTTTGTCCTTGGCCTTCCTCCGAATTTCCACACTAATATTTTTCCATGAACAACATACATATATAAGTTCAAATCCACATATGGCCTTATTCCTTACAAATCGTAATTATTTAGAGTTTTTCGAATATGCAAAAAAAAAATACGGGGTATAACATTCTCCCCCCCTTTAGAACATTCGTCCTCGAATGTTCAACTGACCTTATGGGGTCTCAAGATACTTCGGGGAGGTGTCTATCTTCCCAACCACATACTCGTATTTAACCAAAGCGCCTGTGGGGGTACCCATTTTTCAGCTCCTGCTTATTCTATCCCCGCATACCCTTCGCTTCTATATTTAACAATGTCATTGTCCTTTCTTTTTCGGGTTAGCCATCAACATCTTTCACCTCTCATCACACTTCTTCTCGGTTCCTTACAACGCTATCATAATCCCACGTTATATCAAACAGGTTCATAATTACAATCAGACGCACAAAAGCATACCAGATTGATCCATAATCGGGGTCGGATGTACTGAACTATGTCGGACAGATCTGTAGTCAGAGTTAGACGTATGGAAGTGTGTCAGACAGATCCGTGATCAGAGTCAGACGTACAGAGGCATAATGAACAGAGCTTCATCAAAATCAGAGGCGTAGAAGTATAACAGACAAAATTTTTGATTATAACCAGACCACTCCCACTAATGCTTTAGTGATATACGAAAATTTCCCTTGTCGACATTTCACTACTCACTTATCGACTTGTCCGCCAAATTTCCCATACCAATAGTTTTATGTGTCGTTCATCGACTTCTTCAGAGGTTTCGCTTGATCATATTTCCTATCCTTCATCCTCTCCAGTGTCCATACCTACTTTCTTTCCTTTAGGTTATCCCAGAGTTCCCATTTACCTTTTATAGCAGCATTCATGAAAGTTGGGTATACTTCCCAGGGGGGTCACCCATCCAAGAATTACTCTGGTTCCAGCACGCTTAATTTCGAAACTTTCATATATTTTGGTGCGTTAATGCTAATATAATGGCGTCGACTGCCCCGCACAACCTTTATCACATAATTTAGGGCAGGTCGGAGTCTTAATAAATTTTCAAAAAAAAAATAAAAAAAATTCGTAGTCCCACCCCGATCTAACCTGCTCAATGACCATATCGCCCTATCGAATTCTCGACATTCATTTTCATCTGTATGTATAACTATCTCAGACGGCTCTATTGGATTGAATTTGTTTTTTTTTTTTTTTACCTTACTTTCACTGACGCCCAGAAAGAGAAAATCACGTAATATAACAGAATACAGATCCATCAATGCATATATTTCTCAAGAAAAGATTAACAATATACCTGGGTCTGCGGTCGAGGACGCTCTTGGGTCCTGCCGGCCGGTCAAAGCATACACGCGGTGTGATGGTCCGCCAGAACTGGAAGCTCCTCCACGACCTCTGCCACGACTCGCTCGTGCTAGCATTTCTCACCCCGTGGGTCGCGTAGCTACTGAAGGAGAAGATGAGCCGGCAACTGACCCAGTAGGCTGGACTGAACCTGAACCACCCTGGTACGGGCACTCCCTCATAACGTGGCCCTGACGGCCGCACGAGAAACAAGCTCCGGTGGCGAGACGACATTCTCCCGGGTGGTACCTGCCACACTGAGGACACTGAGGCATAAGTAGCCTCGTCTGACTGAACCCCATACTCTGCTGCAAATCCAAGGCCCTAGAACTCTGGCCTGCTTTAGACAGACCTACGCCATCAAAACGTCTGCCGGCGAACTGCGTACCCCGGCCTGACGGAGGAAGGGACCTACCAGGCGACTGCTGACACCATCCGCCTCGGAAATCTCCAGAATATCCCGCAGATCTGGCCCTCTTGGGCGGCCTCCTATCACGATCTCTGCTGGGCTGATCTGCTCGATGGCGGTCCTCCATCCCTTGGGCATAAGCCTGCAATCGGGCGATATCCATATCTGTCTGCGCCGCCATCGCCATACAGGCATCAACTAAGTAATCATCCAGCCCCATCACATACCGGTGCATTCTGTCCTCCATATCGGCTACGATAGTAGCGGCATATCGGGCTAAGGAATAAAACTCTAGATTATACTCCCGGATACTCCTGCCTCTTTGCTTTAGCTGCAAAAACCTGTCAACTCTTGCCCGTCGCAGCTCCGGAGGGAGAAAGTGGCGAAGGAAAGCGGCCACAAATTCATCCCAGGTAGCTGGGGGAGCACCCTCACCCCTGGACAGCTCCCAGGACTCATACCAATTTGCCGCCACATCACGTAATCTGTGTGAGGCTAGCTCCACCAACTCGGTCTCCGTAGCCCTGACCAGTCTCAATGAGCGCCTCATCCCCCTAATGAAGTCATGGGGGTCCTCCTCGGGCTTGGACCCGAAAAACTCTGGGGGGCCGCACGTCAGAAAATCACGGACTCTCAGGCTATCGCGCCTGACATCGTCATCACCACCACTCCGCCCGCGTCCGCGAGCCTGTCCGGCCACTATCGTCGTCAACAGCTGCACGGCCTCCCTCAAAGTCCTGTTCTCAGTCTCTGGCTGGGGGGCTGGGGCCTCCGGGGCTAAGGGTGGAGCTGCTTCCGGCCCCTCCGGTAGTGGTACAGTAGAACCCTCTGACTGTGGCACAACATCGGGCGTGGTCTGGGGGTGGGCTCTGGTAACCCTCTGGGCCCGGCTAGTCTCCCCGGTCTCTGGTACCGCTTTACCCTTCTGGGCGGCCATCGCCTTCTTTGGAGACATCGCTGAAAACATAACATTTCGTCAGAAGAGAAACATCCTGATAACACAGCTCTAACGCACGATCTAAGATCCAAAGAAAGGGTAACACCCTATATGTCCTGTAGCCTCCTGTTTATAGATGTGGTGCACAACACACCGATAAACAAGACTCTACTAGACACGGCCTGTAGACATTCCGAGGACAAACCGCTCTGATACCACTTTGTCACGACCCAACCCCGTGGGCCGCGACTGGTGTCCTAACTGGACACCCGTACGTACCTACCTGACAGAGTTAGCATACTAATAAACTAATCAATTAAGACATACACAGATTCATAAGGATATAGAATACTTCGCGCGAAAATACATACATACACTGACTTATACATAGGCCGTTAAGGCCATCATAGCAAGCCGGGTCACTTAAATCGCAGTCTCACACATACCTACCAGAACTGTAGCAATCCACAACCCACAAACATGTCTACAGGCCTCTAACAGACATAACGGAATCATATGACGGGACAGGGCCCCGCCGTACCCCAAATGACCATATGTACAGAAGATGAAAACAACAGAAGATATATACCAAACTATAAGCTCCGAATCAACAGGAGCACTCCCAAGTAGCGGAACAAGTGTCCTAAGCTGGTGGCGTATCAAAAGGAGCGTCTGTACCTGCGGGCATGTAGCGTAGCCCCCGAAGAACAGGGGGTCAGTACGGAAAATGTACCGAGTATGTAAAGCGGAATTGTAACAAATAAATCATAGTCAAGAACAGGAGTACAGAATTATAACTGTCAAAACCACAGTCAGAGCCGGCGGTACAAAGATATAGGTAGCAGAATCATACTCGGAGTCGAAGATCCAGAAATAAAACAGACGGAGCTATAGTCAGAGTCCGAAGTACAAAAGTTGAATACCTTATCCGAGACCTCAGAAAAGTAATGTCAAAGCATAGATGATGCATGCCAAATCATATAACATCATATAAACACATGTATCGTATGTGCAAATAGCGTGTCCCGGCCCTTTGTTAAGGGACTCGGTGGTGAAATCATGCATGTCAGAATCATGTACTGTGTATACATAACGTGTCCCGGCCCTCTACTGTGGGTCTCGGTGGATAATCATCATGTGCCATCCTGGCCGCCATCCCCGTATCATCATATCATAAACATATACAAATAACGTGTCCCGGCCCGCAAGTACGAGGGACTCGGTGAGTAATGCAGAGGAGTTCGCACGAGATCATGTCCTGGCCCGGGCTCAGTGAAAAGACATACTGTGACTAGCACGAACAGAGCGATGCAGAAACATATGCATATAAATCCAGACTCAATAGACAAACCAAACAATAAGTCATAGGATGTGCTTTTCGTAAATTGCGACGGATTATGTCAAGGCAGAACTTCTAAGATTGTTCGTACACAACAAATATACCACAAAGTGTAAAGGAATAGTTAGGATGGCCTTTTTTTTTTTTTTTAACCATTAGAACATTTCAAGTAACAAATCATTTCAAAGGAGTCGGACGTTAGTCATAGTGTACATGTATGCCCTTTTTGGGGATGGCACGATTCATCATATCAAATCATGTTTCTAGAATCATAGCACGTATCAAAGTATAATACAGATTCTGCACATTTATTATTTGATAAACGGAACAAAAATCCAAATTTCTTTTAAGCACTGTATAGATATAAGACAAATAAAGCAATAGTAGGAGGTCTCGGAATCTGCGGGCCCACCTAGAGTCAATCGAGGTGGTGACCTCAAGTTATGAATCATAGACCTTATAGAGTTATTTATGAGAGTTTTGGAACCATTCGACTTCAATTGGGAAGGTTTCATACACATAAGTCATTTTGACGACAATTTGTAAGGAAACTAATTCAATCTTGCTGAATGAAATGAGGCCAATTTCAATCTCGGATTTCGAGAGACTGAGTCATATCTAAGGCTCGCGACCGAGCCTATTACGTTTAGAACATGCCTAAGAATGAAGGGAGAAACTTTACATACCTTAGTCGTGCCTTACGCTCGTCCAATCTCAATTCCCGTTTCGTCCAAAACTGCAAATGGTCACATTTACCAGTTACTATTCATGAGACTTAAAATTTCAATCTTAACCAATGCTTGCCTACCGAAATTTCTGCAGCACTTCCCCTATAAATGCGACACCCCGAGAATACAACTCGGCTCAGGATAGCAACAACCAACCCAACAACAATACCAACAACAACTACTAAACACAATATAGACTAATTAGTCCTCCTTCCAACATAGTACAATAACTCTCATTTCGAACTTCGCATTTCCAACTCCATCTCAATATTTTCACCTTCATTATTAATCAAGGTCATTACAATACCATTCAGAAGCATATCATAACATTTCTACAATATCTACACAAGATATACAAAACATGCAAACTTTCCATCAAAGCCATAATTTATCCAATTCTCCTAATCTCTAACATATAAGTTCATAACACATTTCCATCTTCCAAGTTCATCAACATTAATCATAATTTGCACCTTAACCACTTCATTTTCTTAATTTCATAAGATCATACTAAAACGACATACTTTCCGACAATAACTTAACAACAAATTCTTCATGTTAGCTTAACCCATTATTCTTCCATCTACTTCACAAAGCCATAACAACACAATTAACATATCAAACAAAATCAATTCATTTTCATCTCAACTCCATACCACACGGCCAACACCTACTTTCTCCAAGTTCCGTTAAATTCATTCAACTTTCATTTCCAATATAAATTCCACCATAACTACAACTAGAATACAACATAAAATTCACTCACCTTAACTACATAAAAATACACATACACGGCCACATATATACATGCATGCCCACTTTTCAACTTTCATGTTTCCATAATTTCTACTCATTTCTACATACTACAACATAGACAAACCTTCATAACATGAAAAGAACATAAGATTCTTACCTTTTTCCAACAAATTCTCCTTGCCCCCAAAGATAGTTTCTTGCCAAAACAATTGTACCACTTTGTAGAGAATCTTGAACTTGACAAGAATCCAAGAAAATTATAATCCTTGAATCAAAGTTGAAGGCTTGGAAAAATTTTTCTTTCTTTTTCTTTTCTTTCTTTCTTGGCCGTTTTTCTCCCTTGTTTTTGTTCTTGATTTATACTTTGCTTTCTTGAATTCTCTAGATGATTCAAGGCTTCTTATATTAATTAGGCACATGATCATCACATGCCTAATTAATTCATGGGCTTGGCTAATCTATGGACCATGGCCGTCCACCTTATGTGGATTGGGCCTTCAAATTTTTTTTTTCTTTTTAGCCCAATTGTTGGCTAAATTTTGTAATTCATGAAACAAGTGTCCAAAATTCCAATTTTGTCCTTGGCCTTCCTCCGAATTTCCACACTAATATTTTTCCATGAACAACATACATATATAAGTTTAAATCCACATATGGCCTTATTCCTTACAAATCATAATTATTTCGAGTTTTCCGAATATGCAAAAAAAAAAATACGGGGTATTACAATTTCTTTATCTTTAATTCAAACTCTTCTATTGCCTCTTTTCTCAGATTTTGGTCTTAGTTCTTCTATCACGCATCAGAATATGCGTAATTGCTCAAATGAGCCCAACAGATATCTTAGCATCGTCTCCGTAGTCTTCAGGCTTTACCTTGCCTTCTCCTCTCTTATCTTACAATCGGTATCGAGATAAATATTCGGCTCAACTATGGCCATGTCCTATTTTCCCTCAGTACAAATTTTATCTCGGTAATTTGGCTCAAACCATCTTAAACCTTTCCTTGATGTACCCAAAATATCATAACCGCATTGTTATTACTGAATCCTTACTCTTCTTATCAAGTACTCACTTGGTCTCATTCTTAGCAAACAAATATTCGTAGGTTGCATAACTATTCTTATACAACTTGTATAAAGTATATCCGATCTTAGTCGTAGTCTTTCCTTCTCCTGGTTCATTCTGCTTCACATATCTCATCCGTACTAAAACTCGCTCGTAGCCTATTTTGTCACACTCCTTTCCCTTCCTTTATTCACCCTTTGATTTTCTCATATCCTACTATGGGAGATTTTCTATCCCTTCTCCTTTGCTACTTGTAAGTCGCTATATCATTAGCAAACAACTCTATTACCAACATCTTAGCCTCTAATCCAGTATAGCATTGCTATCTTAATAATATCTCTCAAGTTATTCGTTACCATTCTCTTGTCGTATTCTTTCTTTTTACAGGCACCCACTTTCTAATGTCCTATCATTCAAGGTCTTTACAAATAATTCTTAGCACTGTCTCAAATATCATCCTGACTTCTATCCATTTATTGCTGGCTTCCAGATCTTACTAACTTGTTTTAGCAAGGGATCTCACTTGAAGTTTAAGCATCCATATCAAATATATTGCAATGTCAATTGTTTCCATCTTACACTTGCATTTCTCTAACCCGCTTCCCCCCTTATGGGTGTACTTATACCATTATCTGTTTATATTCTGCTCTATGTCCCTATTTCCAATCTCAAATTCATCTGATCCCTTTTCCAATTCACTTGGTATACTGTACCATATCCATGTCCTTTGTTTATAATTTATAACTTTGATTATCCATGTACGAAACCTTAACAAAATCACGAAGCGACGAGAACCTTTCTATATATAGTATAAAATCTCATATGATAATCTGTACTCGAGTAATGCAACCAATGTAATTACTCACCCAAGGCCACATTCCGTTTACTCCAATCAACAATTAATTAGCACTTGTAATCGTTCCAAATTCTCAATTAGGTAGCACTTATATCCTGATGATAAGTGTCCAAAGTTTTCTTGTAACATTGTCTTTATCCCAACCTATATCATCTGTTTTCTTTAATAAATTTACAATACATCATTTGTTCCTCAAGCCTACAGTTCTTGTCCTTTAAGGATTCCACTGTTTCTGAGGTGAAGTCATATACATGCAGTACTCCTTTATGCCTTATGCTCTTTTATCCTTGTTGTGTACCCAGTACCGACTTCTAACTTATTCAAAATTGAATCAAGTTCATCTTAATGATAGTCTTATCTTATCACCTTATCGTCGTACTACCCCTTTAAGTTCGTAGCTATATATTTCCCTTTTATTTTATACTCGTACTCAATTAACTACATCTATCTTGGGTGCTTCGTTTAGAATTCCCTTACCATTTCTCCAGTCTATGTCCATCTTTTATTCTGTGCACGAGGAATCTTATGCTACCTCTCTATCCTTCGGAAAACATTACTTCTGCATAACCCCTTTCTCATTTTCAAAATGTATTCTGTTCATCCCTATTTATTCTTATCATCCCGGTCATTTTCTCGCACTCATTCTACCTCGTTGCTCATATTTCTGTAGTTTGTTCTTTTATAATTCCTTCACTTATATTACTCGTGGGTGTCATAACCCGTTACTACACTGTTATCTCGCTTTCTTCTTATTTCCTTCTTTCAATTACTCCTTCTTTGCTTGTGCTCGCTATCATTTCTGTTACCACATAATCTTTATTCTGAACTTTCCCTATAGAACTTTATAAGTCTTTCTTATTCGTTCTATAGCCCACTTTTCCGTTTCACACTTGCCTTTATACTCTAGTCACATAGATCACGTCATATCTTTTAGTCACTTGCTCACTAGGCTTTACTCATTTTCATAACAATCCTTATTATATTCACATTATATCCTGTTTGCAATGAATCCTATAGTGTAGCACTTTTTAACCTTATTCACGATTCTTACTATGGTTTAACTACATTCTGTGGAGTAGGTGTACTTAACCTTTTACCCTTTCAGGTAAATCTTATCCTTAATACCTCATAAGCTGCCATATCAATACATTCATATTCGTCACAATTCTTCTTCCTCTATACTCTTGTGTAAATCATATTATTACTTCTTTTAACTATAAACTCATCGTAATTTATCCCTGTTTATCAATTCAATCGATACCTCAATATAACACTCTATTAAGATTTTCCAGCCTTTTCTAAGTCATCTTTTAGTATTACAAGCCCTTCCAAATTATCCTAGCATTTCTTTTTACCATATCGATATCGACCTCATAATTGCTATTACTATCAATTCAACAGTTAACTTTATTTCTCGAAGTCAGACTTGCAACTTGGTCAAATCCTATAATTACTGTTGACACGACCTTTCAAGAATAGCACGAACTTATATCTCATTCTCTTTTTATTTCTAGGAAAATTTTGGCAGAGTTTCCTCTGTATTTCTTACAATCTCAAAAAGTGCACGCAGGAAATACCAACAATACCTCACAGGGCCAACATATATACATATATATTATATCGTATCATAGCCGTACAGGGCTCCCCATCTCAATAACAGTATGAAAATGACGAACTTACCTCGTATGTCCAACTCAAACTGTACCTGTTACACTTTTCTCTTTATTTTCCCTTTCAATCTTTAACTGCAGGTTTCAATCATACCTGCAACATTCACACTATATCTGACATATACCCTGCTTACCGTTACTTATCTTTTTACTGATTCCTTCAGGAGTCATAGACACGTATGAGGACATAATGAAATAGCTTCTGGAAATCAAGAACATTAGCCATCCTAGTGCCCCTAAGAATAGGAGCTTCTTTGGAGTTATATGCTCGTCGTCAGTTTATTTCATAAAGATCATGCCAAAAGAAGGAAGGGATAGACACAGACCTGTCGTAGATCAACCGTAACCAAGCTTGCTTCGTCGCCCCTTTAGCCTATTTAATATGAGAGTAACATTATTGTTAATAAACTACGACTTCCCAAACTTATAAATCTACAACCAATCACTTATGGGAATCACTTCTTAGTTCATACTTCTTGATTAGTATTTTGATTAGTTTAGAACTTAACAGAAATCGGGCAGCATTTTCTCTATATAATTCGCCTAACCCAAACTTCCAATAAATCTCCAATTAGCACAACAATACCAACAACAATGATAACAACTCAATAATCTCTCTTAATCCTTTTTCAATTCAAATCGTTAACATCTAAGATTATACACCAAACAGAGCAACATACGCTTCGTATACAATACCTTATACACTTGTTTTCTTCCAAATTTATGAGCCACATCAACAACAATACGACAACAACATCAACTACCATCCATGTACAAGAAAATTACTTCAATATCATTTCAATATCAAGCTCTAAACAGTCCATCAAAACTACAATATCGAAATACAATCCTCGACCTTTACTTCGCAAAATCACAAACACACGGAAAAGAGCATAATATTGCCATGAACAACAACACCTATACTTATCTATAACTATATTTCCAGCCCTCCAACATAAACAAATTACCCTCAAATACAATACAACAATAACGACAACACTAATCAAACTTAATCCACCATTATTAAATTGGAACAACTCCAACACGGTCCAAACAGAACCTTAACATTAACGTATACAATTCTTGCATCCAATTCCACTTAATAAAAGTTAATCTCTCAATTACAACATCATCTACTCCAATTACACCATAATAAGAGAAAATCTTACCTTAATTTAGTTGGGACAGATCCTACAATCATTTGCTCCAATTGCACCATTCTTTTTCCTCAACTCAATATTCTTATGTTGCTGCCTCCTTGAACATTTAAAGCACCTTGGGATTAAAAAAAATTAGGATGCTGAACTGCCATGGCCGTGAGCTTCCATGGCTTGTGATTAAGTTGCTTTCAAGAAATTATGAAGATGAAGTTGTGATTTAGATGAGTCATTACATGAATATATATGCACTCATCCATGTTGACACATGTCCTACTATGGCATGGACCAATCAGATTTGTCCATGTTGTAGTGGGGTCCATTTAGCACACTAGTTGACTTAATTTAATTATAAATCCCCACATAATAATCTAATCATGGTTAGTTAATCCCTAATCTCCACTAATATTTCTACACTAATTGAAATTTACAAACAAATCGTGCACTTATTAAAATCGGGATTAAAAAAGTCCTTTTCTCATATCTCAAAAATAACCTTGTCCTTGAACTTATGTCGATTAACTTACGAATAATCCAACATACAAAAATACGGGATATAACACTTATAGTGTCTTATTAAAGTTTAGGGAAAATCTTCCCTATCGCTACACCTACCAACCTGCATTTAGCAACCCACAGATGCCCCACAGGGCCACAATAACATATAGTCTCATCTACCAATCAATGTAGTCAAGTAAGGGATTAATATTACCTACAGGCATAGGGAACAAGAAAGGATACTTATTCTTCATCTCGTCTTAGGCTTCCCAGGTCATCTCTTCTCTATTCTTGTTTCGCCACAATACCTTGACGGAAGCCACGTCCTTAGTACGTAGCCTTCTGACTTGGTGATCAAGTATAGCTATAGGGCTTTCCTCATAAGACAACTCCTCCGTTACCTAGACATCGTCTACAGGGAATACTCTAGAAGGGTCACCAATACATTTACGAAGCATTAACACGTGAAAGACCGGATGTACTGCTTCCAAATCAGATGGTAGGTCCAACTCATAGGCAACCTTGCCTAACCTACGAATAATCTGATAAGGCCCAATGTACCTCGGGCTAAGCTTCCTTTTCTTGCCGAATCTCATCACACCCTTCATAGGCGATACCTTCAAGAACACACACCCAGTCACCAATCTAAAACTCTAAGTGTCGACGTCGGTTATCTGCATATGACTTCTGTCGACTCTGGGCTGCCAATAATCTTTCCTGAATAAGCTTCACCTTATCGACAGCTTGTTGAATCATGTCCGGGCCTATCAATTTAGTCTCACCAACATCAAACCAACTACTAGGTGACTTGCACTTCCTCCCATATAAGGCCTCATACGGTGCCATTTGAATACTAGAATGGTAGTTATTATTATAGGCAAACTCAATAACTGGCAAATGAACATCCCAGCTACCTCTGAAGTCAATAATACAGGCTCGCAACATATCTTCTAACGTCTGAATGGTACGCTCGGCCTGTCCGTCAGTCTGAGGGTGGAATGCGGTGCTAAGACTCACCTGTGTCCCCAATCCCTTCTGGAATGATCTCCAGAAGTTACCTGTAAACTGAGCTCCTCTATCTGAGATAATAGATGTGGGAACCCCATGGAGTCTCACTATCTCCCTAATATATAACCTTGCATAGTCCTCAGCTGAATAAGTAGTCCTGACTGGAAGAAAATGGGATGATTTTGTAAGCGTATCCACAATAACCCATATAGAGTCATACTTCCGTGGAGTGTGAGGTAAACCTGTAATGAAGTCCATATTAATTACTTCCCATTTCCAAGATGAGATATCTATCTCCTATAAATAACCCACCAAGGCTTTTGATGCTCGACCTTAACCTGTTGACAATTCGGGCACTGAGCAACAAACTCCGCTATGCCCTGGCTGAGGAGCTGGAGGCTCAGGTACTGGGGCCTCAGGAGCTGGCGGTAGAGCTGCCCCCTGATCTAGAGCTGCTGCTGCTCTAAGCTCCTCTGGAGGTGGCGGTGTAGCAGAACTCGCCGACTGAAGTACAATCTCAGGCATAGATTGGGCACGGGCCCTAGTAACTCTCCGGGTCTGACTAGTATCTCCTGCTACCGATTTGCCCTTCTGGGCAGCTGACGCTTTCTTTGGAGGCATAGATGTAAACACAATAATTTGTTAGGGAGGGATTATCCTAATAATATAGCTCTATCAAACTATCTAGAGTAAGAAAGAAAGGTAACATCCTAAATGTCCTGTAGCTTCCTATTTATAGATGTGGTGCACAATACACCAATAAACAAGACTCTACTAGACACAGTCTGTAGACACTCCGAGGATGAACTGCTCTGATACCACTTTTGTCACGACCTAACCCCGTGGGCCATGACCAGTGCCCGAGCTAGACACTCGTATACAAACCTGTTAGATATAGTCAAACTGAAACTAAGGACAATATGGAAACTTGTAAAAACAAACGAAGGATTCACAACACCACATATCATAAACCTGTCTCCTCAGGAGTCACAGCTAACCAAAGCATAACACAATACGCAAGCCGACAAGGCTGCCACTACATACGGAAATGTCCAAAGCAAACCATATCGACACAGCTGATCATAACCCATATACAACCCATATATGTCTACAGACCTCTAAGAGTATAAAAGTGAAATATGATGGGACAGGGCCCCGCCGTACCCCTGGATATATATATAAGTCTATATCAAAAGAACTGTACCAAAATAATCTAGGCTCCAGAACAATAGAGCTCTCCAAAACAGCTGAGCAGAAATCCTAAGCTGGAGGATCACCAAACCGAGTATCCGTACCTGCTGGCACGAAACGCAGCCCCCGAAGAAAAGGGGGTCAGTACGAGAAATGTACTGAGTATATAAAGCATGAAATACAATAAAGAAACTCATAACTGAATAAAAGATTACAGGGGGCAAATATGATAATCAAAGATACCAATGCACATGTGCCTTACGAGATGAGAATCATGCATGTCTATATCATATACCATACCCGGCCCATTATGGAAGTCGATGAATTAAGTCTTCATATACCATACTCGGCGCCATAATCACATCATCATAATCATATATATATATACCGTACCCGGCCCTTTAATGAGGGACTCGGTGGACAATGCAGTGAAACTGTGCACGAAAACGTACCCGGCCCGGGACTCGGTGAAAGATATATTAACGGCATGCATGAGCAGAGTAGTGAGCAACCATATGTAAACTAAGTCATTTCCGAGACTCAATAGAATAATCAAAATGAACTATCATTTGAAAATCAAAGACAATAGTCATGTCCAGTACCCTTCGAGTGTCACTATGCATTATATCAAATAGAACTTCAGGAATCATAGACACGTACCTATCAAGACATAATGATGTCGGTTCTAGGAATCAAGAACATTAGTCATCCTAGTGTCTCTAAGAATAGGAGCTTCTTTGGAGTTATATGCTCGTCGTCTATTTGTTTTATAAAGATCATGCCAAAAAGAAGGAAAGGATAGCTTCACATACCTGTTATAGGTCAACCGTAACCAAGCTTGCTTCGTCGCCCCTTTAGCCTATTAATATGAGAGTAACACTATTGTTAATAAACTACGACCTCCCAAACTTATAAATCTACAACCAATCACTTATGGGAATCACTTCTTAGTTCATACTTCATGACTAGTATTTTAATTAGTTAAGAACTTAACGAAAATCGGGCAGCATTTTCTCTATATAACTCGCCTAACCCGAACTTTCAATTGATCTCCGATTAGCACAACAATACCAACAACAACGATAACAGAAATAATCATATCAAATCCATAAAATCGAGCCCATAAACAACTCAAACAACCCAATAATCTCTCTTAATCCTTTTTCAATCCAAATCATTAACATCTAAAACTATACACCAAACAGACTAACATACGCTTCATATACGATACGGTATACAATTGTTTTCTTCAATATTTATGAACCATATCAATAACAACATGAAAACAACAACAACTACCATCCATGTACAAGAAAATTACTTCAATAGCAAGCTCAAAACAGTCCATCAAAACTACAACATCGAAACACAATCTTCGACCTTTACTTCGCAAAATCACAAACACATGGAAAAGAGTATAATATTACCATGAACAACAGCACCTATATATATCTATAACTATATTTCCAGCCCTTCAACATAAACAAATTACCCTCAAATATAATACAACAATAACAACGACACTAATCGAACTTAATCCACCATTGTTAAATTAGAACAACCCCAGCACGGTCTAAACAGAACCTTAACACTAACGTGTACAATTCCTTGCATCCAATTCCACTTAATAAGAGTTAATCTCTCAATTACAACACCGTCTACTCTAATTACACCATAAGAAGAGAAAATCTTACCTTAATTTAGTTAGGACAGATCCTATAATCACTTGCAGCAATTGCACCGCTTCTTCTTCCTCGATTCAATATTCTTATGTTGCTGCCCCCTTGAACGTTTAAAGCACCTTGGGATATAATTAATTTTTTTTTAAGAAGGTGGACTGCCATGTCTGTGTGATGAATTTGCTCTCAAGAATTTGTGAAGATGAAGTTGTGATTAATGAGTCACTACATGTAATATATATGAACTCAGCCATGTTGACACATGTCCCACTATGGCATGGACCAGTCAGATTTGGCCATGTTGTAGTGGGGTCCATTTAGCACACTAGTTGACTTAATTTAATTATAAATCCCCACTTAATAATCTAATCATGGTTAATTAATCCCTAATCTCCACTAATATTTCTACACTAATTGAAATTTACAACCAAATCGTGCACTTATTAAAATCGGGATTAAAAAGTCCCTATCTCATATCTCAAAAATAACCTTGTCCTTGAACTTACGTCGATTAACTTACGAATAATCCGACGTACAAAAATACGGGGTATAACACCCAAGAAAAAGATTTGTCCTTTCGGATTACCTCGGTCAAAGGAGCGGCTATGGTACTGAATCCTTTAACAAAACGCCTATAGAAACTAGCCAAGCCATGAAAGCTTCTTACATCTCCAATGGATTTTGGAGTGGGCCAATTTCTTATGGCTTCTATTTTGGATTCATCAACCTCAACCCCCCTTGAGCTCACAACAAATCCCAAGAAAACAACTTCATCCACACAAAAGGAAGATTTATCAACATTGGCATAAAGTTGTTCGTGTCTAAGCACATCAAACACATATTTCAAATGAATAACATGCTCATCCATGGTTTTACTATACACTAAAATATCATCAATGTAAACAACCACGAATTTGCCAATAAAAGGTTTCATCACATGATTCATCAAACGCATGAAAGTACTAGGAGCGTTAGTGAGGCCAAAAGGCATCACCAACCATTCGTACAGACCAAACTTGGTCTTGAATGTGGTTTTCCACTCATCTCCGGGATTCATCCGGATTTGATGATACCCGCTCCTAAGATATAACTTAGAGAATATGCATAAACGATTCAACTCATCAAGCATGTCATCAAGACGAGGTATGGGATGGCGATACTTTACAGTTATCTTGTTGATGGCATGAAAATCAACACACATGCGCCATGATCCATCTTTCTTCGGCACCAAAATCACGGGCACGGCACGTGCGCTCATACTTTCTCGCACAACTCCCTTTTCAAGGAGTTCATCTACTTGCCTTTGAAGATCCTTAGTGTCATCCGGGTTGGCTCTATAAGCCGGTTTGTTTGGTAATTGAGACCCTGGGACAAAATCAATTTGGTGTTCAATTCCACTCAAGGGTGGTAACCCTTTTGGGAGTTCCGTTCGGAGCAAATCATCAAATTCCTGCAAAAGAGAACAAATAGAACTTGGAAAAGAAGGGGTTAGTTCATTAGTGTGCAATGCATGAGGAGAATCATCGGTTGACGCTCCCCCAATTCCTCCCTAATTTCCCCATAATTCGCCAAAAGAGACACCTTGGTTTTTCCTCTAAGCTCTCCTTTCTTTCCACTCACCTCTTGAGAACTACTCTCCTCTACTCCCTCTTCCCCCACATTGTTCTTTTGCAATACACCATGACCCTTCTCCTTTAACTCCCTCATTTTGTTATAGATCTCACCCACTTGGGAGGGGGTCATGGGATTCAAGACATGTTTGACACCATTGTGGACAAGGGTGTATTGGTTAGTTCTCCCATTATGGTTGACGGACCTATCATATTGCCATGGTCGGCCAAGTAGAAGATCACACGCTTGCATGGGAACAACATCATATAATACCTCATCGTGATACTTCCCAACCGCGAATTTGATGATTGCTTGCCTAGTTACTTTCAATTCACCACATTTATTGAGCCATTGAAGTTTGTAAGGGTTTTCGTGGCGGGTGGTGGGAAGTTTCAAGAAATCAACAAGGGTGGTACTAGCAACATTGGCACAACTCCTACTATCAATGATCATGATGCTAGTGTTTTGGTTAATGATGCACTTGGAATGGAAGAGATTTTCCCGTTGACTTTGGTCATCCATTACTTTGCTTATCATTGTTCTTCGCACCACATAGAGAGGTACAATAAGCTCATCATCAACTTCAACACCATTCCCATCACTATCATGTTGTTCATTCTCATGATCGCCCTCATCATCTCCTTCCTCACATTCTTCTTCATCCTCACTATATGTGTCTCTCAAAATAAACGCTCTACAATTAGGGCATTCGCTTGCTCTATGACCGAAACCATGACATTTAAAGCATTGAATATGAGTTTTCGTACCTCCTTGTATTGGAGAAAACTTCGGAGATTGTTTGTCAACTTGCTTCTCAACTTGAGAATTCTTCACAAATGGTTTCTTGGCTTCTTGCATGGGGCCCTTATTCCTTTGCCAATTGGAGGAAGAGGCTCATCGTTCTTTGTTATTGTTTCATGAACTCAGATAGCCCCTTGACTTATTGATTTTGTCTTCCTTGAGACCCTCCTCTATTTCAATAGCCTCTTGAAGGGTTTCTTCAATGCTCCCATAGTTGTGGAGTCTCATTTGGGAGACAATATCACTATTTAACCCGGCTCAGAACCGAGTCATAGCATTTAACTCATCCTTGTCAAAGTCGATTCTCATCTTGACAATTTGGAACTCATCATAATATTCTTCCACACTCTTTTTGTTTTTCCTTAAAGTATATACCTTATTGAGTTGTTCTTGTTTGTAGCGTTCGGTGACATATTTACGTCGCATGGCGTCCTTCAATTCATCCCAAGTAGGTGTGGGAGGAAGCCCAATAATTCTTCTTGCCTTCACTTGAGTTTCCCACCATGTGGAGGCATACCCTTCGAATTGAGAAATGGCGTAAGACGCCTTTTTCACCTCAGACATGTCATTCGTCAAGAAGATTCTATCACAATGTATCGCCCAATCAAGAAATGCATCGGGGTCACTTCCTCGTTTAAAGATTGGGAGAGTAACCTTGATAGAATTGAGACTCGTGTCTCGCCCACCTCCATAACCGTGGTTCCCATTCAAATCTCCATCATTATCATAACCTCGATGGTCATGACCTTGGTAGCCTTCACGAGCTTGGTTTGCTCTTTGCCTACCCATGTGAGAGTTAGGGCCATGCCTTCCACCCCTCCCTCGATAACCTCCATGTACTTGCCCTCGTGGCCTCCAACCTTGGTCACCATAACGTTCGTGTTCAAGTATAGCTTCCTCTATCTCTTCCTCATTTGGTTGTTGGATGTTTGGATGGTCTTGGGGTGGCATTGGTGCATTTGGGTGTGGATCATATAGGGGTGGGTCGTTTGGATGTGGGTCATTTGGAGTTTGATTTTGTGGGGGTGGGTTGTTCCATTGGCCTATGGGAATGTTGTTTGGTGGGGTGAGAGTTGTGTTTTGAGGGGTGTTTTGGGGAGTGTTTTGGGGAGTGGGGTTATATAGATGTTGGAAGTTGCCGGGTGACAATGTAAGTAAAGTGCTTCGAGTAGCTCCACTTGTGCCTCCTTGGTAATGCACTCCGGGCGAATACGAGACCTCCCTACTACCTCCTTCAATTACTTCCACCCTACTTCCCAAGTTTTCCATCCGACCATCCATGCTTTCCATTCGACCACCCATACTCCCAACCTTATCGTTCAAGGTTTGCAAGGCTCTCATTACATCGATTAGTGTGAGTTCCCTGGTGGGAACTTATGTTTCATCCTCCGTAGCCATAGTATCTATTAAAGACACTCAACAAAACGAGCAAACACATTAGATTAGTAAAATCAACTCACAATCGCTCAAGTATGCGCACCTTTAATTGTCTCACAAATTGCTTCCGCCAAAGATTGTGTGCTTGTTAATGTCGACTAGTTACAAGGGTTCAAATTCTACTCTTGGTCGGAATAGATTCTTGTTAGAGTAAGAAAGGCGGACGACTCAATTCAATCTAACGAACTTGAACCAAGAAATTAACAACGAAGCAAAAACGAAGAAAAGCACGAAAGAATTGGCACGAAAGGAATGCGACACAAGAACTAGTAAACACAAGTAGGAACAACTACTAAATGGCTACTAGTTGAGTGACACAAGAAAATGGAATGCAAAAAACGAAAAATAAATAAAATTTCGGGCCTGGGTAGGTGATAACTTGAGAACGGGGTCTTGAAGCCTCAATTGAGCCAATGTATCAATTTGAAATAACGAAAATTTTAAAATTCTATACTTTTTTTTTTTGGTTCCCTACCTAAGGAATAGGGATCACTTACAATCAAGGCTCAAGAAATTTTTGATTTGAGAACAAGATATGAGGCTTGGGAAATAAAAGAAACAAGATGAAATTAACTCATATCCGGAAAATTATACGGCTGGGAATCAAGTTTTTATACAGTACGTATAAATTTTGACAGACCGTATAAGTAGATCGTCAAAACTCGGGAAATATTGTACTTTCTGCGGTGGAATTTTGACGCTCCGCAGGAAATTATGCGGACCGTATAATTACACCTTCAACGTGTCACAATAAGCAAATTTTTTGGACTGATTTTTACGCTGAGATTTGACGGTCCGTAGAAACTTTTACGACCGCACAATTGTACCGTCAACGCATCACAGTAAGCAACTTTGTTGGCTGGATTTTGACGTTCTGCAGAATTTTATACGGTCCGCACAATAGACCGTATACCAGTTTCCCTGATGACGTCTCGTATTCGAATTTTCTTGTATCTTGGGTCCGATTTCCGACCTTATGTGTCCTTGGGCCTACAAAAACCTAGTAGTTACCATTTTGGGGTAGAAAAACACTTTTTCCCGAAACCTTGACTTGAAAACTTTGGATTAAATGCCCCTTTGGAGAGTCTTCTTCCTTATGAAGATTTGAAGGTCTTCAAGAATACCAAAAAATTCAAAATTTCAACTACCTTCAAATCAAGTTGTTTTTCCTTCAATTTTCAAATCTAGACTCCCCAAGACTTGTAGAACAAAGCCCAATAAGTTTCAAGTACCAATTTCACCCAAATCAACAAGACCCACTTCAAGTTCTTCAACTCAACAATGGTGAAAATCTCAAAAAAACTTGGAATGACTCGAAACTTCAGATTTGAAACCCTAAAACTCTAAGGAACTCAAATCTAACACTAGATTCAACAAATTCAACAAGAAAATTCGAGATTTTTTTGTTTTTTTGTTTGTTGAATCAAAACCCAAGACTAGATTTGTTGGAACTAGCCCAAGCTAAGCTCTGATACCAATTGATACAAGATTAAGAACGAAAAGATAATTAAAATGCAAGAAAAGAATAGGATAGATAATTTGACACAACTTAAGATCTAATTTAGCAACCAAAGTTATAGAAAACTAAGACCTCTAAATTAAGAACAAAAGAGACACCAACTTCTTAGGATGACCAAGAGGGATTTGGAATCCCGAATAACCAATCCTCTCAACAAGAATTCAATCCAAGGCTAAACAAGCTCTCACACTCAAAGTGTTTACAATCTCAAAATATCAATAATCAAAATAGTGTAAGTCTTCCATGAAGAAGAAAAGAACTATTTATACTATGCTAGAAATAAAAGATAGCAAAATGACATAAACACCCATGATGAGACAAGGGCCTTGTTTGGCTATTCTTCTTTCTTCAAACTCTTGAAATCTCCTTTGCAAAAATAGCCAACTCTTCATCTTTTAGCCATTGTAGTAACTTCCCATTTCCTCTTCTTCTCCCTAAACAATCTTCATCAACAAATGGACTTGGGATCCAAGGTGCTCATCAAAAGTATACTCAAGAGCCTCCCGCTTCTTGAATAGGCTTTGCAAGTGTTGTAATTCCCAGGCTTGGCTCCTTGCAAATGGCCTTGAGGCAAGTGGGCTTGCATCAGTCCTGATACGTGTCTATGATTCCTGAAGTCCTATTTTGATATAGTCCATAGTAACATTCGAGGGTGCTCCAAGGTTATTCAAGGAGTTCAGAAATAATTTTATGAGTCTCACTTGCATTATGACTCCAATGAATTCTAGTTCTCAGTGGTACTTGACGTGACTGTTGTCTTGATTCTCAAGTGTAAGTTCATTCTAATTATTCTATTGAGTCTCAGATGATGATTTAGTTTGCATATGGTTGCTCATGATATTCTAATCGTGCATAGCGTTATTACATCATTTTATCGAGTCTCGGGCCGGGTATGTATTCGTGCACAGTTTCATTGCATTGTTCACCGAGTCCTTCACTAGAGGGCCGGGTACGGTATATATATATATATATATATATATGATTATTTCACCGAGACCTTCACTAGAGGTCCGGGTACGGTATATATGTGTATGACTTCATTTAGCGAGTCCCATAATGGGCCGGGTATGTCATATTATATAGATATGCATGATTCTTATCTCGTAAGGCACAGATGCATTGGTATCTTTGCTTATCATACTTGTCTCCTGTTATATTTTATTCAGTCATGATCTTCTTATTGTATTTCATGCTTTATATACTCAGTACATTTCTCGTACTGACCCCCTTTCTTCGGGGGCTGCATTTCATGCCCGCAGGTACAGACACTCAGTTTTGTGATCCTCTAGCCTAGGACTTCTGCTCAGCTATTTGGAGAGCTCCATTGTTCCGGAGCCTAAGTTATTTTGGTACAGATCCTTAGATGTAGACTTATGCATATCCATGGGTACGGCGGGGCCCTGTCCTGTCATATTTCACTTGTATACTCTTAGAGGTCTGTAGACATGTATGGGTTGTATATAGGTTTTGGTCAGCTATCGATATGGTATGTTTTGAGTATTTCCGCTTATAGTGGCTGCCTTGTCGGCTTGGATAATATGTTATGTTTTTGTTAGCTGTGACTCCTTAGGAGACAGGTTCATTATGTTATATGGCGTTATGAGTGTATCGTTTGCTTTTACAAGTTTCCCTAGTATCCTTGGTTTTAGTCTGACTATATCTAACAGGTTCGTATACGAGTGTCCAGCTCGGGCACTAGTCATGGCCTATCGGGTTGAGTCGTGACACTTATATCAACTTTTAAAATCTGTCCCGACTAAATTATTACGGACACTTATACGGTCCGTATAAGTGATCGTAAAACTATCCAGCAACAACTCATTCTGTGACCATTATACAACACATTGTACGGTCCGTATAATTTTATACGGTCCGTATAAGTGACCGTATAATCCCATCAGTGAGGGACCTTCCCTGTGACGATTCTGCGGACCATTATACGGACTGTATAATATTATACTAACCGTATAATTGGTCGTATAATCTATCTCTTCTCCGATTTTGTTCTCGTCACTTTGTTTGATCTCAAATCCTTATGGAACCTTTTTCACACTTGTTTAACACTTCATTAACAATCTAAGGGACGTTATAACTCTTCTCCAAAAAATCATTAAGCCATCATTCATTCGATACTCGTAAATCCTTTCTGATACACATCGTATGCCTTGCCCTCTCTTGGCAAACTTTCTCCTCTTACCCCGAATGTCTTCGCGAATCTCAATTAGGGTCATAAAATGTCATATCTCACTTATTGCAATATCGTATACTCCGTGCCTTCCGTTAATTTATTCACTGTGCATCAACGGGGAATTTTTCGGGGTGTAACATTCTCCCCCCCCCCCCCCTTTTGGAATATTCGTCCTCGAATTTTAAGCACTCGGGAATTCTATGAAAATTTTGCCCGAGTTTCCCCTGTAATATGGAACTATCATCCTGTCACAACAGCCCATAATAACATTGCGTCACAGGGCCACAACACAATAGCAATATAAGTTGGCCACACACGGCCCATATGCATAAAAAGAAAACATATATACCTCACAATCTCGATGTTTCATCGTGGATTTCTTTTGGGGGCTAAAATAAGTGCGGGTATTTGGATTTCATACTCTCTTCTGCTTCCCAAGTCATTTCATCTCGGTTGTTATTTCGCCATAAGACTTTAACTGAGGCTATTTCCTTATTTCGAAGTCTCCGTACTTGCCTGTCTAATATGGCAATGGGCAGTTCTTGATAGACTAGCTTTTCTCTCACTTGAACATCATCTATTGGGACAATCCTCGTAGGATCTCCAACACACTTGTGGAGCATTGAGACATGGAAAACTGGATGGACTAAATCAAGTTCTGGAGGCAAGTCCAATTCATAAGCTACTTGATCCACCTTGCGGATAATCTTATAGGGTCCAATGTATCTAGGACTTAACTTTTCTTTCTTACCAAATCTCATCACTCCTTTCATTGGTGACACCTTTAAGAATACCCAATCATCAACTTGAAATTCTAAGTCTCGCCGGCGGTGGTCCGCATAAGATTTTTGCCGACTTTGGGCTGTCAGTAATCGATCTCGGATCACCTTGAATTTTTCTACTTCTTGTTGAATTATCTCAGGGCCTATTAGCTGTACCTCTCCTATTTCAAACCATCCAATTGGGGATCTACCCTTCCTTCCATATAGAGCTTCATACGGAGCCATTTGGATACTGGAATGGTAGCTATTGTTGTATGCAAACTCGATTAGAGGTAAGTGGTCATCCCAACTACCACCAAAATCTAGAACACATGCTGTTAACATATCCTCCAAGGTCTGAATGGTACGTTCGGCTAGCCCATCAGTCTACGGATGAAATGCCGTGCTAAGCTTTACTTGAGTACCTAGACCTTCTTGGAAAGATTTCCAGAATTTGGCTGTAAATTGCACTCCTCTATCTGTGATAATGGATATCGAAATACCATGAAGTCGCACAATCTCCTTGAGATACAACCTTTCATAATGTTCTGCTGAGTATGTAGTTCTAACAGGAAGAAAATGAGCTGCTTTGGTGAGTCTGTCCACGATCACCTATATAGAATCATACTTGCTTCGGGAACGAGGTAATCCCACCATAAAATCCATATTGATCACTTCCCATTTCCAAGTAGGGATTTCCATTGCCTGCAATAATCCTCTTGGCTTTTGATGTTCGATTTTCACTTGCTGGCAATTTGGACATTGAGCCATAAATTCTACTATGTCTCTTTTCATGCCATCCCACCAATATATCAACTGGAGATCATTATACATCTTCGTTGCACCAGGGTGAATAGAATACCGAGAATAATGAGCTTCTTCGAGGATTCGATGACGTAATTCTGCAACATTCGGAACACATAGCCTGCCTCGGTATCTAAGAATTCCATCCATAGAAATTTCAAATGGGGACTCCTCTTTTTCATGAAATGTGTCTTTATAATGGCTCAACTGAGGATCTTCATATTGACGCTCTTTTACTTCTATATTAAGTGATACAAGAACGGATACGCGGAAACGAGAAATTAAGAAAAACAAAAGGAAAAGAAAAGATAGAAAGATTAACACAAAAATAGGCACAATTAGGCAACCAAGGTTCTTCAATAACCAAGACCTCCTAGTTACACTCTAGATAGCACCAACCTCTTAGGATGACCTCAAGGGAATTGAATTCCCAAGCAAACAATCCTCTCACAATAAACAAGAGCCTACCAAAGGCCTCTCTCACAAGTTTCTCTCTCTAGAGATAACCCTAAAACACTCAAATATTCATCAATTCATCAAAATTCTCCCTAATGAAATAAAAGACTAGCTATTTATACTAATGAAATAAAGAAGACACTACTTTATTACATAAATGCCATTAATGAGGCAAGGGCCTTGTTTGGCTAGCCTTGTGGGGATAAAAGTCTTGGAATTAGGAAAGTGGCCTCTTTTGCAAATACAGCCTTCCTTTACTCTTTGGGCCACTTTAATGCTCTTTCATCTCCAAGCCGTCCTCCCATGCTATCATCCACACTTTGACTCCATGGGACGGTCCTTAAGGCAACTCGGCTTGCATCATTCTCCCCTTCATGAAAAGGATTCGTCCTCGAATCTATACCCTGCAAAACCATAAAAGAGACAAACAAAAACCAAGTCCTCAAAGGATGAGCGTTAGTGTTAAAGTGGACCAACCTACCATGCCAAGTAAGCACAAATTTTTGATATAGCCAAGTATCAACCATTTTCAGGAAAAATAAGCTCTTAAGTAGAGCACTAAAAACTTAGCTATCCCAAAGATCAAGAAATGAGGATATTCTCAGGGAACCAATGATTTCAAGAAACCAAGTTGGCATAAAACACAAATGATCCTCAATTGCAAAATGATACCATTCACACAAAGTGAAGATTTCACCGGGGTCAAAAGGAAAAGATACCCACATATCACGGGCAAGGCAACAACTAAGCACCCCAATAAGCCTCGCCCAACATCAAATGAACTCTCAACAATAACATGAATGCCATCATATGCAAATAAATAGTAAAGAAAGGTGTCACTTAAAATGACTTCCTCTATGGTGTCCTCAAATGTAGCCTCACTATTAGGTTCAAGAACAAAATCTAGCTTCCTACTAGGAGTTTGAACACACAAGGAAGAAGTAGCAATTTGTAAACAAGAATCACCTTCCTTTTCAAAACACTCCTTCCCCATAAATGTATCATCATTTCCCAAAGCAAGATATCCATCATAGGGAAGAGCGCCATCATGCCATAGTGGATTTTCAAACGCCATGTAGTCCCCAAAACTGGCTACACTTTCAATATTACAAAACATTCCACTAGTTACTTCACTTGCAATAGTCATGTTAGCATCAAATAAGACATTATCTTTTAAGATAGAGTAATCCATGAACAATGAGGAGTCAAAGCATGCAATTTCATTCTCACAAAGACAAACGTCATCTTTCAACATACTTTCATTCACATGACTATTTACATGACACACACCACCATCACAATTTTGAGTCTTATAACATGACACTAAGACAAGACCAAGGGACTCATTTTGACGTGAAACAAATAAAGATGAGGTGTCACACTCTTTCAAATGACCAACTATATCAAAATCAACTTTCACTAGAGGCACATTAAGCACATCACAAGGATCCTCAAGTAGTGAATTATCATTACAAGCAAGTTGATCAACACAAATTTCAACACTAGTTTGTAGTATGTCAAGCTCACAAGATTTTCTAACATCATTACCACATGACAATGTACTACCATTCAAGTCACACGTGTCAACACTAGGTGGACACAAATTGATCTTACAAGAAGTCAACTTGGTCATCAAAAGGATCAACTAGTGTATGAGCTCGCTTAGCAATTGATAGTGCACTATCATTCAAATCACAAGTGCCAACACTAGGTGGACACAAATCAACCTTCCAAGAAGAATCAATTCGGTCATCAATAGGATCAACTAGTGTAGGGGCACTTACAATAATGACATTATCAATACATGGCAAAGAATCATTAAGTTCACACAAAGACAAGCTACTACTCATACACTCATCACAAACTTGTCCATTCAAAGAGTTGGAAGTATTGAATTTAGCTATTGGACCTTGAAGTTCCCACGATGAATTTTCTTCACCTTGAGCTATCCATGGCAAGCTCACTTGACCAATCGTAGAGATGGTCTTGTCCTCATTTACTCCTTTCAAGTATGGGAGTTCTTCACGTGAAGACTCCTTTAGCAAGTCATTTCCTTGAGTACCTATAAAAGCTTCTTCACAACAAGGGAAAGAAGTAGAAAGATTAGATTTAATTTGTGGCAACTCTCTCACATCACTCCACACATCCTCTCCTTTTTCCACTCATGAGTTGCCACTTTGCACTCCCTTACTCCTCTCTATCTTTCCCATCGTTTCATCTAGGTTATCCACTAGGTGTCTCAATTTGATTACCATAGCCATCACATCACTAAGTGTAGGTTCCGCGGGGGAAACTTGAGTTTCCTTCACCGTCATCATCGTACCAACTTAAGAACACTCAAAAACAAAAAAACAACGTTAGTAGTATAGGAATAGCACCACACTCGTGTTTACACTCTTTTGTGCTTAGCTAGCACCACTCAAATGAACTCACACACTCTTGCCTTTTACCACTCAATTGGATAGGCCGATGTTGATTCTCAATTGGATTCGGTTGCTTGCAAGGTTCACAATTTCTACTAGAGATCGGAATGGATTCTTGTTAGACTCGAAGAAAGAAAGGACGACTCAATTTAAAGCAAACGCACTTGAATCAAGAAATTAACGATGAAGTTGTAAAACGAGAAAAGAACGAAAAGAATTGGCTTGAAAGAAAGGACTCAAGAACTAATTAGCAACTAATAAGGTCGATTGCTAGTTGTTAATTAGTTGTAAGAATCAAAGAAAAGAAGTTAGGAAAGAGTCAAACCATTTTGACACTTGGGAAATTTTTTCGAAAACTCTTCAGTGAATCAGGCTTTCCTTCCGCTTCGCGGATGAAAAGCGGACGCTCTCAGGAAATCAGGATTTCCTTGCGCTATGCAAACCAAAAGCAAAGTGAACAGTACTTTTTTTTTTTTTTTGAAAAATCAGAAATTTAGACTAAGCATTTCTTATTTTTTTTGTTGGGCCCACAAACACTTTTTCACAACTTTATTTGATAACTTTTGGATCAAATGGCCCTTTGGAGAGTCTTCTTCCTTATGAAGATTTGAAGATCTTCAAGAACACAAGAATAATTCAAAAATTCAACGACCCTCAAACAAACTCCAAATTAGCTCAAATTTCGGATTTAAGTTCTCTTTGATGTAGAGAACAAAACCCAATAAGTTTCAACCTTCAATTTCAACCGAATCACAAGACCCATTTTTCAAGTTCTTGAGTTCTTTAAAGCTTCAAATACCAAAAATGGTAGATCCTTAAATCCTTGGTCAAATACTGTCACGACCCAACCCCGTAGGCCGTGACTAGTGCCCGATCTGGGCACCCAAACCCATCTATCAAACGAATTCAAATATATAGCAGAAGCCGACAAGGCTATATTCCAAATTTAGACAATGCCCAGAAAAATTTCGGCAGAGTCTCCTTTGTTTTTCGGACTATCCAGAATGATCCTGCACACAGCAAACACCAGCAAAGGCCACACAGGGCTAACAAGACATCGTATAAACATATGCGGACCGGCCGCCTCGGCGTATGGGATCGCCCAAACAACATATACACATAAGCATACAGACTGACCATAACCCACAAACATGTCCACAGACCTCTAAACTGACCGACAGAATCATATGACGGGACAGGGCCCCGCCGTACCCAAATAGTCAGATATGCAGAAATATATACATGGCGAAAGATATATATACCAAAAGTGGACTCCGAATCAAGGGAGTACTCCGAAATAGCAGAAGTGAAGCCTACAGTGGTGGATCACCGGCGTCTGTACCTGTGGGCATGAAACGCAGCCCCCGAAGAAAGGAGGTCAGTACGAAAGATGTACTGATTATGTAAAGCATAGACTACAAAAATGAAGGCCACAACTGAAAGCAAACAGAATAAAAAAGAGAGAAATGCCGAACAGTATATCAAATGTTTATCAAAATCATATATACATAATGCAAACAAAATCATGCAAATCTCAGGAACGTGGTCACCACTCCGACGCTGGTGCCACACACAGCATAACACCAGAAGGTTCAAATATTTGTACATCCCCGAACACACACATATGAGCGTATCACATCACATCCATATCACAGCATAACTCCAAACGGAACCCGGCCCTATGGCGAGGCCTCGGGGAACCGTAACACAGCATACGGCCGAATCATCATAGAGCGCACGAATCATAACTGGCCCGGGAACCGGTGAACGAAGTCGTAATAAGGCACGAGCGGAGTCGTGAGCAAACAATGCAATTTGTATATCAAAATAGCCTTTCAAAACTTGATTACTTCATAAGTCAATTCATTAACCAAAATAGTCAAATAATTAATTAGTACGAAAGTCTATTTCACAAAATATTTCCAAAGTGGTACATATGGCTCAAAACATAACTTAGTATCTCATGGTGTTCAAAACATTATTTCATAATGGATAAATTCCAAATTCGAAGATTCTTTATCGAAGCTTATCAAAAAAAAAAAAGAGCCTAGTAGGACAAATAAGGCATCTCGGGGTTAGCGGGCCCACCTCGGGTCAAGTCGAGGTGGCGAACATAATTTATGAACATTTCGGGTCTATAAGATCATACATAAAGATTTCAAAGTAATCCGATTGCATTTTCATAAGTTTCGGACGTTTGATTGCTTTCTAGCCAAAATAGGAACATTAGGCTTCAATTGAATTGAATGAATAGTAGCCATTTTCTAGATCGGATTTCGAGGAGCAGAATTGCTCCCGGGGTTCCGATATCAACCTAACATACTAAGACATGCCAAAAGAAGAAGTGGGAAGCTTTACATACCTTAGGAACGTTTTATGCTCACCCCAAAATCAAATCCCGTTTCGTCCAGAATCTGCAAATGGTCAAAGTTACCTATTAGAGATTCTTAAGCTTAAAAATTCCATTAACTTCATTTCTGCCTACCGAAATTTCGGCAGCACTTCCCCTATATATCTAACACCCCCGAGAGTTAGCTCGGCTCAATAAACATCAACAACAACAACCCAAACGTCACAAACAACATAAACCACAACTAAACCATTCTAACTTCCATATTCTTCTTTACTATAAAAGTTGGCAACTTTCATTCAAACTTCACAATTCCAAACTAATGTTCACCTCATTGTATTCATTCACCCATTCAAGGTTATTCAAGCATATCCCAAATAGGTTCCAAACACTATACATAATTTCAAGAAGTTCCTTACTTTCCATATTTCGCCCGAAACATCAAAAATTTCGACGAACATTCCAACTTACATTGTTTCAATCCAAATTCATTAACAATAACCATAAGTCACATTTAAAGCCTTAATATCATAATTATACAATGTTATACACAAATATACCGAAATTATATACTTTCCCATAATAATCCGCAATCATTTTCAACACTAACTCAATTCGTTAAACACTCATTTACGTCCTAAATGTCACAACGAGGCAACTAATCAACTTAAACAAAATCAATTTCACCTTGCCTTACACTCCTTGTGGCTCACGGCCACTTCACTACACACACACACACCCACGGTTTTATTCACACATCAATACTACGGAATTCTCGTCTATTCTCAATCCTTAACACATTCATACCAATTCCATAACATTAAAATAACAAAATTCATACCTTTTCTTGAATTTCCGACTTGCCGCAAATGCGCTCCTTTCACCAAACTAATTGTACCCCGTTGGAGAGCGTCTTGAGTGCTCTACAAATATGGAAAGAACAAGACTTTTGGATTAGAATCAAAGCTTGGAGAAATTTTTTTTCTTTTCTTGGGTTCGGCCGAGACCTTCTTTAGGCTCAAAGTTGAAGTGTTGATTTGTTCTTGATCATTACAAGGAAAATGTTGATATATATCCAAATATGGGTCATGTGAAAATCACATGACCACTTAATAAGAGGCTTGGGCCTTGCCTTGGCCGGCCACCACCTAATCTTGGGCCTCAATTTTTTGTTGTCCAATTTCTTGGCCCAATTCATTATAATCCCGTTTTGTAATTCCCGAAACTAATTTCCGAACTTCCAAATTTACCCTCGGCCTTCCCCAATGACTTAGCACCAATAGTTTCATAACCAACATAGTCATATTATCTAGAATCAAAATATTTCCTTATAACACACAAGTCTTATTCATTTTTCTCGATTTCCAAATATGCGAAAACACTGGACATAACATTCTCCTCCCCTTAAGAACATTCGTCCCCGAATGTTAAATTAGTCTTATAATATAACGGGGGAGTCTCCCTTTATAGTCAGCACACACAATTCATTCGTCAATCAATACAACAAATTTGAAGGCTTAAATTACCTGTGGCTGCAGGAAACAAGTGGGGGTATTTCTTCTTCATCTCGTCCTCCGCCTCCCAAGTCATCTCTTCCCGATTGTTGTTGCGCCACAGGACTTTAACAGAAGGCACTTCCTTAGTGCGTAGTCTCCTGACCTGCCAATCCAGAATAGTTACAGGCTGCTCTTCATAAGACAAATGCTCCGTTACCTGAATATCATCCACTGGGAATATCCTGGAAGGATCACCAATACATTTTCACAGCATAGACACATGAAATACCGGGTGTACGGCCTCCAAATCGGATGGTAAGTCTAGCTCATAGGCGACCTCGCCTATCTTCCGAATGATCTGATACGGCCCGATATACCGCGGGCTTAACTTACCCTTTTTACCGAATCTCATAACACCCTTCATAGGCGACACCTTCAGAAATACCCAGTCACCAATCTGGAACTCTAGTGGTCGACGTCGTCTGTCTGCATATGCTTTATGTCGACTCTGTGCAGCCAATAATCGCTCCCGAATAAGCTTTACCTTATCTACTGCTTCCTGGATCACATCTGGCCCAATCAGCTTAGTTTCGCCCACGTCAAACCAGCCAATAGGAGATCTGCATTTCCTACCATAAAGGGCCTCGTACGGTGCCATCTGAATGCTGGAGTGATAACTATTATTATAGGCAAACTCAATAAGTGGCAAGTGATCATCCTAGCTTCCTCGAAAATCAATAACGCAGGCCCGCAGCATATCTTCCAGCGTCTGAATAGTGCGCTCGGCCTGCCCGTCGGACTGAGGATGAAAAGCTATACTGAGGCTCACCTGAGTCCCTAATCCCTCCTGAAATGACCTCCAGAAATTTGCCGTGAACTGGGCACCTCGGTCAGTAATAATAGACACAGGGACTCCGTGAAGTCTAACTATCTCTCTGATATACAATCTAGCATAGTCCTCAGCCGAATACGTAGTCCGGACCGGAAGGAAATGGGCTGATTTCGTCAGCCTATCAACAATAACCCAAATAGAGTCGTACCTGCGTGGAGTGCGCGGTAACCCAACCACGAAGTCCTTATTAATCATCTCCCATTTCCAAGCTATAATTTCCATCTCCTGTAATAATCCACCGGGCTTCTGATGTTCAATCTTAACTTGCTGGCAATTCGGGCACTGACTAACGAACTCGGCAATATCTTTCTTCATACCGTCCCACCAATACAAACACCTGAGATCACGATACATCTTAGTGGAACCAGGATGAACAGAATACCGTGCATTATGTGCCTCGCCCATAATCTGCCGCCGTAAGCCCGCAACGTCTGGTACACAGAATCTGCCGTCGAACAATAATACCCCTTCAGGCGAAATTTCAAACGGAGTCTTTGCTTTATTAAGGGCCATATCTCTGTACTGAATCAGAGTAGGATCTTCAAACTGACGCTGCTTTACCTCCTGAATAATAGATGATTCAGCAACTGCACGAACACAAATCCCAGAATCTCCAGAATCTGTCAAACGAACTCCAAGACTGGCCAGCTGACGAATATTACGAACCAAATCTCTCTTACCAGATGGTACATCAACCAAGCTGCCCATAGACTTGCGGCTAAGCGCATCCGCTACCACATTGGCTTTCCCAGGATGGTACAGAATATCAACGTCATAATCCTTCAGTAGCTCAAGCCATCTCCGCTGCCGCAAATTCAATTCTTTCTGCTTAAAGATGTACTGGAGACTCTTATGGTCCGTATAAATATCGACATGGACCCCATATAAATAATGCCGCCAAATCTTCAAAGCATGAATCACCGCGGCCAACTCAAGATCATGAGTGGGATAATTCTTCTCGTGCGGTCTGAGCTGCCGGGAAGCATAGGCTATAACTCGACCGTGCTGCATCAACACACAACCTATCCCAATACCAGAGGCGTCACAATAGACAACATACCCGTCTGATCCCTCGGGAAGAGCCAAAACTGGGGCCGTAACTAGTCTTTCTTTCAACATCTTAAAGTTGCGCTCGCAGGCATCAGTCCACTGAAATTTTGCTGCTTTCTGAGTAAGCTTCGTCAGTGGTGCTGCCATAGTCGAAAAATCCTCCACGAACCTGCGATAATACCCTGCCAATCCCAGAAAACTGCGTACCTCTGTCGGAGTAGTAGGCCTGGGCCAATTCTGTCCCGAATACCGTCTGCTCCGACAATATGCCCCAAGAAAGCTACAGAAGTTAACCAGAATTCACATTTGGAAAATTTAGCATATAATTTCTGTTGACGGAGAGTGCCAAGTACTGTCCTCAAATGATCTGAATGCTCCTCTGCTGACCGTGTATAAATCAAAATATCATCGATAAACACAATCACGAACATGTCCAGGAAAGGCCGAAATAGCCGATTCATCAGGTCCATAAATACTGCTGGAGCATTAGTTAGCCCGAAAGACATAACTCTGAATTCATAGTGCCCGTACCGGGTCCTGAAAGCAGTCTTCGGGATATCTGATTCTCGCACTCGCACCTGATGATAACCTGAGCGCAGATCTACCTTCGAAAAATATTTAGCACCCTGCAACTGATCAAACAAATCATCAATCCGGGGGAGGGGATATTTATTCTTAATAGTCACCTTATTTAATTGCCGGTAATCGATACACATGCGCAGTGATCCATCTTTCGTTCTCACAAATAATACCGGCGCTCCCCAAGGTGATGTGCTGGGTCTAATAAAGCCTTTATCTAACAAATCTTTCAGCTGCTCCTTCAACTCCTTCAATTCAGCCGGTGCCATTCTGTACGGAGGAATAGATATAGGCTGCGTATCCGGCATCAACTCTATAGTAAAGTCTATCTGCCGCTCCGGCGGAAGGCCAGGAAGCTCGTCAGGAAATACATCTGGGAATTCATTAACGACCGGAACAGACTGAATAGTAGGTGTCTCAGCTGTAGTGTCGTGCACACGAACCAAGTGATAGATATAGTCTTTCTGAATCATCTTCTTAGCCTTGAGGTACGAAATAAACTTACCCCTCGGCGATGCTGTAGACCCGAACCACTCTATAACTGGTTCCCCTGGAAACTGAAAACGGACTACCTTCTTCTGGTAGTCAACATTAGCATAACAAGAAGACAACCAGTCCATACCCATAATGACATCAAACTCAAGCATGTCTAACTCTATCAAATCAGCTTTAGTGCAACAATCATAAATAGTCACAGAACAATCCCTATAGACATGCCTCGCTATAACAATGTCCCCAACTGGCGTAGCTACCTCAAATGGCTCTATAGGCTCAGACACTATCCCGATTTTACTAGCAACAAGCGGGGAAATATATGATAAGGTAGAACCAGGATCAATCAGGGCATATACAGATCTGGAGAAAATCAGTAATGTACCTGTGACGAAATTCGGCGAAGCCTCCTGATCCTGGTGGCTGGCCAATGCGTATATGCGGTTCGAGGGACCGCTAGAACCTGAAACACCACCGCCGCCTCGACCGCGTCCCGCCGGTGTGTCGGCGCACCTCGCCCTGCAGGGCCTGCAACAGATGGAGCAGATGATGAACCGGCGGCTGACCCTGTCGGCTGAGCCACACTACCAGAACCGCTAGCCAACGGAAAATCTCGCATAAAATGGCCCTGACCACCGCACGAAAAACAAGCTCCAGTAGCTCGATAGCACTCCCCAGGATGAGACTTCCCGCAATGAGAACAACGGGGTCTGGGTGGTCTGGCCTGGCTGGGGCCTCTAGACACCTGTGAACCTGCCGCCCTAAAGCCCTGACCGGCCCCAGGCGGTCCTGCACTATCAAACCTCCTACCGCCAGACTGAGTACTCCGGCCTGACGGAGGAAGCTGTCTGCCTGTCTGCTGCTGCTGAGGCTGCCCGCCTCGAGAATCTCCAGAATATCCCGCGGACCTAGCCCTCTTGGGCGGCCTCCTGTCCCGACCTCTGCTAGAATAATCAGACCTGTGACGGTCCTCCATACCCAGCGCGTAAGCCTGAAGTCGGGCAATATCCATATCTGTCTGCAATGACACTGTCATACAGCCGTCGATCAAATAGCGATCCAACCCTATAACATATCTGTGCATCCGATTGGACATATCTGCTACTACGGCAGGTGCATACCGGGCCAGGGAATCAAACTCCAGATTATACTCACGAACGCTCCGACCCCTCTGCTGCAGATGTAAAAATCGATCAGCCCGCGCCCGTCGCAACTCTGGGGGCAGAAAGTGGCGGGTGAAAGCAGTCACAAACTCTTCCCAAGTAGCTGGAGGAGCACCCTCGCCCCTAGATAGCTCCCAGGACTCATACCAGTGAGCAGCAACATCCCGAAGTCTATGCGAGGCCAACTCGACCGACTCGGTCTCTGAAGCCCTGACCAAGTCTAGTGAGCGCCGCATCCCCCGAATAAAGTCATGGGGGTCCTCATCGGGCTTAGACCCGAAAAACTCTGGAGGGCCACACAATAAGAAATCTCGAACCCGCAGGCTGTCACGCCTGTCATCATCATCATCGTCCCTCCGCCCGCGTCTGCGAGCCTGCCCCGCTACCAATGTGGTCAGCAACTGTACAGCCTCCCTCAGGGTCCTGTCCTCCGCCCCTGGCTGAGGAGCTGGAGTCTCGGGAGCGGGTACTCGGGCCTCTGGAGCTGTTGAAGGACCTGCTCCAGGCTGTACCAATGGTGGTGTAGCGGACCCCTCAGAACGAGGCACAACCTCAGGCAAATCATAGACACGAGCCCGGGTAGCTCGCTGTGCCTGACTAGTCTCTCCCATCCTTGCCTTGCCCTTCTAGGCCGCCGCTGCCTTCTTCGGAGGCATCACTGCAAACACAATAACGGGTCAGATCAGAATCATCCTAATAGCACAGCTCTATCGCACGATCTATGATTCCAAAGAAAGTATCATCCTAAATGCCCTGTAGCTTCCTGTTTATAGATGTGGTGCACAACACACCGACAAACAAGACTCTACGAGACACGACCTGTAGACATTCCGAGGACAAACTGCTCTGATACCACTTTGTCACGACCCAACCCCGTAGGCCGTGACTAGTGCCCGATCTGGGCACCCAAACCCATCTATCAAACGTATTCAAATATATAGCAGAAGCCGACAAGGCTATATTCCAAATTTAGACAATTCCCAGAAAAATTTCGGCAGAGTCTCCTTTGTTTTTCGGACTATCCAGAATGATCCTGCACACAGCAAACACCAGCAAAGGCCACACAGGGCTAACAAGGCATCGTATAAACATATGCGGACCGGCCGCCTCGGCGTATGGGATCGCCCAAACAACATATACACATAAGCATACAGACTGACCATAACCCACAAACATGTCCACAGACCTCTAAACAGACCGACAGAATCATATGACGGGACAGGGCCCCGCCGTACCCAAATAGTCAGATATGCAGAAATATATACATGGCGAAAGATATATATACCAAAAGTGGACTCCTAATCAAGGGAGTACTCCGAAATAGCAGAAGTGAAGCCTACAGTGGTGGATCACCGACGTCTGTACCTGCGGGCATGAAACGCAGCCCCCGAAGAAAGGGGGTCAGTACGAAAGATGTACTGAGTATGTAAAGCATGGAGTACAAAAATGTAGGCCACAACTGAAAGCAAACAGAATACAGAAGAGAGAAATGCCGAACAGTATATCAAATGTTTATCAAAATCATATATACATAATGCAAACAAAATCATGCAAAGCTTAGGAACGTGGTCACCACTCCGACGCTGGTGCCACACACAGCATAACACCAGAAGGTTCAAATCTCCGTACATCCCCGAACACACACATATGAGCGTATCACATCACAGCCATATGAACAGCATAACTCCAAACGGAACCCGGCCCTATGGCGAGGCCTCGGGGAACCGTAACACAGCATACGGCCGAATCATCATAGAGCGCACGAATCATAACCGGCCCGGGAACCGGTGAACGAAGTCATAATAAGGCACGAGCGGAGTCGTGAGCAAACAATGCAATTTGTATATCAAAATAGCCTTTCGAAACTTGATTACTTCATAAGTCAATTCATTAACCAAAATAGTCAAATAATTAATTAGTACGAAAGTCTATTTCACAAAATATTTCCAAAGTGGTACATATGGCTCAAAACATAACTTAGTATCTCATGGTGTTCAAAACATTATTTCATAAAGGATAAATTCCAAATTCGAAGATTCTTTATCGAAGCTTATCAAAAAAAAAAAAGAGCCTAGTAGGACAAATAAGGCATCTCGGGGTTAGCGGGCCCACCTTGGGTCAACTCGAGGTGGCGAACATAATTTATGAACATTTCGGGTCTATAAGATCATACATAAAGATTTCAAAGTAATCCGATTACTAGCCAAAATAGGAACATTAGGCTTCAATTGAATTGAGTGAATAGTAGCCATTTTCTAGATCGGATTTCGAGGAGCAGAATTGCTCCCGGGGTTCCGATATCAACCTAACATACTAAGACATGCCAAAAGAAGAAGTGGGAAGCTCTACATACCTTAGGAACGTCTTATGCTCACCCCAAAATCAAATCCCGTTTCGTCCAGAATCTGCAAATGGTCAAAGTTACCTATTAGAGATTCTTAAGCTTAAAAATTCCATTAACTTCATTTCTGCCTACCGAAATTTCGGCAGCACTTCCCCTATATATCTAACACCCCCGAGACTTAGCTCGGCTCAATAAACATCAACAACAACAACCCAAACGTCACAAACAACATAAACCACAACTAAATCATTCTAACTTCCATATTCTTCTTTACTATAAAAGTTGGAAACTTTCATTCAAACTTCACAATTCCAAACTAATGTTCACCTCATTGTATTCATTCACCCATTCAAGGTTATTCAAGCACATCCCAATTAGGTTCCAAACACTATACATAATTTCAAGAAGTTCCTTACTTTCCATATTTCGCCCGAAACATCAAAAATTCCGACGAACATTCCAACTTACATTATTTCATTCCAAATTCATTAACAATAACCATAAGTCACATTTAAAGCCTTAATATCATAATTATACAATGATATACACAAATATACCGAAATTATATTCTTTCCCATAATAATCCGCAATCATTTTCAACACCAACTCAATTAGTTAAACACTCATTTACGTCCTAAATGTCACAACGAGGCAACTAATCAACTTAAACAAAATCAATTTCACCTTGCCTTACACACCTTGTGGCTCACGACCACTTCACTACACACACACACACCCACGGTTTTATTCACACATCAATACTACGGAATTCTCGTCTATTCTCAATCCTTAACACATTCATACCAATTCCATAACATTAAAATAACAAAATTCATACCTTTTCTTGAATTTCCGACTTGCCGCAAACGCGCTCCTTTCACCAAACTAATTGTACCCCGTTGGAGAGCGTCTTGAGTGCTCTACAAATATGGAAAGAACAAGACTTTTGGATTAGAATCAAAGCTTGGAGATTTTTTTTTTCTTTTCTTGGGTTCGGCCGAGACCTTCTTTAGGCTCAAAGTTGAAGTGTTGATTTGTTCTTGATCATTACAAGGAAAATGTTGATATATATCCAAATATGGGTCATGTGAAAATCACATGACCACTTAATAAGAGGCTTGGGCCTTGCCTTGGCCGGCCACCTCATAATCTTGGGCCTCAATTTTTTTGTTGTCCAATTTCTTGGCCAAATTCATTATAATCCCGTTTTGTAATTCCCGAAACTAATTTCCGAACTTTCAAATTTACCCTCGGCCTTCCCCAAAGACTTAGCACCAATAGTTTCATAACCAACATAGTCATATTATCTAGAATCAAAATATTTCCTTATAACACACAAGTCTTATTCATTTTTCTCGATTTCCAAATATGCGAAAACATGGGACATAACAAATACCTCCAAATTTCGGATTTACAGTCCTTATCCACTAGAGAAGAAACCCCAATCAACTTGAACCTTCAATTCTTATCCTTCTTCAAACCCACCAACCTTGTTCTTGAAGCTTTGAACCTCAAGAATGGTGGAACACAAACCCCAACTCCAAATAACTCGAAAAGGAAGATTTGGATTCTAGAAACACTAAGAAACTCTAATCTAACAATAGATTCAACAAAAATCAACCAGAAAATTTGAGATTTTTTTTTCTTGAATTTCGATTTTTTTTTGTTGAATCAAAACTCAAGACTAGATTTGATGGAACAAACCTAAGCTAAGCTCTGATACAAATTGATACAAGAACGGATACGCGGAAACGGGAAATTAAGAAGACAAACAAAAGGAAAAGAAAAGATAGATAGATTGACACAAAAATAGGCACAATTAGGCAACCAAAGTAAAGGATAGATAGATTGACACAAGAAAATGGAATTAAAAGCAACCTAAAGGTATATTAAACCTAAAGACCTCAATTAATTAACATTAACAAGCACCAAACTCTTAGAAAGACCTCAAGGGAATTAGATTCCCTTGCAACCAACCTCTCAACAAATCTCAAATCAACAAGAGCTTAAATCCATAAGACTCGTAATTGTTTCTCTCTCTTGAGACAACACAAAACACTCAAAATATTTTCATAATTCATCAAAAGCCCCTAATGAAATAAAAGACTAGCTATTTATACTAATGAAATAAAGAAGACAATACTTTATTACATAAATGCCATTAATAAGGCAAGGGCCTTGTTTGGCTAGCCTTGTGGAGATGCAAATCCTGAATTTGCGAATGTGGCCTCTTGCAAACATAGCCTTCCTTGCTCGTTGGCCACTTTAATGCTCTTCCATCTCCCATCCGTCCTCTCCATGCTATCATCCAAACTTTGACTCCACGGGACGGTCCTCGGAATGTCCTTAAGGCAACTCGGCTTGCACCATTCAGGGACGAAACTGTGGGATTATTAATACCAATTCTTACACTACCTGAATCAATTAGACGTACTCCAAGATTAGCTAGTTGGTGGAGCTCATGAATTAATTCTTTCTTCTCCGGAGGAACTTCACATAGGCTGCCCATCGATCGGCGGCTAAGCGCATCAGCTACTACATTTACCTTTCCGAGGTGGTATAAAATGCTCACATCATAATCTTTCAATAATTCTAACCACCGCCTCTGCCCCAGATTTAACTCCTTCTGTTTGAAAATGTATTGAAGACTCTTATGATCTGTATAGATATCAACATACATGCCATACAAGTAATGTCTCCACATCTTTAATGCATGAATAACTGCAGCCAATTCGAGATCATAAGTTGGGTAGTTCTTTTCATGTTTCTGCAGCTGTCTCGAAGCATAAGCGATGACTTTATCGTGCTGCATTAACACACATCCTAACCCAACACCGGAAGCATCACAATATACAACATAACCATCTGGCCCTTCTGGGAGTGTTAATACTGGGGCTGAGGTTAATCTGTCCTTCAACTCTTGGAAGCTGCGTTCACAAGCATCATTCCATTGGAATTTAACAGACTTTTGGGTTAGCTTCATCAATGGGGTTGAAATAGAGAAAAATCCTTCTACGAACCTTCTATAGTAACCTGCCAATCCCAGAAAACTACGGACTTCTGTAGGCGTCGTAGGCCTTGGCCAAGTCTTCACAGCTTTAATTTTCTGAGTATCAACTCGAATGCCATCATCTGAAATAACCCAAAAATGTCACAGAATTCAATCAAAATTCGCACTTTAAAAATTTTGCATACAATTCTCGGGTTCGAAGAATTCCAAGAACAATACGTAAATGATCAGCATGTTCTGATTCTGTGCGAGAGTATACCAGAATATCGTCAATGAATACTATTACAAATAAATCCAAGAGAGGCCTAAATACGTTATTCATCAAATTCATAAACACTGCCGGAGCATTAGTTAACCCAAATGACATCACCCGGAATTCATAATGGCCATATCTTGTTCTAAAAGTTGTTTTGGGAATATCTTATTCTTTAACTCTCACTTGGTGATAACCTGACCTCAAGTCTATTTTGGAAAACCACTTGGCACCTTATAATTGATCAAACAAATCATCAATCCTTGGGAGAGGATATTTGTTCTTTATCGTCACCTTATTCAACTGCCTATAATCGATACACATCCGTAAGGAACCATCTTTCTTCCTCACGAATAGGACTGGTGCTCCCCACGGTGATGAACTGGGTCTAATAAACCCCTTCTCAAGCAAATCTTTCAACTGTGCCTTTAGCTCTTTCAATTTTGCCGGAGCCATTCGGTAAGGTGGAATAGAAATAGGCTTGGTGTCCAGCAACACATCAATAGTGAAATCAATCTCTCTTTCCGGAGGAAGGCCTGGAAGTTCATCTGGAAATACATCCAGAAATTCATTCATTACCAGAATGGATTAGAAAGTTGGCGACTTTGCTTCGGTGTCATGAACTCGGACTAAGTGATAAATGTAGCCTTTTGCTATCATCTTACTTGCCTTAAGATAGGAAATAAACCTACCCCTGGGAGATGCTGCGTTACCCTTCCATTCAAGCACGGGCTCTCCCTGGAATTGAAATCGAACTACTTTCATTCGGCAATCAACATTAGCATAACATGAGGCCAACCAATCCATACCCATAATCACATCGAAATCTAACATTTCCAGCTCAACTAAATCAACTTTAGTCTGGCGGTCGCATATCACAATTACACAATTTTTATACACTCGTCTAGCTATCACGGGATCACTAACCGGAGTAGATACCTCAAAAGGTTTAATTGGCTCAGGTTTCACCCCAATACGACCAGCAACATATGAAGTAATATAAGATAGGTAGAACCCGGATCTACCAATGCATACACATCATGGGAAAATACGGATAATGTACCTGTAACCATATCCGGGGAGGACTCAAGATCCTATCATCCGGCTAAAGCATACATACGGGGCTGAGTGGCACCCGAAGTAGATGCTCCCCCTCTGCCTCTACCTCGACTTGCTGGGATCCGAGAGGTCTGCCCTACCGGGCACACTGAAGAGGAACCAGCTGCTGATCCTGTGGGCTGAACCCCAAATCTACCACTCATCGACGGGCAATCTCGCATCATATGCCCAACCTGGCCACAGGCATAACAAGCATCTGAACCTTGACGACACTGTCCGGAATGTAGTCAACCGCACTGGCTGCATCGCGATACTAGGGGTCTCCTCTGGATATAATCTCCCCCAAACTGAGAATCTGAGGCCCTCAAACTTTGACCCTGTCCTGAACGAAAGGAGCAATCAAATCTCCTACCTGCAAATCGTGGAGGCGCATGTTATACCCCATATTTTTGTACGTTGGATTATTCGTAAGTTAATCAACGTAAGTTCAAGGACAAGGTTATTTTTTAGAAATGAGACAAGGACTTTTTCAACCTGATTTTAATAAAGTGCACGATTTGTTGTAAATTTCAATTAGTGTAGAAATATTAGTGGAAATTAGGAATTAACTAACCATGATTAGATTATTAAGTGGTGATTAAGGGTTAATTAAACTAATTAGTGTGTCAAATGGACCCCACTACAACATGGCCAAATATGATTGGTCCATGCTATTGTGGGGCACGTGTAGAATTTATGGGTTGCATATATAAGACATAAGATGACTCATTATTCACAACATCCTCTTCATAATTTCTTGAAACCATTTGCTTAGCACAGCCATGGCAGCTCACGGCCATGGCAATTTTTCATCATCTTGATAGCAAAAAATATAGTTTAAATTAAATTCCAAGGTGCTTTACATGTTCAAGGAGGTAGCAACATAAGAATTTAAATTGAAGAAGAAGAAGTGGTGCAATTGGTGGAAGTGATTGTAGGATCTGTCCTAATCAATTTAAGGTAAGATTTCTTCTTCTTCAAATGTAATTGGAGTTAATGATGTTGTAATGGAGAGATTAAATTGTGTTAGACGAATTCGGAAGTGAGAAAATTACATGATTATTGTTGGCGTGTAAATGGGCAGAATTGGAGTTCTTTTAATCGGATTAGGTTTGATTGTTGTTATTGTTATTATTGTTATGGATTATGTGTTAAAAATGAAGGAATTTTGATAATTTAAGTTGTAGTTGTTTTTATGAGATTGTTGAGACATGAATTGGATTAGATGTTCATGAAGTTGTGGGCTGTTCTTGTCGATTTGAAAGATTAAAAGTGTGGTTATAAGTATGTTTATGTGTTGTTGTTCTTGTTGTTGTCGTGTTGTTGTTGATATGGCTCCTAAATTTGGAAGAAAGAAGTGTATAAGGTATCGCATGCGAAGCGTATGTTGGTCTGTTTGGTGTATAATCTTAGATGTTAATGATTTGGATTGAAAAAGGGTTAAGAGTGGTTATTGGGTTGTTTGAGTTGTTTATGGGCTGGATTTTAAGGATTTGATATGATTATTTCTATTATCGTTGTTGTTGGTATTGTTGTGATTAGCGGAGATTAGTTGGAAGTTTGGGTTAGGCGAGTTATATAGAAGAAATGCTGCCCGATTTCCATTAAGTTCTTAACTAATTAAAATACTAATCAAGGAGTATAAACTAAGAAGTGATTCCCATAAGTGATTGGTTGTAGCTTATTAAGTTTGGGAAATCGTAGTTTATTAACAATAGTGTTACTCTCATATTAATAGGCTAAAGGGACGACCAAGCAAGCTTGGTTACGGTTGATCTATGACAGGTATGTAAAGATAACCCTTTTTTCTTTTGGGATGATCTATGTGAGACAAACAGACGACGAATGTATAACTCCAAAGAAGCTCCTATTCTTAGAGACACTAGGATGGCTAATGTTCTTGATTTCCAAAACTTACTTCATTATGTCTCGATACGTGTCTATGATTCCAGAAGTTCTATTTGATATATTCCATAGTGACATTAGAAGGATACTTGACATGACCATTGCCTTTGATTTTTAAATGATAGTTCGTTTTGACTATTCTATTGAGTCTCAGATATAACTTAGTTTGCATATGGTTGCTCACTATTCTGCTCGTGCATGCTGTTAATGTATCTTTCACTGAGTCCCGGGCCGGGTATGTTTTCGTGCACAGTTTCACTAAATTGTTCACTGAGTCCTTCACTAGAGGGCCGGGTACGGTATATATATATGTATGTATATGATGATGATGATGTGATTATGGCTCCGAGTATGGTATATGATGACTTATTCACCGAGTCCCATAATGGGCCGTATATGGTATATGATATAGACATGCATGATTTTCATATCGTACGGCACAGGTGCATTGGTATCTTTGATTATCATACTTGCCTCCTGTAATCGTTTATGCAGTTGTGATTTTCCTTATTGCATTACATGCTTTATATACTCAGTACATATCTCGTACTGACCCCCTTTCTTCGGGGGGCTGGATTTCATGCCCACAGGTACAGATACTCGATTTGGTGATCCTCCAGCTTAGGACTTCTGCTCAGCTGTTTGGAGAGCTCCATTGTTTCGGAGCCTAGATATTTTGGTACAGATCTTCTATATAGAATTATATATACATCCAGGGGTACAGCGAGGCCCTGTCCCGTCATATTTCACTCTTGTACTCTTAGAGGTCTGTAGACATGAGTGGGTTGTATATATTTTTTGGTCAGCTGTGTCTATATGGTTTGCTTTGGATATCCCCGTGTATAGTGGCAGCCTTGTTGGCTTACATATTGTGTTATTGTTATGCTGTGACTCCTCAGGAGACAGGTTTATGATATGTGGTGCTGCGAACCCTTTGTTTGTTTTTAAATATTTCCGTATTGTCCTTAGTTCCAATTTGACTAAATTTAACAGGTTCCTATCCGGGTGTCCAGTTCGGGCACTAGTCATGGCCCATGGGGTTGGGTCATGACAAAAGTGCTATCAGAGCAGTTCATCCTCGGAGTGTCTACAAACCGTGTCTAGTAGAGTCTTGTTTATCGGTGTGTTGTGCACCACATCTATAAACAGGAAGCTACATGACATTTAGGATGTTTCTTTTCCTTCTTACTCTAGATCGTGCGATAGAGCTATATTATCAGGAAAATCCCTCCCTAACGACTTATTGTGTTTACAGCTATGCCTCCAAAGAAAGCGACAGCTGCCCAGAAGGGCAAATCAGTAGCAGGAGATACTAGCCAGACTCAGAGAGTTACTAGAGCCCGTGCCCAATCTATGCCTGAGATTGTACTTCAGTCGACGAGTTTTACTACACCGCCATCTCCAGAGGAGCTTAGAGCAGCAGCAGCTCCAGTTCAGGGGGCGGTACCACCGCCAGCTGCCAAGGCCCCAGTACTTGAGCCTCCAGCTCCTCAGCCAGGGGCGGAGGATAGGGCCATGAGAGATGCAGTTCAGCTGCTGGCCAGATTAGTAGCAGGGCAGGCTCGCAGGCATGGACTAGGAGTTGACCATGCGGATAGATCTGATAGTTTGAGGGCTCGTGATTTCTTAAATTATAATCCTCCAGAGTTTTTTGGGTCAAAGCCCGAGGATGATCCGCATGAGTTTATTCTGCAGGTGCTGCGTACATTGAGGATAATCAAGGCTTCTGTGACTGAGTCTGTTGAGTTGGCTTCGTATCGGCTGCGTGATGTAGCTGTTAATTGGTATGAGTCGTTGGAGTTATCCAGGGGCGAGGGTGCTCCTCTAGCAGTATGGAATGAGTTTTTGGAGGCCTTCCTTGGCCACTTCCTTCCTCGAGAGATTAGGCGAGCCAGAGTTGATAGATTCTTACATTTGAGGCAGGGTGGCAGGAGTGTTCGAGAGTACAGTCTTGAGTTTGATTCGTTGGCTAGGTATGCGCCTACTATTGTAGCTGATATGACTGATAGAGTGCATCGTTATGTGATGGGGCTGGATCATTATTTGATTGATGGCTGTATGGCAGTGGCTCTTCAGCTAGGTATGGATATTGCTCGGGTACAAGCATATGCACAGGGGGTAGAGAATCGACATAGAGGATGTCAGCCAGATAGAGATTACGACAGAGGCCAGCATAAGAGGGTTAGATCGGCTGGTTATTGTTACATCCCGTATTTTTTTGAACGTCGGATTAATTGTAAGTTGAGGTGGGGCCCACATGTCAAGATTTTTTTTATTTTTTTTTTGGGACATGTGACAAATTATATGAATCACATATGTGAAGTTAAACACAAGTCAAGAAGGACCCTTGGGCCAAATCAAAGTGGAAGCCCTCCAAAAGGGACAATTTAAGGAAGCATTTTCGGATGATCTGACTTCTAGGGGCAAAAACGGTATTATAAATTTGGAATTTGGGAAAACGCCCAGAAATAAAAGTTGTAGATAATAGAATTAGCTTTCCATCCATAGGTCGTGGGCCCTCATACGATATCGGGATCAAACGTTATGACCGTTTTACTGAACGAAGGTCCAGGAAGAAAAAAAGGTCTGCGCGATCGCGCCTGGGAGGGGCGCGAACGCGCAGAAGAAAATCTGTAACACAGCGCGAACGCGCCAGAAGGTGGCGCGATCGCGCTGAACACTATTCTAGACAGTTCTGGCAGATTCTAAAAGGTTATATAACGGGGCTTTAGCCCCCAATCAACAACAAAACACCCTCTAAGCCTCCCCAAAATCTCTGAAAACTTCCACCAACTTCCACCCATCAATTTGCACGCAAATCAAAATATAATTTTCAAATTCCGGTCCAGACAGCGCACAGTTACAACTACAAAATTGTGTAGTAATGTGTTGTGGCTCAAGGTCAGGGTGAAGAAGTGAAGATACAGAAATATTATCGCGATATAGGTATGAATCTTTCATTGTTAACATTAATCTTGGTTGATTTATGGAAAAGGAGTTGTTTAACTGCTGTAAATTAATTTGGTTGGTGGAAATATGGTACAAACACCATATGGGATGTTTTATGGAATAATTTGATGTGGGAAATAATACTATTGATTCTGGTATTGTTATTGTTGTGCTGGTTGTTGAATTGAGAATTCGGGCTAGACATATAAACAGGGGAGATGCTGCCCAAATTTCTGTAGAAAGATGTTAACTTAAGATTCAATTCCTAAGAGCGTATAATTAATATTTGGTAATTGTGACCATTTGTAGAATTTGGAGAGTTTGGGATTTGAATTTGGAAGTTGGAAACTTGTTATGAAATTGTATGCCAAAGATTTGATGTTTTGCATAAGTTATGACTTTGGCGGAAAATTGTATATCATGTATATCGAGTGTATAACTTGAGGAAAACGATATGAAATGTTTCTAGAACTATATGGTGATGATCTTGATTGTTGATGAATGTGAAATTATTGATATTAGTTGAAAGTTTGGGTTGAATTGAAGATTATGTCAACTTGTGAGAAAAATGACTAGTTGAAGGATATTTGTGTTTTTAATGTTCATTGTTGATATTGATGTTGTCGTTTGGGTTGTTGTTGATAATCTATAGCCGAGTTGAATTCTCGGGGTGCTATATGTATAGGGGAAGTGCTGCCGAAATTTCGGTAGACAAATATGCATTAAGTTGAAATTATGGTATTTATAACTTACAATTGGTAAACTTGACCAATTGCAGTTTTTCGACGAAACGGGAAGTGAGTTTGGAAAGGCGTAAGGAGCGTGAAAGGTATGTAAAGCAACCCCAATTCTTCCCTTGGCATGCCCTTAGTGTGTTAGGGTCGGATCCGGGCCTTGAAGGACCTCTTGATGGCCCTCGGAATCCGCAAGAGAAAATTTCAGTTTTTCCTTCAGTAGAATTGAACCATTTTGATACGCTATTTCTTGGAATTATGCAATTTTGCTCTCAATCACTTAAAAATTCATGGAATATCTGTAGAACCTTTTTAGGTGATACCATAAGCTTAGAGGGCATAATTTGAGCCCGCCGCCTTGTTTGTCCCGAGGCGGGCCCACTATTTCCGGTTTTGCCCTTAATGTGTTAAAGCTTCCTTTTTAAGCGATTTTTGAAAGAAATGCTTCGATTACCCTACTAATCGCTTAACGAATATTATTTTAAATATTCTACTAAATATTATAAATTATTTTGACACTCGGAATGACTTCAGGAAAGTTATATTTCTGTAATTTATTATGATATCCGAAATACATTTATTATGATTCCGTCTGACTCCATGGATTTGTTTGGCTTTGATACGCTTCATCGAGTCTTTGAAAACATTTTATGATATTTTTAAATTGCATTAGTCTCTCACTACTCCATTCGTGGATGTCCCAATGTTTCCCACACTGAGCCCGGGCCAGGATATGTTGTCAAGCGTGATTCTCTGCATTGTTCGCCGCGTCCCGATGTGAGGGGGCAGGTATACGCGTACATGGGTCTGTGGAGTATGATGTGCCATGTCCGCCTATTCTGATCTGATCTGTTATGGCCATTTTGATATGACATTTTATGATGCGGGGCCACGCCCCTTTTTCTGATTCCTCTGTATGGTGGCACCAGTGTCGGGAGGGTGGCCACGTTCTGTCTGCCGAGTCCCGTGGCAGGGACCGGATATGATATGACATATGTTTTTGTACACATTCTGTCTGTTTTGGAAATATGCATTTGACACTCTGGATTTTGTACTCATTTTCTGTAATCATTATGATTTGACTTCTGTGATTCCGCTTTACATATTCAGTACATATTTCGTACTGACCCCCTTTCTTCGGGGGCTGCGTTTTCATGCCGCGCAGGTACAGACGACAGGTTCGCTGATCCATCTGTTTAGGATCCCATCTCTGCTATTTTGGGGCGCTCTCTTCTTCAGAGCCCATCTTTTGGTACAGTCTGTCACTGCTATCTGGATATGTACATTATTCTGGGTATGACGGGGCCCTGTCCCGTCTTATGATTATGATATGTTCTGTAGAGGTCTGTGGATATATCTGTGTGGGTTCTGTACATATGTTTGGGATATTTTGTTCTATGATGGCCTTATCGGCCTATGTGTGCCAAGTCTGCTTTTCTGTTAAATTCTGTAGCGTCCACTGATATTATTATTATATTATTATTCTGTTAATATGCTAATTTGGGTATCGGGTACGTATAGGTGCCCAGCTCGGGCACTGGTCGCGGCCCACGGGGTTGGGTCGTGACAAAAGTGGTATCAGAGCGGTTCGTCCTCGGAATGTCCACAGACCGTGTCTAGTAGAGTCTTGTTTATCGGTGTGTTGTGCACCACGCCTATAAACAGGAGGCTACAGGGAATTTAGGATACTACCCTTCTTTCTATCTTAGATCGTGCGTTAGAGCTGTGTTATCAGGATGACTCCTCCCTAACGAATGGTTACATTTGCAGATATGCCTCCAAAAAAGGCGACAGCGGCCCAAAAGGCCAAGTCAGTGGCCGTAGGAGAGACTAGCCGGGTCCAGAGGACTACCAGGGCCCAGGCATATATTGCTCCGGAGACTTTTCCCCAGACAGAGGGTTCTTCTACACCGCCACTCGTGGAGGAGATTGGGGCGGTCGCAGCCGCAGATCGGGGGGCGGCTCCACCGCCAGCTCCCGCAGTTCCAGTACCTGAGCCTCCAGCTCCACGACCAGGCACTGAGGATCAGTCTATGAGAGAGGCAGTCTAGTTGCTGACGAGACTTGTGGCAGGGCAGGTTCAAGGGCATGGACTGGGAGGTGACCGGGCAGTCAGGCGTGATAGTTCGAGAGCCCGTGAGTTTTTGACTTGTAGTCCTCCAGAGTTCTTCGGGACAAAGCCCGAGGAGGATCCCGAGGAGTTTATCAGGAAGATGCGGCGCACCTTACATTTGATTAATGCTTCCGAGACAGAGTCAGTCGCGTTGGCTTCGTACCGGTTGTATGATGTAGCAGCTAATTGGTACGAGTCTTGGGAGTTAGCCAGAGGCGTTGGTGCTCCCCCAGCAGTCTGGGATGAGTTTTCTGAGGCTTTTCTTGGACACTTCCTACCTCCGGAGCTACGACGGGCTAGGGCCGACAGATTTTTATTGCTGAGACAGAGGGGTCGCAGCGTTCGAGATTACAGTCTGGAGTTTGATTCGTTGGCCCGATATGCACCTGCTGTGGTAGCTACTATGACTGACAGGATGCACAGGTACATTATGGGGCTGGACGATTATTTGGTCGACAGTTGTTTGGTGTTGGCTGCTCAGCCCAGTATGGATATTGCCCGTATACAGGCACATGCCCAGGGTATGGAGGACCGGCGTAGAGGACATCAGCCCGACAGGAGCCTGGATCGGAGACAACCCAAGAGGGCCAGATCAGCTGGGTATTCTGGGGAGTCTTGGAGTAGGCAGCCTCAGGAACAGCAGCAGTCTAGCAGACATCCTTCCCAGCCGGCACAGAGCACACCTCCGCAGTTTACAGGTCGAAGATTCGATAGCCCAGGGTATTCAGGAGCAGGCCAGAGCTCCAGGGCTTCAGGTCCGCGGACAGATGGGGGTTCCGGTCAGATGAGGCCACCCAGGCCTCTGTGTTCTTATTGTGGCAGATATCATCCTAGAGAATGCTACAGAGTCACCGGTGCATGTTTTTCTTGTGGCCGTCAGGGCCATTCTGTGAGAGATTGCCCGTATAAGGGTAATTTGGGTGGTGCAGCGCAGCCTACCGGATTAGCTGTTGGTTCATCATCTTCATCTGTAGCTATGCACCCCCCGGGACAAGGTACATCAGCACCAGCAGGCCGCGGTAGAGGCCGTGGCGGAGCTTCCAGTTCTGGCGGTCCTTCGAACCGCATCTATTCCCTGACTAGTCGACAGGATTCGGAGACGCCACCAAATGCGGATATAGGTATATTATTATTCCTTTCTCGAAATATATGTGTAATGATCGGTCTAGGCTCTATTTTGTGGTACATTTGCCCGTCCTAGTTACTAATAGGATTGAGGAAACATCCGAATTGACAAAAACCGTTGGGGTAGCCGTGCATATAATAAAAGGTGAGTCTTGAAGATTTAGAGGGCTAATATAATAAATGCATAATTAGAAAAATGAAACACCCTCTCTAGAGCGGAGTGGGACCCGCTACGAAAATTGTTCGGAAATTGTTAAGACCCCAGTTTGCCCTAGATTGCGTAAAAAGGGTCGTGTGAGGAAGTGGGTGCTATTATATCAGCGTTAACGTGTCTAAGTGAACTAAAGTTTCGAGGTTAAGCGTGCTAGGGCCAGAGCAATTCTGGGATGGGTGAACCCCTGAGAAGTAAACAAAATTTTCACAAGTATAGGAATAAGGGACGAATGGAAAATTTGGGATAACCTAAAGGAGATTAGGATATGCGGAGTGATTAGAAACCCTCAAGAAATCAGGTAGACTAAGACAAGATAAGCTGGTGAGGAAGAAGATAGCGCAATGCAGCTTGGGACCGAGAGTAAGTTTGAATAGGCGTTTGGGAACTGTTTTGTGAGAGAAATGGTAGTAAATGTGTATGTGTGCATATGACGCCCCATTCATGACTGTACCGACCGACAAGTGGACCTCAGCAGCCAGTGTCGCGAGGTATGAAAGATATTAACTGAACAGAATTTGAGAGACAAAGCGAAAGACATGGTACAGATATTTCAAGTAAACTGACACTAATTCCGTCGCTAGCTAAGGCCGGGACGTTCTAGCACAACGATGTTCGGAAATAGAAAGAAAACGAGTACGTAAAAGGAGGATAGTAATAGTAACGATTGGGAAATTTTGAAGGAAAGAAAGAGACCTCTTCGACGTATTATAATACCCCATAAGGCTAGTTGAACATTCGAGGACGAATGTTCTAAAGGGGGGGAGGAAGTTACATCCCGTATTTTTTTGAACGTCGGATTAATTGTAAGTTGAGGTGGGGCCCACATGTCAAGATTTTTTTTTTTTTTTGGGACATGTGACAAATTATATGAATCACATATGTGAAGTTAAACACAAGTCAAGAAGGACCCTTGGGCCAAATCAAAGTGGAAGCCCTCCAAAAGGGACAATTTAAGGAAGCATTTTCGGATGATCTGACTTCTAGGGGCAAAAACGGTATTATAAATTTGGAATTTGGGAAAACGCCCAGAAATAAAGGTTGTAGATAATAGAATTAGCTTTCCATCCATAGGTCGTGGGCCCTGATACGATATCGGGATCAAACGTTATGACCGTTTTACTGAACGAAGGTCCAGGCAGAAAAAAAGGTCTGCGCGATCGCGCCTGGGAGGGGCGCGAACGCGCAGAAGAAAATCTGTAACACAGCGCGAACGCGCCAGAAGGTGGCGCGATCGCGCTGAACACTTTTCTAGACAGTTCTGGCAGATTCTAAAAGGTTATATAACGGGGCTTTAGCCCCCAATCAACAACAAAACACCCTCTAAGCCTCCCCAAAATCTCTGAAAACTTCCACCAACTTCCACCCATCAATTTTCACGCAAATCAAAATATAATTTTCAAATTCCGGTCCAGACAGCGCACAGTTGCAACTACAAAATTGTGTAGTAATGTGTTGTGGCTCAAGGTCAGGGTGAAGAAGTGAAGATACAGAAATATTATCGCGATATAGGTATGAATCTTTCATTGTTAACATTAATCTTGGTTGATTTATGGAAAAGGAGTTGTTTAACTGCTGTAAATTAATTTGGTTGGTGGAAATATGGTACAAACACCCTATGGGATGTTTTATGGAATAATTTGATGTGGGAAATAATACTATTGATTCTGGTATTGTTATTGTTGTGCTGGTTGTTGAATTGAGAATTCGGGCTAGACATATAAACAGGGGAGATGCTGCCCAAATTTCTGTAGAAAGATGTTAACTTAAGATTCAATTCCTAAGAGCGTATAATTAATATTTGGTAATTGTGACCATTTGTAGAATTTGGAGAGTTTGGGATTTGAATTTGGAAGTTGGAAACTTGTTATGAAATTGTATGCCAAAGATTTGATGTTTTGCATAAGTTATGACTTTGGCGGAAAATTGTATATCATGTATATCGAGTGTATAACTTGAGGAAAACGATATGAAATGTTTCTAGAACTATATGGTGATGATCTTGATTGTTGATGAATGTGAAATTATTGATATTAGTTGAAAGTTTGGGTTGAATTGAAGATTATGTCAACTTGTGAGAAAAATGACTAGTTGAAGGATATTTGTGTTTTTAATGTTCATTGTTGATATTGATGTTGTCGTTTGGGTTGTTGTTGATAATCTATAGCCGAGTTGAATTCTCGGGGTGCTATATGTATAGGGGAAGTGCTGCCGAAATTTCGGTAGACAAATATGCATTAAGTTGAAATTATGGTATTTATAACTTACAATTGGTAAACTTGACCAATTGCAGTTTTTCGACGAAACGGGAAGTGAGTTTGGAAAGGCGTAAGGAGCGTGAAAGGTATGTAAAGCAACCCCAATTCTTCCCTTGGCATGCCCTTAGTGTGTTAGGGTCGGATCCGGGCCTCGAAGGACCTCTTGATGGCCCTCGGAATCCGCAAGAGAAAATTTCAGTTTTTCCTTCAGTAGAATTGAACCATTTTGATACGCTATTTCTTGGAATTATGCAATTTTGCTCTCAATCACTTAAAAATTCATGGAATATCTGTAGAACCTTTTTAGGTGATACCATAAGCTTAGAGGGCATAATTTGAGCCCGCCGCCTTGTTTGTCCCGAGGCGGGCCCACTATTTCCGGTTTTGCCCTTAATGTGTTAAAGCTTCCTTTTTAAGCGATTTTTGAAAGAAATGCTTCGATTACCCTACTAATCGCTTAACGAATATTATTTTAAATATTCTACTAAATATTATAAATTATTTTGACACTCGGAATGACTTCAGGAAAGTTATATTTCTGTAATTTATTATGATATCCGAAATACATTTATTATGATTCCGTCTGACTCCATGGATTTGTTTGGCTTTGATACGCTTCATCGAGTCTTTGAAAACATTTTATGATATTTTTAAATTGCATTAGTCTCTCACTACTCCATTCGTGGATGTCCCAATGTTTCCCACACTGAGCCCGGGCCAGGATATGTTGTCAAGCGTGATTCTCTGCATTGTTCGCCGCGTCCCGATGTGAGGGGGCAGGTATACGCGTACATGGGTCTGTGGAGTATGATGTGCCATGTCCGCCTATTCTGATCTGATCTGTTATGGCCATTTTGATATGACATTTTATGATGCGGGGCCACGCCCCTTTTTCTGATTCCTCTGTATGGTGGCACCAGTGTCGGGAGGGTGGCCACGTTCTGTCTGCCGAGTCCCGTGGCAGGGACCGGATATGATATGACATATGTTTCTGTACACATTCTGTCTGTTTTGGAAATATGCATTTGACACTCTGGATTTTGTACTCATTTTCTGTAATCATTATGATTTGACTTCTGTGATTCCGCTTTACATATTCCGTACATATTTCGTACTGACCCCCTTTCTTCGGGGGCTGCGTTTTCATGCCGCGCAGGTACAGACGACAGGTTCGCTGATCCATCTGTTTAGGATCCCATCTCTGCTATTTTGGGGCGCTCTCTTCTTCAGAGCCCATCTTTTGGTACAGTCTGTCACTGCTATCTGGATATGTACATTATTCTGGGTATGACGGGGCCCTGTCCCGTCTTATGATTATGATATGTTCTGTAGAGGTCTGTGGATATATCTGTGTGGGTTCTGTACATATGTTTGGGATATTTTGTTCTATGATGGCCTTATCGGCCTATGTGTGCCAAGTCTGCTTTTCTGTTAAATTCTGTAGCGTCCACTGATATTATTATTATATTATTATTCTGGTAATATGCTAATTTGGGTATCGGGTACGTATAGGTGCCCAGCTCGGGCACTGGTCGCGGCCCACGGGGTTGGGTCGTGACAGTTATCCTGGTAAGTTTCGAGGCAGGCAGCCTCAGCAGTGTACCGAGTATGTAAGGCATGAATAGTAGCATACGGAAAGTATAAAACGGAAATAACGACATAAGAGAATAATAGCACATGTCCTGAGGTAGAAACATAACATGTATATATATATACCCTTGGCAGGTGCTATGCGTACTTAGCTTTCCTTTAAGAATATTTCCTTGTTCATATACATATACATATAAAATAGGACATCTCATATTGCCGAGGCGTCGGCAGCCGATCCATTTAACCATAAATATACACATCCCGCGTCCTAGCATCCCGCGTCCGGGCATCCCGCGTCCGGGACGATATCATATCATGTAATGCCAACTGATCAGGTGGATATGCGTTCATAACGCTCTGCCCTTACCTCCATTTTCCCCGTATACACATGCATATATCATGTACATATATCATCGTCTATAGCGCTCTAGCTCTTTTATCATATACATATACGTGTATCATGTGCATGTATCAGCGTCTATAGCGCTCTAGCTCTTTCGTCATGTGCATGTTTTAAAAATATATACACATATCTTACATACATTTACATGTCTTATATGCATTTACGTATCCTATATACATATGTCTCATAGGCACGCAGGAAAGCCCAAAGAAGAATCATGTAGTCATCGGAGTGACGTAAGGTCGGTGACCTCCAATTATATTATAGAATACTCGTGATCGCTTTGTCTCACCTTGAAGGAACGAGTATTTTAAGGTGAGACTACCAACGGGGAATAATATTAAAGTAAACATAGAATGAAATCAGGGCATCATAGATGACAGTTCATAGACTTTGAAATCTTTTAGAAAATAAAGTCATAGCTAGGAAATATAAATAAGATTCAAAAATTAGTTTATCATTTTCATGTTTACATAAGATACTTAGCTTAGTCATCTTAGTCATAGAGTCGTTCCGGTAGTACGTATCATAGGCATATTCTCTTATCTAACATCATTGTTATCATTATCGTCATGGAAGTGCCCTCGTTAGAGGAGTCATAGTATTTATCATTTGGTAACGAAATCGGGATCAAAGGTTCCATTTGGATTCACTTCAAGTACGTCAAGCAAGACTGTAAGGAAAAATCCGAGAGTAGCGGGCCCACCTCGGGCCGGATGGGGTGACGTATATGATTTACATATATTATGTGTCATGTCATTACTTGTGAGGGTCCTAGGGTAATCGGGTCCCACTTATGCAAGTTCTAGGGGTTTAAGAGGTCTTTCCATCATTTGCACACTTTCTAGTTCAATTCTATTGAACAAAAAGTGGAAAACTTTGGATGCGGATTCCGGGGAAGAGAGTTGTCCCCGAGGCGCATACCCAACTTATTCCGTCTAAGACATGCCATAGAAAGAAGGGTGAAACCTTACATACCTCTTTCCGCTTCTTTTGCTATTCCGAATTCACGTTGCAATCTCGTCATAATCTGCAAATTGGTCATGTTTACCAAAACTCTTATTAGGATACTTAGAGTTGAATTCTTAAGGAAACATTTGGCTACCGAAATTTCGGCAGCACTTCCCCTATAAATACTCCATCCCACCAAGTTCAACTTGGCTAATTTCAATCAACAACAATCCCGGGAATTCAAACCCGGCCAAAATATCAACCACAATTCCAACAACAACAATACTAACAACTTCCATATTCAATCAACTTACTACTTCTTCCAAAAACTTTCTAACTTTAATGAAAACAATCACAACCTCATGATCTATATTCCAACAACATCATACTAACCACATTACCTTCCATGCATGCAAGAACATTACATTCAATTCACATAACTTCTAAAACAAACCTCCACCTACTTCAACTTCACAAAATTATTATGCATTCATTAGCAATCTAGCATCCACAATTCAACTACAACCAAAACATTAAATAGAATTGACTCCTTTTCTTCCATATTACTCTACAACTACACGGCCAACATCAAGCATACACACTACAACCCCTCCAAATTTATTCAACTTCCATTTTCCACATATCATTCACAACAATAACAACCAAACACTAGATAAATTAATTAAAACACAATTTCTACACACATATACATGTTCCATACCTCACGGCCACACCCCTATTTTTATCTATTTCATGAATTTCATCCATTTTAACATACTACAACACATATAAACCATTCATAACACATAAAGAAAGATCAAAACTCACCTTTCTTCTTCAACTTCTCACTTGACTACAACTTGGCAACTTGTATGATTTTGAATCTTTCTTGCTCCAACAACAACTCCACCTTGTTAAGCACCCTTTACTTGGTAGGGATTGATTTTTGAAGAATTATTATCAATTTTGCTCATGGACTTTCTCTATGGCCGAAATGGCCTTAAGCTTTTCTCTCTTCTTTCTCTTGTTCTTCTTTTCTTGAAACCTCTAGAACTTATTGTGATAAGGATGACTTAGTCATCCTTTTATTGACCAAATTTTATTTAATATTGGCTTGGGCCATAACCATGGCCGGTTGGGCCTCACAAATTTGGGCCTTATTATTTTTTTTGATTTTTTTGGGCCAACTCGGTTTGGTCCCGAGTTGGGCCTAGCCCACTGACCTTGCGACCTTAAAACGTTCATATCTCCTTGTGCCGACGTCACCTGGGGACCCACGACCTATGGTTGGAAAGCTAATTCAATTATCTACAACTTCTATTTCTTGGTACTTTTCCAAATTCCAAACTTATAATACCGTTTTTACCCCTTGAAGTCAGATCACCCGAAATCGTTTTCTTAAAAATATTCGTTTGGAAGACTTCCACTTTGATTTGGCCCAAGGGTCCTTCTTGAGTCGTGTTTAACTTCTCATATGTGATTCATATGAATTTTTAGATGTCCCAAAAAAAAAATCTCGATGTGTGGGTCCCACCTCAGCAAATAATCTGACGTTAAAAAATACGGGATATAACAGTATGGAGGAGGTGTCACACCCTAACCTTATTAGGGTGTGATGGGCACCCGACCCCATATTCGGAGCCGAGCGAACCCTCAGACTCTTATTACATACATACTCTCTTCAGATTTTCAAATCAAATCACAGGAAACATATATTAAGGCTTTCAGAAACTTTCTTTCTATCGTTCACAAATCAAACAAAATCTGTAGACATATGAAATCTGTAACATAACACAAACTGTCTCATCGGCAGATGGAGCCGTTGATACCAAACTGACATTCTGTACCCACGACTCTGTCTGCAAAGTCTCTAACACAAATCAGAAATCACAAATTATATACGCTCTGACCCGGCGATACTCCGGAGGGAAGTGGAGCTCGCCAATCCCGCTGAAACATCTCCTAGCAAGGTCTTCTGCTCATCTGGGTGTACCTGCGTGACATGAAACGCAGCCCCCGAAGAAAGGGGGTCAGTACGGAATATGTACTGAGTATTTAAAGCATGGAATAAAATGAACAAAATCACAAGCGAAACAAATGGTACAGGAGTAAGGGCGATATGCAAATTAATAAAAACAACTTACTGGAAACACAAACCATGCATGCCAAGAACGGTATCCGGTCCCTTGTGGGACTCGGGGAAAACGTGGCGCCACTTTGCCTTTGGCGCCACACACATCTAACTCCAGAAGTTTTGCTCCGTAATATCCGTCACAAATCATAATATCATATCATAATAACATATCATGTGTGGTTCAGCGAACCATAACACATCATAACACCGTAACACATCTAACTTCGGAATACATATATGGCACCCGACCCTCAAACGGGGGACCCGGCGAACCATACGCACGATACATACCGGCCCGGGACTCGACGAAGGAAATCATAACATATACACGAGCAGAGTAGTGAGAAACTAAATGTACATAAATCAAGACTCGATAGAATAATCGAACGTGCTATCAGGATATTCGTAGCAGATTACTCATAATAGAATACTTATATCAGATACTTATATCAGAATACTTATATCAGAATACTTACGTCAGAAAAATTGTATCAGAATACTTATGTCAGAATACTCATATCAAAATACTTATATCAGAATACTTATGTCAGAATACTCATATCGGAGTAGCTATATCAGAGAGGGCATACGAATCATAACAAACTCGGAATTAAGGAGTAAAATTACCTTAACGTACATATCATAACTTACTTGGCTCTAAGACATGCCAAAAGAAATAAAGGGTAAGCCTTACATACCTATTCCACGTCCTGTTAGCTATGCTTATTTTTCCCAAGCTTGTTAGTCTACATACAAAAGAATTCACATAATCATTAAATCCATTGTCATTCACTTGTCTTAACTTCTCAAATATATTCACTTATATTCTGCCGAAATTTCGGTAGCATCTCCCCTGTAAATATACCATCCCCGAGAATTTAACTCGGCTAAAACATTAACAACAACACCAACAACAATACCAACAGCATCAACAATCAATTCAAAATACATTCTAACATAGGTAACCTTCCTTCCCACATAGTTCATCAACATTCGATTTAACCACATACATTCAAGCCGTTATCAACGCTTGCATATTTAATTACTAGTTCGCGATCATTTGAACATAATCAAGAACATTTTCAACAAGCTACATAATATTCAAACAATTCCACCCAACACTATACTCACCCGAAACCTCCCAATTCCCACAAGCCAATCCTAACACATTTTTTTTTCTTCTTCCAAATTTCATGATTTACATTAACATTTCATATACTAACCACACTATCTCCCACCAATGCAAAAAGACTACATGCAAGTCACATTAGCTTCTACAACAACTTTCCAACAATTACAACTTCACTAGAATCATCATATCCTCATTTGCATCATAAAATACATATCAACATCAACTAGATTAGTACATAGAACTTAGTTCATATCTCACACCACACACACATATATATATTCGGTCACCTTCCAACACCCACAACTTCAACTAAATTCATCAAACTTTCATTTCCAATGTAGAGTCCACAATAACCACAACTAGAATACTACATAAAAATGAATTCATCTTGCCTACACCATACCTACATACACCAGCCATATCATGCAAACCCCCATATTTTTAATGAATTCTATCCATTCCTACATACTACAATGTAAATGAACCATTCATAACATATAAAAAGGGATTAAATCTTACCTTTTCTCTTTAACTTCTTCACTTGACCAAGGTGCGGAAACGATGAAACGGATGACTTACCGCCCCAAACAACTATACCACCTTGTAGAGGACCCTTGAATTAGTAGGAATACGTGAAGAAAATAATTTTTGGAACAATATTTCAAGGACCTAATTTGTCATGGTCTTGGCCGAATGGCCCTTCAAGTTGTTCTCCTTCTTTTTGTTTTTCTTTCTCTAAATTTTTCTTGAAGGTTCTAAGCATAAAATGAACATGTGATAGATATATATACAAAACCCTCATGTGGGGAGGGCATGGCCCACACCTCCCCCTTGGCCGGCCATGTATTACTTTCTTTTCCTTTTTTTTTTCCTTTGTAATTCATGTAGAATTATCTCCTCCTAATTCCAATTTTGCCCTTGGCCTTTCTCAATATTCTATACCAACCATATTCACAAATGATATTCACCCACAACTTGTACATCAAAATAGTCTTGCCGCTAATATTTCGCAAGCACCTCGAATTTTTCCGAACGTACAAAATACGGGCTATAACATCCTCCCCCCATTAGAACATTCGTCCTCGAATGTTCAACTGACCTTATGGGGTTTTATCACGCTTCGGGGGGGGGGGGGGGGGGTCCTTCTTATAGTCGTCCCTTCCTCCTTGCCCGTTTCTTTTCTTCCACACTCTCTTCTTTATAGTCGAACTCCTCAGTCTTCACATAAGTTCTCCTTCCGTGTCATGGGTTCTCTAACCCACTGTACCAAGTTAGTATCCTTGTCCTTCCCGGATCACCTCTTCTCTGTTACTGTTTCGTCATAGTACCTTAACAAGAGCCACGCATTTGGCACGCATTCTTCACTTAATGATTCAATATGGCCACAGGTTGTTCCTTACTCTTATTTATTTATAGTTTTGCAGTCTCAGTCATCATGCTATCGATATCCATCGGCTTTACGGTACACTCATTGTCAATTCGCTCCCGCTCCTTCCATGTATCTTTTTGACGTACCGATATATTTTGAACCCCGGTCCCGAGCTAATAAATTTCCTTTCTTGGCATTTGAAAATGTCGTAATTTCTCATAAGCTTAATATAGTATGGTCTCCCCCCCCCCCCTTTAAGGGATCCCTATATGCCAACAGTCCTTTTGTGAAGTCTTCGTTTGTAGTTTACTTACTCGTATTTCTTCTTAACTATGCGCTCGCATCGCAGTTGCGCATCCATGCTTTTTGAGCGCCCAATAGCTTCTGCCCTTAGCATAAAATCCTTATAGTCTATGCTTCCTCTATCCTTGCTCATCGAATCCTTAATTCTATCCATGACGCTATAACCGAGCGGTCTCCGACGTACATTCCTTACATTTCATTTTCATTTCTTCTAAGATCAAATCTCTCAGATCTCGCATAAATTTGCATTCCCTATCATAAATTTCCAAATCAACAACGTTAGCTCATTATCCTTATTATTTCCTTGGCGCGTAATCGGGTTCCTATTGCTAACTCATTACGGTATCCTTCTTATGCTTATGGTTAGAGGTTTCCAATTGCCCTGTGCCTAAACGCTCTCCTCTTCCTTTGACCAACCCATCATATATTTTTTTTCCTACTTTCATCCTTAACCTTCCTTAGGTTCTTTCCTCCTCGGACACTTTTCTTCTTTTGCCATTTGTGGCATCGGCCTCGAAGTTCATGAAATGTTTCTTTGAACGTGCGATTCTGTTTCACTCTTAAGTCATCTTCTCAGAAAGGCACTTCCATATCTGAGGCAACCACATTAATATGGCTGCACATCTATTCCTTTACATACCTTTTAAGGACCTAATCTCCTAACATCATCGCAATGCCTAATCATTTTTTTCTTGCTTCACATCTCCCGTCATCGTCACTATTCCTTTCGCCTTGCTTATTGAAATTAGTTTCTCGAACCTCACACATTCCTCTTTTGTTCCTTATTACCACACTTTATTCTTCTTACGTACCTACCTTCGAGTTTTTATCCAAGTAGTCTCATGCTTTATCAGCAATTTCTCTTGGGCTTCCCTTACCGGGATTTCTTACCTTTCACCTTTTTCCGACATTTTGGTCTCTTTGCCTTCCATTTACTTACTTTCTTTCTCAAGTATCACTATATCAGAATTTTCAATCATACCCTATAGAGAGAATAACATCAGCCTACCTTATAACATTGTGCCGTTCATTCTTGTTGTCACTTGAACTTCGGTACCCTTACTCAATTGGTGCCTTCTTTACCGTAGCACCGGTTGCTGGGACGCACATGTTCACCGATACAAACATATGTGGGATATCCTACGCATTCATATACATATATAGTTACTATCAACTAGTCCACGAAATACTTCCAAACACTATTCAAGCCTATCCTAATTCCAGATCTGTAATGCACCCTTTGTCTTTTCACCGAACCAATCTGCCTCGTTCTATGCGACCTCTTATGATCTTCAACCGTCCCGTATACTCTAGTTTCCTTTACGTTATTCTAACTTTTCATTTGTCTCTTGGATCTACACTTGTGAAAATTTTTAGCATACTTCCTAGGGGGGTCACCAATCCTCCCACCTTAGCACGCTTAACCTCGAAACTTCGATGGAATCTGGTGCCTAAATACTGATATAATCGCGTCCACTTCCTCGTATGGCCTTTATTACATGACCTGGAGCAAGTAGAAGTATTACAGACTCCGAGACATATTCGTAATACCTTCTTTCTTGTACAATTACTATTTTACCCTTTTCGATTCCCAATGTTCACTTTTCACTTGTGTGTATGATTATTGCCCGTCCTGGGCTACCAGATTCCCGATGGTGGCGAACATACCTTCATCGCCGTTACTTACGCATACTCGGTTACCAACCTGTTTGGGTTTCCACTCAGCGTCTTTACATCATAGTCTACAGCAAACTGATCGTCGACTTCCTCCGAATTTTCCAACAAACCTTGCTTCTACTGAACCTTGAATATTATCCATTTGAATCCTCTGGACTGCTAATCGTCTTTCTCGCTATTATTCTTCGTGTCATACCAAATCCATAACCATTCTGAAACGACTCGCCCCACTTATCGTCCGTTTACGAGATTTCCTTTCCACACTCCTTCCTATTAGGCGTACCGAAATATTCTAGCAGAATCTCCTTTACCGTTCCTATCTTTCAAAACCTGCGCACGGTAAATACCAACGATGCCTTACAAGACACACACACACACACACACTGGAATATGTCATATATATATGACATATTCCAGCCACCCAGAGCTTCCAACTTCAGGTAACTGAACAAATATGTCAATACTTACCCCTGTGACTTTCCATGTCGCCACTTACCTTTTTCCGTCGTATGTAAGGCTTACATAAGAAATTTCATTTCCTATGGCTTGGCTCTATCGCACGATCTAGGACAGAAAGAAGGTCAACAATCCCTAGATGCCCTGTAGCCTCCTGTTTATAAATGTGGCCGGCTTCACACCATAAACAGGACTCTACTGGACACGACTTTGCAGACAACTCCGAGGACAGACCTGCTCTGATACCACTTTGTCACACCCTAACCTTATTAGGGTGTGATGGGCACCCGACCCCATATTCGGAGCCTAGCGAACCCTCAGACTCTTATTACATAGATACTCTCTTCAGATTTTCAAATCAAATCACATGAAACATATAGTAAGGCTTTCAGAAACTTTCTTTCTATCGTTGACAAATCAAACAAAATCTGTAGACATATGAAATCTGTAACATAACAGAAACTGCCTCATCGGCTGATGGAGCCGCTCACACCAAACTGACAGTCTGTACCCACGACTCTGTCTGCAAAGTCTCTAACACAAATTAGAAATCACAACTTATATACGCTCTGACCCGGCGATACTCCGGAGGGAAGTGGAGCTCGCCAATCCCGCTGAAACACCTCCTAGCAAGGTCTTCTGCTCATCTGGGTGTACCTGCGTGGCATGAAACACAGCCCTCGAAGAAAGGGGGTCAGTACGGAATATATACTGAGTATGTAAAGCATGGAATAAAATGAACAAAATCACAAGCGAAACAAATGGTACATGAGTAAGTGGGATATGCAAATTAATAAAAACAACTTACTGGAAACACAAACCATGCATGCCAAGAACGGTATCCGGTCCCTTGCGGGACCTGGGGAAAACGTGGTGCCACCCTGCCTTTGGCGCCACACACATCTAACTCCAGAAGTTTTGCTCTGTAATCTCCGTCACAAATCATAATATCATATCATAATAACATATCATATGTGGTTTAGCGAACCATAACACATCATAATACCGTAACACATCTAACTTTGGAATACATATATGGCACCCGGCCCTCAAACGGGGATCCGGCGAACCAAACGCACGATACATACCGCCCCGGGACTCGGCGAAGGAAATCATAACATATGCACGTGCAGAGTAGTGAGAAACTAAATGCACATAAATCAAGACTCGATGGAATAATAGAACGTGCTATCAGGATATTCGTAGCATATTACTCATAACAGAATACTTATATCAGAATACTTATGTCAGAATACTCATATCGGAGTACTTATATCAGAGAGGGCATACAAATCATAACAAACTCGGAATTAAGGAGTAAAATTACCTTAACGTACATATCATAACTTACTTGGGTCTAAGACATGCCAAAACAAATAAAGTGTAAGCCTTACATACCTGTTCCACGTTCTGTTAGCTATGCTTATTTTTCCCAAGCTTGTTAGTCTACATACAAAAGAATTCACATAATCATTAAATCCATTGCCATTCACTTATCATAACTTCTCAAATAAATTCACTTATATTCTGCCGAAATTTCGGCAGCATCTCCCCAGTAAATATACCATCCCCGAGAATTTAACTCAGCTAAAACATCAACAACAACACTAACAACAATACCAACAACATCAACAATCAATTCAAAATGCATTCTAACATAGGTAACCTTCCTTCCCACATAGTTCATCGACATTCGATTTAACCACATACATTCAAGCCGTTATCAACGCTTGCATATTTATTTACTAGTTCGCGATCATTTGAACATAATCAAGAACATTTTCAACAAGCTACATAATATTCAAACAATTCCACCCAACACTATACTCACCCGAAACCTCCCAATTCCCACAAGCCAATCCTAACACATTTTTTTTTCTTCTTCCAAATTTCATGATTTACATTAACATTTCATATACTAACCACACTATATCCCACCAATGCAAAAAGACTACATGCAAGTCACATTAGCTTCTACAACAACTTTCCAAAAATTACAACTTCACTAGAATCATCATATCCTCATTTGCATCATAAAATACATATCAACAACAACTAGATTAGTACATAGAACTTAGTTCATATCTCACACCACACACACATATATATTCGGTCACCTTCCAACACCCACAACTTCAACTAAATTCATCAAACTTTCATTTCCAATGTAGAGTCCACAATAACCACAACTAGAATACTACATAAAAATGAATTCATCTTGCCTACACCATACCTACATACACCGGCCATATCATGCAAACCCCCATATTTTTCATGAATTCTATCCATTCCTACATACTACAATGTAAATGAACCATTCATAACATATAAAAAGGGATTAAATCTTACCTTTTCTCTTTAACTTCTTCACTTGACCAAGGTGCGGAAACGATGAAACGGATGACTTACCGCCCTAAACAAATATACCACGTTGTAGAGGACCCTTGAATTAGTAGGAATACGTGAAGAAAATAATTTTTGGAACAAGATTTCAAGGACCTAATTTGTCAAGGTCTTGGCCGAATGACCCTTCAAGTTGTTCTCCTTCTTCTTGTTTTTCTTTCTCTAAATGTTTCTTGAAGGTTCTAAAGCATAAAATGAACATGTGATAGATATATATACAAAACCCTCATGTAGGGAGGGCATGGCCCACACCTCCCCCTTGGCCGGCCATGTACTACTTGTTTTTCCTTTTTTTTTTTTGCTTTGTAATTCATGAAGAATTATCTCCTCCTAATTCCAAATTTTCCCTTGGCCTTTCTCAATAGTCTATACCAACCATATTCACAAATGATATTCACCCACAACTTGTACATTAAAATAGTCTTGCCGCTAATTTTTCGCAAGCACCTCAAATTTTTCCGAACGTACAAAATACGGGCTATAACAGGAGGTCCAGGTGGGGTGGCTCAGCCCACTGGATCGGTTGCTAGTTCATCTTCTTTTGTAGCTATGCGCCCTATGGGCTAGGGTATTCAGACATCAGCAGACCGTGGTAGAGGTCATGGCGGAGCTTCCAGTTCTAACGGTCCTTCGAACCACATATATGCCTTGGCTAGTAGGCAGGATCAGGAGGCGTCACCGAATGTGGTTACAGGTATATTATCGATTTTCTCTCGGGACGTATATGCATTGATAGATCCAGGCTCCACCATATCATATATATCTCCCTTTGTTGCTAGTAGAATCGGGATAAAACCTGAGTTGATAGAACCATTAGAAGTAGCTACACTAGTAGGAGATTCTGTCATAGCAAAGCAAGTATATAGAAATTGTTCGGTGATTATATATAGTCGTCACACCGTGGCAGATCTGATAGAGTTAGATATGACGGAGTTTGATGTTATTATGGGTATGGATTGGTTAGCTTCTTGTTATACTAATGTTGATTGTAGAGAAGGGATAGTTCGATTTCAATTCCCAGGAGAGCCGATTATAAAGTGGATGGGGAATACAGCATCGCCGAGGGGTAAGTTTATTTCATACCTCGAGGCAAGAAAGATGGTTAGAAAGGGTTATATTTGTCATCTGGTTCGTGTGCATGACTTGAAAGTAGAGGTACCGACTCTTCAGTCAGTCCCGATAGTTAATGAATTTCCAGATGTATTCCCAGACGAACTTCCAAGTCTTCCTCCTGAGCGGGAGATAGAGTTTACTATAGATGTATTGCCAGATATTTAGCCCATATCTATTCCTCCTTATAGAATGGCACCTACAGAGCTAAAGGAGTTAAAAGAGCAACTGAGGGACTTATTAGAAAAGGGCTTCATCAGGCCTAGCACATCACCTTGGGCAACACCGGTATTATTTGTGAGAAAGAAAGATGGGTTGCTGCGGATGTGTATTGATTATAGGCAGCTGAATAAAGTAACAATAAAGAATAGATATCCCCTCCCCTGGATTGATGATTTATTTGACCAGTTGCAGGGTGCTAAATACCTTTCAAAGATAGACTTACGGTCAGGCTTTCATCAGGTGCGGGTAAAGGAGGCAGATATTCTGAAGACTACATTCAGGACCCGATACGGGCATTATGAGTTTAGAGTGATGTCTTTTGGGCTGACCAATACTCCAGCGGTATTTATGGATTTAATGAACCGAGTGTTGAAACCATTCCTAGATATGTTCATGATTGTGTTTATCGATGATATTCTGGTCTATTCACTTTTAGCAGAGAAGCATGCAGATTAATTGAGGACGGTACTTAGGGTGCTCCAACACCAGAAGTCGTATGCTAAGTTCTCGAAATGCGAATTCGGGTTGACTTCAGTAGCATTCTTGGGGAATATTGTTGGAGCTGATGGTATTCGGGTAGATACACAGAAAATCGAGGCTGTAAAGACTTGGCCTAGACCTACGACACCTACTGAGGTACGCAGGATATTACGGGAGATTTGTAGAAAAGTTTGCCTCAAGTTCAGCGCCTTTAACAAGGCTAACTCAGAAGGAAGCTAAGTTCCAGTGGACTGATGCATGTGAGCAAAGCTTCCAGTTGTTGAAAGACAAGCTGACTACGACTCCAGTCTTAACTCTTCCAGAGGGACCAGATGGCTATGTTATTTATTGTGATGCTTCAGGTGTTGGACTAGGTTGTGTATTGATGCAGCATGACAGGGTTATAGCCTATGCTTCCCGACAGCTCAGAAAGCACGAAAGGAATTATCCTACTCATTATCTGGAGTTAGCAGCGGTAATTCATGCCTTGAAGATATAGAGGCATTACTTATATGGTGTTCATGTTGATGTTTATACGGATCACAAGAGTCTCCAATATATCTTTCAGTAGAAAGAGCTGAATTTGTGACAGAGGCGGTGGTTAGAGTTATTAAAGGATTATGATGTTGATATCCTATACCATTCAGGGAAAGCAAATGTTGTAGCAGATGCTCTTAGCCGTAAATCTATGGGTAGCTTGACAGATGTGCAACCAGAAAAGAAGGAGATAGTTCGTGAGATTTACCGACTAGCTAACCTTGGAGTCCGTTTGGCTGATTCTAGAGATGGTGGAGTTTCTGTTCGAGAAGTTTCTGAATCCTCTATCATAGAAGAGGTAAAGATACGCCAGTACGAGGACTCTGTCCTGGCACGGTATAGAGATGCAGCTCTTCAAAAGGAGAAGACCCCGTTCAAAGTTACACCTGATGGCGTGTTACGATATGAAGGCAGATTATGTGTACCTGAGGTTACAGGGCTACCAAAACAGGTTATGGGAGAGGCACACTATGCCCGTTATTCTGTTCATCCAGGGTCGACGAAGATGTATCATGACCTCAGATGTTTATATTGGTGGGATGGCATGAATAAGGACATAGCGGAGTTTGTTGCTCAGTGCCTGAATTGTTAACAGGTTAAGGTCGAGCATCAGAAACCTGGTGAATTATTACAGGAGATAGAGATCCCAACCTGGAAATGGGAAGTAATTAATAAGGACTTCATTACAGGTTTACCTCGCACTCTACGAAAGTATGACTCTATATGGGTTATTGTAGATAGGCTGACAAAATCAGCCCATTTTCTTCCAGTCAGGACTACTTATTCAGCTGAGGACTATGCAAGGTTATATATCAGGGAGATAGTAAGACTCCATGGGGTTCCCACATCTATTATCTCAGACAGGGGAGCTCAGTTTACAACTAACTTCTGGAGATCATTGTAGAAGGGATTCGGGACACAGGTGAGTCTTAGCACAACATTTCACCCTCAGACTGACGGACAGGCCGAGCGTACTATTCAGACGCTAGAAGATATGTTGCGAGCCTGTATCATTGACATCAGAGGTAGTTGGGACGATCATTTGCCACTTATCGAGTTTGCTTATTATAATAGCTACCATTCTAGAATCTAGATAGCACCGTATGAGGCTTTATATGGGAGAAAGTGCAAGTCACCTATCGGTTGGTTTGATGTTGGTGAGACTAAATTGATAGGCCCAGACATGATTCAATAAGCTGTTGATAAGGTGAAGCTTATTCAGGAAAGATTATTGGCAGCCTAGAGTCGACATAAGTCATATGCAGATAACCGACGTCGACACTTAGAGTTCCAGATCGGTGATTGGGTGTTCTTGAAGGTGTCACCCATGAAGGGTGTGATGAGATTCGGTAAGAAAGGGAAGCTTAGCCCGAGATACATTGGGCCTTATCAGATTATTCATAGGGTAGGCAAGGTTGCCTATGAGTTGGACCTACCATCTGATTTGGAAGCAGTACATCCGGTCATTCACGTATCAATGCTTCGTAAATGTTTTGGTGACCCTTCTAGAGTATTCCCTGTACACGATGTCCAGGTAATGAAGGAGTTGTCTTATGAGGAGAGCCCTATAGCTATACTTAATCGCCAAGTCAGGAGAATATGTACTAAGGATGTGGCTTCCGTCAAGGTATTGTGGCGTAACAATAATAGAAAAGAGATGACCTGGGAAGCCGAAGACGAGATGAAGAATAAGTATCCTTACTTGTTTCCTATGCCTACAAGTTATATTACTCCCTACTTAACTATATTGATTGATAGATAAACCTATAAGTTATTGTGGCCCTGTGAGGCATCTGTGGGTTGCTAAACGCAAGTTGATAGGAATAGCAATAAGGGAGACTTTCCCGAAACTTTACAAAGACACTATAAGACTAGTTGAACAGTCGAGGACGAATGTTCTAAAGGGGGGAAGGATGTTATACCCCGTATTTTTGTACGTTGGATTATTCGTAAGTTAATCTACGTAAGTTCAAGGACAAGGTTATTTTTGAGATATGAGACAAGGACTTTTTAAACCCGATTTTAATAAAGTGCACGATTTGTTGTAGATTTCAATTAGTGTAGAAATATTAGTGGAAATTAGGAATTAACTAACCATGATTAGATTATTAAGTGGTGATTAAGGGTTAATTAAACTAACTAGTGTGTCAAATGGACCCCACTACAACATGGCCAAATCTGATTGGTCCATGCTATAATGGGGCACGTGTAGAATTTATGGGTTGCATATATAAGACATAAGATGACTCATTATTCACAACATCCTCTTCATAATTTCTTGAAACCATTTGCTTAGCACAGCCATGGCAGCTCACGGCCATGGCGATTTTTCATCATCTTTATAGCAAAAAATATAATTTAAATTAAATTCCAAGGTGCTTTACATGTTCAAGGAGGTAGCAACATAAGAATTTAAATTGAAGAAGAAGAAGTGGTGCAATTGGTGCAAGTGATTGTAGGATCTGTCCTAATCGATTTAAGGTAAGATTTCTTCTTCTTGAAATGTAATTGGAGTTAATGATGTTGTAATGGAGAGATTAAATTATGTTAGACGAAATTGGAAGTAAAAAAATTACATGATTATTGTTGGCGTGTAAATGGGCAGAATTGGAGTTGTTTTAATCAGATTGGGTTTGATTGTTGTTGTTATTATTGTTATGGATTATGTGTGAAAAATGAAGGAATCTTGATAATTTAAGTTGTAGTTGTTTTTATGAGATTTTTGAGACATGAATTGGATTAGATGTTCATGAAGTTGTGGGCTGTTCTTGTTGATTTGAAAGATTAAAAGTGTGGTTATTAGTATATTTATGTGTTGTTGTTGTTGTCGTGTTGTTGTTGATATGGCTCCTGAATTAGGAAGAAAGAAGTGTATAAGGTATCGCATGCGAAGTGTATGTTGGTCTGTTTGGTGTATAATCTTAGATGTTAATGATTTGGATTGAAAAAGGGTTAAGAGAGGTTATTGGGTTGTTTGAGTTTTTTATGGGCTAGATTTTAAGGATTTTATATGATTATTTCTATTATCGTTGTTGTTGGTATTGTTGTGATCACCGGAGATTAGTTGGAAGTTTGGGTTAGGCGAGTTATATACAGGAAATGCTGCCCGATTTCCGTTAAGTTCTTAACTAATTAAAATACTAATCAAGGAGTATAAACTAAGAAGTGATTCCCATAAGTGATTGGTTGTAGCTTATTAAGTTTGGGAAATCGTAGCTTATTAACAATAGTGTTACTCTCATAGTAATAGGCTAAAGGGAAGACAAAGCAAGCTTGGTTACGGTTAATCTATAACAGGTATGTAAAGCTAACCCTTCTTTCTTTTGGCATGATCTATGTGAGACAAACAGACGACGAATGTATAACTCCAAAGAAGCTCCTATTCTTAGAGACACTAGGATGGCTAATGTTCTTGATTCCCAGAACTTACTTCATTATGTCTTAATACGTGTCTATGATTCCTGAAGTTCTATTTGATATATTCTATAGTGACATTCGAAGGATACTTGACATGACCATTGTCTTTGATTTTCAAATGATAGTTCGTTTTGAATATTCTATTGAGTCTCAGATATAACTTAGTTTGCATATGGTTGCTCACTACTCTGCTCGTGCATGCTGTTAATGTATCTTTCACCGAGTCACGGGTCGGGTATGTTTTCGTGCACAGGTTCACTGCATTGTTCACCGAGTCCCTCACTAGAGGGCTGGATACGGTATATATATATGTATGTATATTATGATGATGATGTGATTATGGCGCCAAGTATGCTATATGATGACTTATTCACTGAGTCCCATAATGGGCCGGATATGGTATAGGATATAGACATGCATGATTTTCATATTGTAAGGCACAGGTGCATTGGTATCTTTGATTATCATACTTTCCTCCTGTAATCGTTTATGCAGTTGTGATTTTCCTTATTGCATTACATGCTTTATATACTTAGTACATATCTCGTACTGACCCCCTTTCTTCGGGGGGCTGGATTTCATGCCCGCAGGTACAGATACTCGATTTGGTGATCCTCCAGCTTAGGACTTCTGCTCAGCTGTTTGGAGAGTTCCATTGTTTCAGAGCCTAGATATTTTGGTACAGATCTTCTATATAGACTTATATATACATCCAGGGGTACGGCGGGCCCTGTCCCGTCATATTTTACTCTTGTACTCTTAGAGGTCTGTAGACATGTGTGTGTTGTATATAAGTTTTGGTTAGCTGTGTCTCTATGGTTAGCTTTGGATATCCCCGTGTATAGTGGCAGCCTTGTCGTCTTGCGTATCGTGTTATTTTTATGCTTTGGATATCCTCGTGTATAGTGGCAGCCTTGTCGGTTGCATATTGTGTTATTGTTATGCTGTGACTCCTCAGGAGACAGGTTTATGATATGTGGTGCTGCAAACCCTTCATTTTTTTTTACAAGTTTCCATATTGTCCTTAGTTCTAATTTGACTATATTTAACAGGTTCGTATACGGGTGTCCAGTTCGGGCACTAGTCATGGCCCATGGGGTTGGGTCGTGACAGCGCACTAGTTGTTGACTGGCCTGAGTGTCTAGAGTATGCCTATCTTTATCCCCCTCTATAATCACTACCTGCCCCCATAGATCTTGCCCTCTTGCTTTGCCCTCTATCAATATCACGATCACCCCTTTTCGGATGTTGTTGTCCATCTAAATTCTGGGCATGGGCTTAAATGCGGGAAATATCCATCCCATCTTGCAACTAAGCCGTCAAACAATCCTTAAATAAATGTGGCCCTAAGCCACACACAAACCTGTGCACCCTATCTCCCATGTCGGCTGTTACATCCGACATTTTTGTTTATTCGAAAAATTCAAGATAAATTGACTTGTGATGAATAAGGCCATAATTGGACATTTCTTGGTATGAATGTGTAAGTTATGAATACAATGGTGTGGAATTACGAAAGGAGGCCAAGGGCAAAATTGGAATTTTGGGAAATTTGTCCCATGAGTTACAATAATTAGCCAACCATTTTGGGCTAAAAAAAAATACGTGAAGGGAGGCCCAATTTAAGGGGCCCAACCGGCCACATGCCAATCCAAGCCCATGGATTAATTAAATTCCATGGGAAATTATATAACATGGATAAGCTCTAAGAAGCTTCAAGAAAAAAAAAAGAAAGCAAGAAATAAAAAGAGCAAGGGGGTTCGGGTTTGAGAGAGAAAAAGAAAGAAAAGAAAGAAAAATATTTAGGAGCCAATTCTTTGGTTTAAAAGATCATCTCTTGTGAAATTATTACCAAGTGCAAAGCCCTCTACAAGTTGATATAAGTATTGTGGCAAGAAAGCAATTTTAACCTCCAAGTGAAGAACCTGAAGAAAGGTAAGGATTTCATGCTTTTGCTATGTTATAAATGGTATATGTATGTTGTAGTATGTGTGAATGAGTGAAAAATATGGAAATTTTGTGAGTTGAAAATCATGCATGTTGGCCGAATTTATGTATGAATTGTATGTTTAAGATGGCTTGAATTTATGTTGTAATTTAGTTGTAGTATGATGGATATTGTGTTAGAAATGAAAGTGGAATGAATTAGTGAAAATTGAAAAATATAGGAGGTGGCCGTGTGGTGCTAGGTTGAGTATGGAATATGAATTTGATCTTGTTTTCATGCTAAGTGTGCTATGGTGAAGTGAATGGGAAGACAACAATCTCTATTATCTTGGAAAAATGACTATTAAGTTGTTGTAGGAGAATATGGAACTTTGTTATGGTTTATGTAAAAATGGAAATGAAAGTATCAAGAGGTAAATTATGATTATTGTTGATGAATTTGGAAGATGGAAATGTATAATTAACTTGTATGTTGAAAGTTAGGAAAAATTGGACAAGTAGTGGCTTAATGGAAAGTTGGTATGTTTTGCATATCTTGTGTATATTGTGTGGAAATGGTATGATATGCCTCCGACGTATGTTGTAATGATTTTGATGAATGATGAATATGGGAATAATAAGTTTGGGTTGGAAATGTAAGGTTGAAACGCAAAATGTTTCGTTATGTCGAAAGGATGGCTAGTGATGCCATATCGTATGTTTAATGCATATTGTTGTTATTGATGCTATTTCTGGGTTGTTGTGATGATGAATTGAGCCGAGCTAAGTCTCGGGGATGTCTTATATACAGAGGAAATGCTGCCGAAATTTCGGTAGGCAAGTCTGTGTTAAGTTGAATTATTGAAAAGTTTGAAACTAACAAATGGTAAACTTGACCATTTCTAGATTTTGGACGAAATTGAAGTCGACGCCAAGCGAGCGTAAGGCGCTATCGAGGTATGTGAAGCATTTCCCTTTGTTCCTAGGCATGTTCTGGATGTGATAGGCTCGGCCGCGAGCCTTAAGTACTACTTCGTTCCCCGGAATTCGAGACGGAAAACCGCTCCAATTCCTTCAATTCAATTGAAGTTATTTTCTTACAAATTGCCTTTAAAGTGAGTTTTTGTACAAAACTTCCCTAAACGGAGTCGGAACACTTCCAAACGATTATGGATGACCTCATAAGGTCTATTAGCGATAATTTACCTATGTTGCCTCGAGTTGGTCCGAGGCGGGCCCGCAAGGCCTGATATCTTCTGTAATACTTTAAATACTTCCGTTTTGTCCGATTTTCTCAGAAACCATCTGAACTATTATTTTGATTATGATACAACTATTTTTATGAAATTCTTGCAAAATGATTTCTGAACATCTGAGAATCTGATTCTGATAATAATCTGTCGTGCCTTCCCAAGTAGGATATAGGCGCGTACTATGCATACTATCCGGATACTCTGATTTTGACTAGCCGTTTGGCACCCTTCAGTTTGATTGAGTCTGTATGTTGAGTCTGTATGTAAGTAGTTTCTCATTTATCGGTTCGTGTCTGTCTCAATGCATTCCTTCACTGCGTCCCGGGCCAGGTTCTGTTATCGTGCATATTTCTCTGCATTGTTCACCGCGTCCCTCGGCGTGCGGGCCGGGATCTGTATGTCTGTATGACATTATGATCTGTGTATGGGGATGGCGGCTAGGATGGCATATGATCTGATCTGATTCTGTCTGTCCACCGCGTCCCGTACTAAGAGGGCCGGGTTCTGTTACCGCGCCCCCAGACAGGGCCGGGATCTGTATGAATGTATGCGTGTGCCATCTGTATTTATTTAAGCACATGCCTCTGTATGATTCTGTATGACTCTGTACTACTCTGCATGCATAATTCTGTCCGACATACTTCTGTCTGTCCGTCTGAATTACGACTATGTCTGTATGTCCGTATGGATTCTGATTCTGTATGTCCGTAGGGATTCTGATTCTGTATGTCCGTATGGATTCTGATTCTGTATGTCCGTATGGATTTTTATTCGGTACGCCCGTGTGGATTCTGATTCTGTATGTCCGTATGGATTTTTATTCGGTACGCCCGTATGGACTCCGATTCAGTATGTCTGTATGGATACTGATTCTGCTCGTCTGTCCGTATTATGATTCCGTCTGTCTGTCCGAACCATGATTCTGTTTATCTATATGAACCACGACTCTGTATGTCTGTCTGGATCATGACTCTGTCCGTCCGTCTGATTTATGGGTCTGTCCGTTATATTTCTGTGACTCCGGTTCAGACTATGTTTATATTTGCTATGTTTCTGCTTTACATACTCGGTACATTTTTCGTACTGACCCCCGCTCTTCGGGGGCTGCGCTACATGCCCGCAGGTACAGACGCACCAGGTGATACGCCGCCAGCGTAGGTTTCTGACTCTGCTGTTTGAAGAGCTCCTTCGATCCGGAGCATATACTTTTGGTATATATCTTCTGTTCTTCCGTATGTTCTGTATGTATGGAAATTCTGGGTACGGCGGGGCCCTGTCCCGTCATATGATTATGTATGTCTGTAGAGGCCTGTAGATAGATGTGTGGGTTACGGGTTTCGTCAGTATGTTAGCCTTATCGGCTTATATGTAAATGTCTGTATGTTCAGGTATGTATGTATATATATGTATGTTTGCGCGCGTGTCGTATCTGTATCGGCTTACTTCTGTAACAGCTGTTTTAAAACAAAAGGAAAAAAAAAATCCGTATGATTCGAAAGTCGGTCGGGTAGGTATGTACGGGTACCCAGTTAGGGAACCAGTCGCGGCCCACGGGGTTGGGTCGTGACAAAAGTGGTATCAGAGCGGTTAGTCCTCGGTATGTCTACAGGCCGTGTCTAGTAGAGTCTTGTTTATCGATGTGTTGTGCACCACATCTATAAACTGGGAGCTACAGGGCATTTAGGATGTTACCCTTCTTTGGAATCTTAGATCGTGCGATAAAGCTGTATGAATAGGATGATTCTCCCCTACGAATGGTTGTACCTACAGCGAGGCTCCAAAAGAGCAGTAGTGTCGGTATTTGGGGAAAATGTTTCTGACCCTCTTCCTGCAGGTGATTGCAGGTTGATAAATAATGAAGAGGAGCGCGTCGGATGATGGGGTTGGGGGTGCTAATAAGGCCCCCAGGACATCACCAGGACCGAGTAGGCAGATCCCCAGCTACTCGATTGAGACCGACCCTTCGGAGGACCCAGCGATGATACCTCCAGAGTTTCTTACTCCCAGGGAGGAGGATAGCCCCGATACTGAGCCACCAGAACATTCCTCTGGGACGCCGGAGGAGGAGGTTCCCGAGGATGTGCCAGCAGCTCCGGTAGTGGAGCAGTATGTTAGACAGGCTTCCCCGGAGAGTGTCACGCCCTACTCGAGCCCTTTGTCCTGGCCGTCGGTGAACCAGGAATTGCCAGGCTACCTACACTCCTCCGATTCAGATGCAGGGAATAGTGGGGGCCAGACAGACGATGATGATGAGGGACACGGTTCCCACGGCAGCTCCCCAGGTTAGACTCGAGATTGATCAGTATAAACATATAAGCTTCCTAGAATTTTCGATGTGTGTGTGATATCTGTAAAACGTTGTTCTATGAAGACGACGGAAATTTAAAAGGATTAGAGACCTAGCGACCAAAGGCAAGGGCGACTGAGATGTCCCCACCACCAATGTGAGTCTAGAAATCCCGGATGAAAGTAAACAGGAAAGTGCCTCCGATGCTGTTTGAGTTGGGCACGTGTGGTAAGTGTCGACGACGTTATAGTTCTTATTTGAAGTTGTCAGTGTCACGACCCAGCCCCGTGGGCCGCGACTGGCACCCTACCTGGGTACCCAAACCGAATCGCACGTTCATTTTCAAATCCAAACTTATTTCATAATTTTTCGAAATCATATCGAACATAATTTATATCAAGTATGTCTTAAGCGGTCGTGCCAAATCAAAATGTCGTATTAAATACAAACTGAGCGGCGGAATGGACATCGCCGGTCAAAAGTGCAAATATAAGCATAAGGGCCATTTGGGGCCGGCATAACAAACAAACCGCCTTAAGACCAGAAAACGGAATCAGACAAACATACATAGGACCCTCGCCCCACATATATGACTACAGGCCTCTACGAACTCAAAACAAAGACATATGGCGAGACAGGGCCCCGCCGTACCCAAATAGTCAAATATACCAAATATATACAAAGCAAAAGAGTCTGTACCAAAAGTGGACTCCGGATCAAATAAGAGTACTCCGGGATAGCAAGAAGTGAAGCCTACTGCGGAGGATCACCGATATCTGCACCTGCGGGCATAAAACGCAGCCCCCGAAGAAAGGGGGTCAGTACGAAATATGTACTGAGTATGTAAAGCACGGAGTACAGAATTATAGATCAAAATCGAAAGCAAATCAAATGTCAAAGTGGGGTACAAACTGGTATGTCAAAATCTGTATCGAAATCATATACATGTATTTTTATGCAAACAAAATCATGCAAACGCTTAAGAACGTGGTCGCCACTCCGACGCTGGCGCCACACACAGCATAACACCAGAAGGTTTCAAATCTCCGTACATCCCCGAACATAATCATAATCATCGGTGAGCGTATCGCATCACGAGCCATATCACAGCATAACTCCAAACGGAACCCGGCCCTATGGCGAAGCCTCGGGAACCGTAACACAGCATACGGCCGAATTGTCATAAGGCGCACGAATCAAAACCGGCCCGGGAACCGGTGAACGAAGTCATAATAAGGCACGAGCGGAGTCGTGAGCAAACAAATGCAAATCGTATTTCAAAATAGTGTTTCAAAACAAGGTAAACTCATAAGTCATATTAGAATACAAAATAGTCGAATACTTAGCCGACATAAAGTTTCATTTTTTTGCAAAACGTTTCCAAAATGGTCCATATAGTTCAAAACATAGATTAGCGCATCGAATTGTCCAAACATACCCCGTAGGAGGATGTCCCAAAGATCAGAAGTGGTACTTTCAACTTTATTCTCAAAGATGGCCCGAAGGGCAAATCGGGCATTTTGGGGTAGCGGACCCACCTCGAGTCGAAGTGAGGTGACGAACATATTTTTACGAGCAGTTATATGCCAAGGGGTCATACATAATCATTTCTAGGTTACCCGACCACATTTCGATAGGTTTTGGATGAATAGTGGCATTCTAGCCAAAATGGAGCCTTTAGGCTTCAATTGAATTGAATGAATAGTAACGTTTCTGTGGATCGGGTTTCGAGGAGCAGAAATGCTCCGGAAGGTCTCATATCCGACTGACACACTAAGATATGCCAAATGAAGGAGCGGGAAGCTTTACATACCTCACAGACGTCGTATGCTCTTCCAAAAGTCCAGTCCCGTTTCGTCAAAAATCTGCAAATGGTCAAAGTTACCAATTGAGATTCTTAGGCTTAAAAATGCCTTTAACTCCAATTTTGCCTACCGAAATTTCGGCAGCATTTCCCCTATAAATCTAACATCCCCGAGGCTTAGCTCGGCTCAAAATACATCAACCACAACAGCCCACACGACAACAAACAACACAAACAACAATCAAACCATTCTAGCTTCAAAGTTCTACTTTGCTATCTAAGTTGGCAACTTTCATTCAAGCTTTCAAAACTCCAACTCTAAATCTACATAATTGTATTCATTTTTACATTCAAACTTATACAATCACATCCTAACTACAATCCAAGCCATACACGAAATTACACCAAAATCCATTATGTTCCATAATTCTTCAAAACAATCAAAAGTTCACGACGAACATTCTAACTCACGTCGTTTCATTCCGAATTCATTAACATCATTATAAGTTCATATCTAAAGTCTCTAGCACCCTAAATATACAATGATATACATAATGATACCAAGGGTATACACTTTCCGATAATGTCCAAAATCATTTTTCAACGCCAATTTCATTCACCAATTAATCATTTACGACATAAAGGTCACAACAACACATTATACCAACTTAACCAAGATCAATTCACATCAATTTTCCTCTCTATGGCTCACGGCCAACACACACTATCCACACACACCCACAGCTTTCTATTTGTATCAAAATTACGGGATTCTCGTCTATTTCCAATCCTTAACACATTCATATCAATTCTATAACATTAGAGGGGCAAAATTCTTACCTTTTCTTGATTTTCCGACTTGTCGCAAACGTAGTTCTTGTGCCAAACAAATTGTATCACGTCGGAGAGCGTCTTGTGCTTACTATACTTACCAAAGGGACACGATTTTGTGATCAAAACAAAAGGCTAGAAAAATATTTTGTTGAGGAATATGTGGTTCGGCCGAGAGCCTCAAAAGGGCATTCTTCAATTTCTTTTGTGTTTATCTTGGTTTTTCTTGAAAGTTCAAAGGGAACATAAGGATATATATTGATTAAGGGTCATGTGATAAACACATGACCACTTAAAATAAAGCTTGGGCTTGGCCTTGGCCGGCCACCCTAAACATTTGGGCCTCAATTTTGTTGTACTCCAATTCTTGGCCCAATTCACAAAAGTCCCGTTTTGTAATTCCCGAAACTAATTTCCGAAATTCCAAATTTATTCTCGGCCTACCCCGAGGTCTTAACATTAATAATGCCATAACCAACATAGTCATATTCACTAAAATCAAAATATGTCCTTATAATCCACAAGTCGTAATTATTTCACGATTTCAAATTATACGAAAACACGGGACATAACATTCTCCCCCCCTTAAGAACATTCGTCCCCGAATGTTAAATTAACCTTATAAGGTCTTATGATCAAGGCAGGAGTGTCCCTTTTTAATAATGACATACATAGTTCATTTTATCAATCAACACAACAAACTGAAAAAGAAATTAGATTACCTGTGGATGTCGGAAACAGGTGGGGATATTTCTTCTTCATCTCGTCCTCCGCCTCCCAAGTCATCTCCTCCCGATTATTGTTGCGCCACAGGACTTTGACGGAGGGCACTTCTTTAGTGCGTAGTCTCCGCACCTGTCGATCCAGAATAGATATAGGCTGCTCGTCATAAGATAACTGCTCCGTCACCTGAATGTCATCTACTGGGAATATCCTGGCAGGATCACCAATACATTTCCGCAACATAGACACATGAAACACCGGGTGTACGGCCTCCAAGTCGGATGGTAAGTCTAGCTCATAGGCGACCTCGCCTATCTTTCGCACGATCTGATACGGTCCAATGTACCGGGGGCTCAACTTACCCTTTTTACCGAATCTCATGACACCCTTCATGGGCGACACCTTCAGGAATACCCAGTCGCCAATCCGGAACACTAACGGTCGACGTCGTCTATCTGCATAAGCTTTCTGTCGACTCTGAGCAGCCAATAATCGTTCTCGAATAAGCTTTACCTTATCTACAGCCTCCTGGATCACATCTGGCCCAATCAACTTAGTCTCGCCCACGTCAAACCAGCCAATAGGAGACCTGCATCTCCTGCCGTAAAGGGCCTCGTACGGAGCCATCTGAATGCTGGAGTGATAACTGTTATTATAGGCAAACTCAATAAGCGGCAAATGATCATCCCAGCTGCCCCTGAAATCAATAACGCAGGCCCGCAACATATCTTCGAGCGTCTGAATAGTGCGCTCGGCCTGCCCGTCGGACTGAGGGTGAAAAGCTGTACTGAGACTCACCTGAGTCCCTAATCCCTCCTGAAATGACCTCCAGAAATTTGCTGTAAACTGGGTACCTCGGTCAGTAATAATAGATATCGGGACTCCGTGAAGTCTGACTATCTCTCTGATATAAAATCTGGCATAGTCCTCAGCCGAATAAGTAGTCCGAACCGGAAGGAAAAGGGCTGATTTCGTTAGCCTGTCAACAACAACCCAGATAGAGTCGTACCTGCGTGGAGTGCGCGGTAGTCCAACAACGAAATCCATATTAATCATCTCCCATTTCCAGGCTGGAATTTCCATCTCCTGTAATAATCCACCGGGCTTCTGATGCTCGATCTTAACTTGCTGGCAGTTCGGGCACTGACTAACAAACGCAGCAATATCTTTCTTCATGCCGTCCCACCAATACAAACACCTGAGGTCCCGGTACATTTTAGTGGAACCAGGATGGACAGAATATCGTGCATTATGGGCCTCGCCCATAATCTGCCGCCGTAAGCCCGCAACGTCCGGTACACAGAATCTGCCGTCATATAATAATACTCCGTCAGGCGAGATCTCAAACTGAGTCTTTGATTTACTAAGGGCCACATCTATGTACTGAATCAAAAGAGGATCCTCAAACTGGCGCTGCTTTACCTCCTGAATAATAGATGACTCAGCAACTGGACGAACAGAAATCCCAGAATCTCCAGAATCCACCAAACGAACTCCGAGGCTGGCCAGCTGATGAATATCACGAACCAAATCTCTCTTATCAGATGGAACATCAGCCAGACTGCCCACGGACTTGCGGCTAAGCGCATCAGCTACCACATTGGCTTTCCCCGGATGGTACAGAATATCAACGTCGTAATCCTTTAGTAACTCAAGCCATCTCCGCTGCCGCAAATTTAGTTCCTTCTGTCTGAAAATATACTGGAGACTCTTATGGTCCGTATAGATATCAACATGGACCCCATATAAATAATGCCACCAAATCTTCAAAGCATGAATCACCGCGGCCAACTCAAGATCATGAGTGGGATAGTTTTTCTCGTGCGGTCTGAGCTGCCGGGAAGCATAGGCTATGACTCGACCGTGCTGCATCAATACACATCCTATCCCAATACCAGAGGCGTCACAATAGACAACATACCCGTCAGATCCCTCTGGAAGAGCCAAAACTAGTGCTGTAATCAATCTCTCCTTCAGCATCTGAAAGCTGCGCTCGCAAGCATCTGTCCACTGGAATTTTGCTGCTTTCTGGGTAAGCCTCGTCAGTGGTGCTGAAATAGAAGAGAAATCCTCCACGAACCTGCGGTAATACCCAGCCAATCCAAGAAAACTACGCACCTCTGTCGGTGTAGTAGGCCTGGGCCAATTCTGCACAACCTCAATCTTCTGCGTGTCAACCCGAATACCATCTGTGCCGACAATATGGCCCAAGAATGCCACAGAAGTCAACCAGAACTCACACTTAGAGAATTTAGCATATAACTTCTGCTGACGGAGGATGCCAAGTACCGTCCTCAAATGATCTGAATGCTCCTCGACTGATCGCGAGTAAATCAGAATATCATCAATAAACACAATAACAAACATATCCAGGAAAGGCCGAAATACCCGGTTCATCAGATCCATAAATACTGCTGGAGCATTAGTCAGCCCGAAAGACATAACTCTGAACTCATAATGCCCGTACCGAGTCCTGAAAGCAGTCTTCGGGATATCTGACTCCCGTACTCGCACCTGATGATAACCAGAACGCAGATCTATCTTTGAAAAGTGTCTAGCACCCTGCAGCTGGTCAAACAAGTCATCAATCCGGGGGAGGGGATATTTATTCTTAACTGTCACCTTATTCAGCTGCCAGTAGTCGATACACATCCGCAATGACCCGTCTTTCTTTCTGACAAACAGTACCGGCGCTCCCCAGGGTGATGTGCTGGGTCTAATAAAGCCCTTATCCAGCAAATCTTTCAGCTGCTCCTTCAACTCCTTCAACTCAGCTGGTGCCATTCTGTACGGAGGAATAGATATAGGCTGCGTATCCGGCATCAACTCAATAGAAAAATCAATCTCCCGCTCAGGCGGAAGGCCAGGAAGCTCGTCAGGAAAAACATCTGGAAACTCGCTGACGACCGGAACAGACTGAAGGGTAGGTACCTCCGCGGCAGTATCGTGCACACGAACCAAATGATAGATATACCCCTTCTGGATCATCTTCTTAGCCTTGAGGTATGAAATAAACTTACTTCTCGGCGATGCTGTAGATCCGAACCACTCTATGACTGGTTCTCCTGGAAACTGAAAATGGACTACCTTTTTCTGGCAGTCGACATTAGCATAACAGGAAGACAACTAGTCCATGCCCATAATGACGTCAAACTCAAGCATGTCTAACTCTATCAAATCAGCCTTAGTGCTACGATCATAAATGGTCACAGAACAATCCTTATAAATCTGTCTCGCTATAATAAAATCCCCAACTGGCGTAGCTACCTCAAATGGTTTTATAGGCTCAGACACTATCCCAATCTTACTAGCAACGAGCGGGGAAATATATGATAAAGTAGAGCCAGGGTCAATCAATGCATATACAGATCTGGAGAAAACCAGCAATGTACCTGTGACGACATTTGGCGAAGCCTCCTGATCCTGGCGGCTGGCCAAAGTATATATGCGGTTCGAGGGACCGCTAGAACCTGAAGTGCCACCGCGGCCTCGACCGCGTCCTGCCGGTGCTGAAATACCTCGCCCTCCAGGGCGTGCAACTGATGGAGCAGAAGAAGAACCGGCGGCTGACCCTGTCTGCTGAGCAGCACTACCAGAACCGCTAGCCAATGGACAATCTCTCATAAAGTGGCCCTGACCACCACACGAAAAGCAAGCTCCAGTCGCTCGGTAACACTCCCCGGGATGAGACTTCCCGCAATGAGAACAACGGGGCCTGGGTGGTCTGGCCTGGCTGGGACCCCTGGGTACCTGTGAACCTGCCACTCTGGAGCTCTGACCGGCCCCAGATGGTCCTGTACTATCGAATCTCCGGCTACCTGACTGAGTACCCCGGCCGGAAGGAGGAAAATATCTGTCAGACTGCTGCTGCTGCTGAGGCTGTCCGCCTCGAGAATCCCCTGAATAACCCACGGATCTAGCCCTCTTGGGCGGCCTCCTGTCTCGATCTCTGCCAGCAGGATCAGATCTGCGACGGTCCTCCATACCCATCGCATAGGCCTGAAGCCGGGAAATGTCCATGTCTGCCTGCAATGACACTGCCATACAACTATCAACCAAATACCGGTCCAATCCCATAACATATCTGTGCATCCGATCGGACATATCTGCTACCACGGCCGGTGCATATCGGGCCAGAGAATCAAACTCAAGGTTATACTCGCGAACACTCCGACCCCTCTGCTGCAGACGTAAGAATCGATCAGCCCGTGCCCGCCGTAACTCTAGGGGCAAAAAGTGGCGGGTGAATGCTGTCACAAACTGATCCCAAGTGGCTGGAGGGGCACCCTCTCCCCTAGACAACTCCCAAGTCTCGTACCAGTGGGTAGCCACATCTCGAAGCCGGTGCGAAGCCAGCTCAACCGACTCGGTCTCTGAAGCCCTGACCAAGTCCAGTGAGCGTCGCATCCCCCGAATAAAGTCGTGGGGGTCCTCGTCGGGCTTAGACCCGAAGAACTCTGGAGGGCCACATAGCAAAAACTCCCGAACTCTCAGGCTGTCCCGCCTGTCATCATCATCGTCGTCCCTCCGCCCGCGCCTGCGAGCCTGTCCTGCTACCAGTGTAGTCAACAGCTGTACAGCCTCCCTCAGGGTCCTATCCTCCGCCCCTGGCTGAGGAGCTGGAGTCTCAGGTGCGGGTACACGGACCTCTGGAGCTGCTGACGGTCCTGCTCCAGGCCGTACTAGTGGGGGTGTAGCAGACCCCTCAGAATGAGGCACATCCTCAGGCAAATCATAGACACGAGCCCGGGTAGCTCGCTGTGCCTGGCTAGTCTCTCCAATCCTCGCCTTGCCCTTCTGGGCCGCCGTTGCCTTCTTCGGAGGCATCACTGCAAACACGAAGGCGAGTCAGATCAAAATCATCCTAATAGCTCTGCTCTATCGCACGATCTAAGATTACAAAGAAAGTAACATCCTAAATGCCCTGTAGCTTCCTGCTTATAGACGTGGTGCACAACACATCGATAAACAAGACTCTACGAGACACGGCCTGTAGACATTCCGAGGAAAAACCGCTCTGATACCACTTTTGTCACGACCCAGCCCCGTGGGCCGCGACTGGCACCCTACCTGGGTACCCAAACCGAATCGCACGTTCATTTTCAAATCCAAACTTATTTCATAATTTTTCGAAATCATATCGAACATAATTTATATCAAGTATGTCTTAAGCGGTCGTGCCAAATCAAAATGTCGTATTAAATACAAACTGAGCGGCGGAATGGACATCGCCGGTCAAAAGTGCAAATATAAGCATAAGGGCCATTTGGGGCCGGCATAACAAACAAACCGCCTTAAGACCAGAAAACGGAATCAGACAAACATACATAGGACCCTTGCCCCACATATATGACTACAGGCCTCTACGAACTCAAAACAAAGACATATGGCGAGACAGGGCCCCGCCGTACCCAAATAGTCAAATATACCAAATATATACAAAGCAAAAGAGTCTATACCAAAAGTGGACTCCAGATCAAATAAGAGTACTCCGGGATAGCAAGAAGTGAAGCCTACTGCGGAGGATCACCGATATCTGCACCTGCGGGCATAAAACGCAGCCCCCGAAGAAAGGGGGTCAGTACGAAATATGTACTGAGTATGTAAAGCACGGAGTACAGAATTATAGATCAAAATCGAAAGCAAATCAAATGTCAAAGTGGGGTACAAACTGGTATGTCAAAATCTGTATCGAAATCATATACATGTATTTTTATGCAAACAAAATCATGCAAACGCTTAAGAACGTGGTCGCCACTCCGACGCTGGCGCCACACACAGCATAACACCAGAAGGTTTCAAATCTCCGTACATCCCCGAACATAATCATAATCATCGGTGAGCGTATCGCATCACGAGCCATATCACAGCATAACTCCAAACGGAACCCGACCCTATGGCGAAGCCTCGGGAACCGTAACACAGCATACGGCCGAATTGTCATAAGGCGCACGAATCAAAACCGGCCCGGGAACCGGTGAACGAAGTCATAATAAGGCACGAGCGGAGTCGTGAGCAAACAAATGCAAATCGTATTTCAAAATAGTGTTTCAAAACAAGGTAAACTCATAAGTCATATTAGAATACAAAATAGTCGAATACTTAGCCGACATAAAGTTTCATTTTTTTGCAAAACGTTTCCAAAATGGTCCATATAGTTCAAAACATAGATTAGCGCATCGAATTGTCCAAACATACCCCGTAGGAGGATGTCCCAAAGATCAGAAGTGGTACTTTCAACTTTATTCTCAAAGATGGCCCGAAGGGCAAATCGGGCATTTTGGGGTAGCGGACCCACCTCGAGTCGAAGTGAGGTGACGAACATATTTTTACGAGCAGTTATATGCCAAGGGGTCATACATAATCATTTCTAGGTTACCCGACCACATTTCGATAGGTTTTGGATGAATAGTGGCATTCTAGCCAAAATGGAGCCTTTAGGCTTCAATTGAATTGAATGAATAGTAACGTTTCTGTGGATCGGGTTTCGAGGAGCAGAAATGCTCCGGAAGGTCTCATATCCGACTGACACACTAAGATATGCCAAATGAAGGAGCGGGAAGCTTTACATACCTCACAGACGTCGTATGCTCTTCCAAAAGTCCAGTCCCGTTTCGTCAAAAATCTGCAAATGGTCAAAGTTACCAATTGAGATTCTTAGGCTTAAAAATGCCTTTAACTCCAATTTTGCCTACCGAAATTTCGGCAGCATTTCCCCTATAAATCTAACATCCCCGAGGCTTAGCTCGGCTCAAAATACATCAACCACAACAGCCCACACGACAACAAACAACACAAACAACAATCAAACCATTCTAGCTTCAAAGTTCTACTTTGCTATCTAAGTTGGCAACTTTCATTCAAGCTTTCAAAACTCCAACTCTAAATCTACATAATTGTATTCATTTTTACATTCAAACTTATACAATCACATCCTAACTACAATCCAAGCCATACACGAAATTACACCAAAATCCATTATGTTCCATAATTCTTCAAAACAATCAAAAGTTCACGACGAACATTCTAACTCACGTCGTTTCATTCCGAATTCATTAACATCATTATAAGTTCATATCTAAAGTCTCTAGCACCCTAAATATACAATGATATACATAATGATACCAAGGGTATACGCTTTCCGATAATGTCCAAAATCATTTTTCAACGCCAATTTCATTCACCAATTAATCATTTACGACATAAAGGTCACAACAACACATTATACCAACTTAACCAAGATCAATTCACATCAATTTTCCTCTCTATGGCTCACGGCCAACACACACTATCCACACACACCCACAGCTTTCTATTTGTATCAAAATTACGGGATTCTCGTCTATTTCCAATCCTTAACACATTCATATCAATTCTATAACCTTAGAGGGGCAAAATTCTTACCTTTTCTTGATTTTCCGACTTGTCGCAAACGTAGTTCTTGTGCCAAACAAATTGTATCACGTCGGAGAGCGTCTTGTGCTTACTATACTTACCAAAGGGACACGATTTTGTGATCAAAACAAAAGGCTAGAAAAATATTTTGTTGAGGAATATGTGGTTCGGCCGAGAGCCTCAAGAGGGCATTCTTCAATTTTTTTTGTGTTTATCTTGGTTTTTCTTGAAAGTTCAAAGGGAACATAAGGATATATATTGATTAAGGGTCATGTGATAAACACATGACCACTTAAAATAAAGCTCGGGCTTGGCCTTGGCCGGCCACCCTAAACATTTGGGCCTCAATTTTGTTGTACTCCAATTCTTGGCCCAATTCACAAAAGTCCTGTTTTGTAATTCCCGAAACTAATTTCCGAAATTCCAAATTTATTCTCGGCCTACCCCGAGGTCTTAACATTAATAATTCCATAACCAACATAGTCATATTCACTAAAATCAAAATATGTCCTTATAATCCACAAGTCGTAATTATTTCACGATTTCCAATTATACGAAAACACGGGACATAACAGTCAGCCCGTGTGGCTGCGATACGACATGATATGATATATATGTGTGTGTATATGTGTTGGCCCTGTGAGGCATGATTGGTATTTCTGGTGTACAGGTTTTGGATTGTAAGAAAAACAGAGGAACCTCTGCCCAAATTTTTCCAGAAATATGGAAGTAAATGTCACGACCCAACCCCGTAGTCCGCGACTAGTGTCCGTGCTGGACACCCATATATACCCAATAACCCAAACCAACATATTAACAAAATATATCAATACAATGATCAATTGGCACTGCTAGTTGTCACAGATGAACAATTATAGGACAAGGAAGCCGATAAGGCTATCACAGATCATATCAACCCAAAACATATACAGAACCCACACAAGTATATCTACAGACCTCTACAGAACATGACAGAATCATAAGGCGGGACAGGGCCCCGTCATACCCCTGAATAGCATACATATATACAACAGCAGCAGACTGTACCAAGGTATAGGCTCTGGACAAAAGAGCTCTCCAGAATAGCAGAATAGATGTCCTAGACAGGCAGGTCAGCATATCTGTTGTCAGTACCTGCGCGACATGAAAACGCAGCCCCCGATGATAGGGGGTCAGTACGAAATATGTACTGAGTATGTAAAGCACGGAACGTAATAAACAAAGTCATAATCAAAGCAGAAGATACAGAAAATGAACGGAATATCCAGATTAGCAAAATGCTGATCATAAAGCATAAGTAGTACTTGCAGACAACATTTGTCAAACCTGGTTCCATTACGGAACAAAATCATAACGGGAACAGAACGTACAGAAAAGTGAGTGTGATGTCCAGAGTATTAAATGCATATTTTCAAAACATAAAGAGTGAGTACAGAAACATATGCCATATCATATCCGGCCCCTGCCAAGGGACTCGGCAGACAGAACGTGGTCACCCCCTGACGCTGGTGCCACAACACATAAGGATCAGAAAAGGGGGAATAACCCCGTAACATAACATATCATATCAGATGGCCATATCAGATCATATCATATCATAATGTGTGTACATGGCACAGCATACTCCACAACCCATGTACATGTATACCTGCCCCCTCACATCGAGGCACGGCGAACAATGCAAAGGAATACGCTTGAGAACATATCCTGGCAAGTCGAAATGATAAAACCGGACAGAATTATAGTAAGCGTATTTCGGATGTCATAATGGATTACGGAGGCATAATTTTTCTGAAATCATTTCCAAGTTCCAAAACAATTTACAAGACTTAACGGAACATTTAAAACAATTTTTAATTAATACCTAGAGGAGTAGTTAAAACATTTCCTTTAAAGCCGCTCGTAGACAAGTCATAAACACAAAAGGGTAAAATCGGAAATAGTGGGCCCACCTCGGGACAAACGAAGCGGTGGGCTAAAATTACATATTTTAAGCTTATAAAGTCACCTACGGAGGTTTTGGGGACATTCCATGATTTTCTAGGCAATTTGTGGAAGTTTGCACAATTCTTTCAATAAAGCATACTTATAGGGTTCAATTCCATTGAATGAAAAAAGGTATTTTCAAATGCGGATTCCGATGAGCAAAACGCTTTCCGAGGCTCAAATCCGATCCTAGTACACCTAGGGCATTCCAAAAGAAGAATCGGGATAGCTTTACATACCTTGTATGCTCTTTACGCCTTTCCAAAGTCAATTCCCGTTTCGCCCAAAATCTGCAATTGGTCACATTTACCAATTCTCAATTTCCAATCTTTAAGTATTCAATCTTTATTCATAATTGCCTACAGAAATTTGGGCAGCATCTCCCCTATACATATAGCATCCCCGAGAATTTAACTCGGCCAAAACAATCAACAACAACCCAACACCAACAACAATCAATATAGGACACAATATAACACAACTAGTCTCTTTCCGACATAATGCAAGAACTTTCATTCCGACTTCCCATTTCCAAACCAATCTCAATGTTTTCATATTCATTATTAATCTAGATTATCACAATATAATTTGGAAGCATTTCATATCATTTCCACAAAATATTCACAAGATATACAAAATATACAAACTTTCCACCAAAGTCATAATTCATCCAAAACTTCTAATATTCAACCTACATATCCATAACATATTTCCATCTTCCAATTTCATCAACCATAATCATAATTCACATCTTAACAACTTCATTTCCATAATATCACAAAATCATTCTAAAGTGCCATAATCTTCTACATTCCAACTTCAACAAAAATTCATTCAACTTTCATTCCCGATATAATTTTCACCATAACCACAACTAGAATACAACATAAAATTCAACTCATATATGTATACAACATATATAAACTCACGGCTACATACACATATATATATATATATATATATATACACTTTGTAAACTTCCATATTTCCATAGTTTCTACTCATTTCCGTATACTACAACACAAACAAACCTTCATAACATAATGAAAAGGTATGAATTCTTACCTTTTTCTCCAATCTTCTTCACTTGTCCAAAGTGTGAGATTGATGAAACTAATGCTCAATCTTCCAAAACAACTACACCAAGTTGTAGAGGGACCTTGAATTAGTAGGAATTCAACAAGAAAATAATTTTAGAGGCAAGATTTTGAGGGATGATTTTTCTATGGCCAAACCCGAAATGGTCCTTATGTTGTTGCTCTTGGTTTTCTTCTTCTATGCTCTCTTTGTTTCTTGAAAAGTCTAATAGATAAGGCCTTATATAATTAATTAGGCACATGAGAAATATAATTAAACCATGGGTTGGGCCTCACTTGGCCGGCCACCCCTTAAACATTGGGCCTAATTTTTTTCTTTTCATTTTTTTTGGGCCAACTCGGTTGGTCCCGAGTTGGGCCTAGCCCACTGACCTTTCGACCTTAAAACGTTCATATCTCCTTGTACCGACGTCACCTGGGAACCCACGACCTATGGATGGAAAGCTATTCAATTATCTACAACTTATATTGCTTGGTATTTTTCCAAATTACAAACTTATAATACCGTTTTTGCCCCTCAAAGTCAGCTCACCCGAAAACGTTTTATTAAAAATATTCGTTTGGAGGGCTTCCACTTTGATTTGGCCCAAGGGCACTTCATGAGTTGTGTTTAACTTTACATATGTGATTCATATGACTTTTCAGATGTTCCAAAAAAAATCTCGGTGTGTGGGTCCCACCCCAGGAGATAATTCGAGGTTCAAAAATACGGGATATAACAATAAATATGTAGACTAAGTACAAAAAGGTCCCGCGATACTTGTCCGACTTTAGTTTTCTTCTGTCGGTGGCCGGAGAACACCTTACGGTGATATTTTATCAGATTCCACCGACTATTTGGAGGCGGAATTCGTGGGACGAAGACTTAAATCCGTGGGTTATCCGTAATCATATGTATATGTGTATGAAAGTGAATGTTTAAGATTCAGAAAGGCGATGTGGTAATGGTACGACTTAGCCGGGGGTGGGACCCGCTACAAAAAATTTGCTAAGACCCCGATTTGCTCTAAAATTACACGACAAAGGTCGTGCGGGGCGATCGACGAAATTATATCAGCCCTAACGCGTCGAAATGCATGAAAGTTTTGGAGTTAAGCGTGCGCAAGCCAGAGCAATTCTGGGATGGGTGACCCCCTGGGAAGTAATGCAAAGTTTTGCACAAGTGTAGGTATGATGGATATAAATGAAAAGTTTGGGGTAATCTAAAGGAAAAGAGAATGTGTGGAGTAATTAGTGCCTTTACAAAAGCCACACAGACCGACGCGGAATTAAATGGGTAAAAAAAAAAAAAGGGCAACACCGCTCGGGAAATTGAGCGAATTCGAATGACGGTCAAAGACGTTCGCCAGTAAGATATTAGTATGTATGTGTGTATGTGTATGTATATGTGTATGATTTTCGTTTGGTGCCCATGTGGGTTAAGAGCCGAGTCCCGGCAACTAACGTTGTGATAGATGAAAGGTTTTACTAAACCGAATACATGAAGCGAAGCGGGGGTGAGGACACAAGTGTTGTCAAGGACTAGGAAAACCCCTATTCCATTATGACTCAGTCTGGTATGACGATGTCTGAAAAGGTAAATGAGTATGGATGGTAGGAAAGACGAAAGATAAGAAATGCGAAGAAGTGGAATCTTTGAAAGAGTCGATAAGCGACACGCGAGACGATTTGTATGATAACTTGGCTAACCAGGTTACCAATAAGGGAATTTTCCATAAATCACTGGAGCCTTACTAAGAGTGATCTGATTCGGCTTCAGATTCTATCTGTTATACTTCTGCACTTCCGATTCTGCTAAGGCTCTGTCTGTTACGCCTCTATGCTTCTGAACTCGATTATGTTCCCACCTGATAAATCTTTGTACGTCCGATTCTGAATATGTTTCTGGTCGACATACTTCTGTATGATTGATTCTGAATACGTTTCTGTCTGACATATCTCTGTACGATTAACTCTGATTACGAATCTGTCTGACACACCTCTGTATGTCTGACTCCGGATATGAATCCGTCTTATATGCCTCTGTACATCTGATTTCGATCGCACGCCTGCCTGATACATCTCCGTATGTCTGATCTTGATCACGACTCTATCTAATACATTTCTGTCTGTCTGACTTTGATCATAATTCCGTATGATACATTTCTGTACGTCTGACTCCGATCTCAGATCTGTCTGACATACTTCCGTGCCCCTGACTTTGACTACGAATCCGTCCGCCATGGTTGAGTACGTCTACCTCCGATTACGAATCCGTCCGATATGCTTCTACGCGTTCGGTTCTAGTTCTGAATCTGTTGGTATGAAGTGCCTTGTATGAAGTGGGATTACGAAAACGTGGTAGGGATCTCAGGAGTGTAACAAGAAATGATATGGACTATAATGTCTGGAAAGCGTTTGTCTGTTACAAGAATATAGCTTATGGTTTGATGATTATGTGGGGTATGAGAAAATTATATTATGAAGGCATTTGAATCAGTAATGTGAAAAATTACCCCATAATGTTGGTAAAGAAGCCATGCCGGAAAGTCAGTAAAGGACGACTATAAAGAGAACCCTCCCGAAGTAGTATGACGCCCCATAAGGTCAATTTAACATTCGAGGACGAATATTTTTAAAGGGGGGGAGGATGTTACATCCGGCATTTTTGTTTATTCGAAAAATTCAAGATAAATTGACTTGTGATGAATAAGGCCATAATTGGACATTTCTTGGTATGAATGTGTAGGTTATGAATACAATGGTGTGGAATTACGAAAGGAGGCCAAGGGCAAAATTGGAATTTTGGGAAATTTGTCCCATGAGTTACAATAATTAGCCAACCATTTTGGGCTCAAAAAAAAAATAAGTGAAGGGAGGCCCAATTTAAGGGGCCCAACCGGCCACATGCCAATCCAAGCCCATGGATTAATTAAATTCCATGGGAAATTATATAACATGGATAAGCTCTAAGAAGCTTCAAGAAAAAAAAAAGAGCAAGGGGTTCAGGTTTGAGAGAGAAAAAGAAAGAAAAGAAAGAAAAACATTTAGGAGCCAATTCTTTGGTTTAAAAGATCATCTCTTGTGAAATTATTACCAAGTGCAAAGCCCTCTACAAGTTGATATAAGTATTGTGGCAAGAAAGCAATTTTAACCTCCAAGTGAAGAACTTGAACAAAGGTAAGGATTTCATGCTTTTGCTATGTTATAAATGGTATATGTATGTTGTAGTATGTGTGAATGAGTGAAGAACATGGAAATTTTGTGAGTTGAAAATCATGCATGTTGGCCGAATTTATGCATGAATTGTATGTTTAAGATGGCTTGAATTTATGTTGTAATTTAGTTGTAGTATGATGGAGATTGTGTTAGAAATGAAAGTGGAATGAATTAGTGAAAATTGGAAAATATAGGAGGTGGCCGTGTGGTGCTAGGTTGAGTATGGAATATGAATTTGATCTTGTTTTCATGCTAAGTGTGCTATGGTGAAGTGAATGGGAAGATAACAATCTCTATTATCTTGGAAAAATGACTATTAAGTTGTTGTAGGAGAATATGCAACTTTGTTATGGTTTATGTAAAAATGGAAATGAAAGTATCAAGAGGTAAATTATGATTATTGTTGATGAATTTGGAAGATGGAAATGTATAATTAACTTGTATGTGGAAAGTTAGGAAAAATTGGACAAGTAGTGGCTTAATGGAAAGTTGGTATGTTTTGCATATCTTGTGTATATTGTGTGGAAATGGTATGATATGCCTCCGACGTATGTTGTAATGATTTTGATGAATGATGAATATGGGAATAATAAGTTTGGGTTTGAAATGTAAGGTTGAAACGCAAAATGTTTCGTTATGTCGAAAGGATGGCTAGTGATGCCATATCGTATGTTTAATGCATATTGTTGTTATTGATGCTATTTCTGGGTTGTTGTGATGATGAATTGAGCCGAGCTAAGTCTCGGGGATTTCTTATATACAGAGGAAATGCTGCCGAAATTTCGGTAGGCATGTCTGTGTTAAGTTGAATTATTGAAAAGTTTGAAACTAACAAATGGTAAACTTGACCATTTCTAGATTTTGGACGAAATTGAAGTCGACGCCAAGCGAGCGTAAGGCACTATCGAGGTATGTGAAGCATTTCCCTTTGTTCCTAGGCATGTTCTGGATGTGATAGGCTCGGCCGCGAGCCTTAAGTACGACTCCGTTCCCCGGAATTCGAGACGGAAAACCGCTCCAATTCCTTCAATTCAATTGAAGCTATTTTCTTACAAATTGCCTTTAAAGTGAGTTTTTGTACAAAACATCCCTAAACGGAGTCGGAACACTTCCAAACGATTATGGATGACCTCATAAGGTCTATTAGCGATAATTTACCTATGTTGCCTCGAGTTGGTCCGAGGCGGGCCCGCAAGGCCCGATATCTTCTGTAATACTTTAAATACTTCCGTTTTGTCCGATTTTCTCAGAAACCATCTGAACTATTATTTTGATTATGATACAACTATTTTTATGAAATTCTTACAAAATGATTTCTGAACATCTGAGAATCTGATTCTGCTAATAATCTGTCGTGCCTTCCCAAGTAGGATATAGGCGCGTACTATGCATACTATCTGGATACTCTGATTTTGACTCGCCGTTTGGCACCCTTCAGTTTGATTGAGTCTGTATGTTGAGTCTGTATGTAAGTAGTTTCTCATTTATCGGTTCGTGTCTGTCTCAATGCATTCCTTCACTGCGTCCCGGGCCAGGTTCTGTTATCGTGCATATTTCTCTGCATTGTTCACCGCGTCCCTCGGCGTGCGGGCCGGGATCTGTATGTCTGTATGACATTATGATCTGTGTATGGGGATGGCGGCCAGGATGGCATATGATCTAATCTGATTCTGTCTGTCCACCGCGTCCCGTACTAAGAGGGCCGGGTTCTGTTACCGCGCCCCCAGATAGGGCCGGGATCTGTATGAATGTATGCGTGTGCCATCTGTATTTATTTAAGCACATGCCTCTGTATGATTCTGTATGACTCTGTACTACTCTGCATGCATAATTCTGTCCGACATACTTCTGTCTGTCCGTCTGAATTACGACTATGTCTGTATGTCTGTATGGATTCTGATTCTGTATGTCCGTAGGGATTCTGATTCTGTATGTCCGTATGGATTCTGATTCTGTATGTCCGTATGGATTTTTATTCGGTACGCCCGTGTGGATTCTGATTCTGTATGTCCGTATGGATTTTTATTCGGTACGCCCGTATGGACTCCGATTCTGTATGTCTGTATGGATACTGATTCTGCTCGTCTGTCCGTGTTATGATTCCGTCTGTCTGTCCGAACCATGATTCTGTTTATCTGTATGAACCACGACTCTGTATGTCTGTCTGGATCATGACTCTGTCCGTCCGTCTGATTTATGGGTCTGTCCGTTATATTTCTGTGACTCCGGTTCGGACTATGTTTATATTTGCTATGTTTCTGCTTTACATACTCGGTACATTTTTCGTACTGACCCCCGCTCTTCGGGGGATGCGCTACATGCCCGCAGGTACAGACGCACCAGGTGATACGCCGCCAGCGTAGGTTTCTGACTCTGCTGTTTGAAGAGCTCCTTCGATCCGGAGCATATACTTTTGGTATATATCTTCTGTTCTTCCGTATGTTCTGTATGTATGGAAATTCTGGGTACGGTGGGGCCCTGTCCCGTCATATGATTATGTATGTCTGTAGAGGCCTGTAGATAGATGTGTGGGTTACGGGTTTCGTCAGTATGTTAGCCTTATCGGCTTATATGTAAATGTCTGTATGTTCAGGTATGTATGTATATATATGTATGTTTGCGCGCGTGCCGTATCTGTATCGGCTTACTTCTGTAACAGCTGTTTTAAAAAAAAAAAAAAAATCCGTATGATTCGAAAGTCGGTCGGGTAGGTATGTACGGGTACCCAGTTAGGGAACCAGTCGCGGCCCACGGGGTTGGGTCGTGACAAAAGTGGTATCAGAGCGGTTAGTCCTCGGTATGTCCACAGGCCGTGTCTAGTAGAGTCTTGTCTATCGATGTGTTGTGCACCACAACTATAAACAGAGAGCTACAGGGCATTTAGGATGTTACCCTTCTTTGGAATCTTAGATCGTGCGATAAAGCTGTATGAATAGGACGATTCTCCCCTACGAATGGCTGTACCTACAGCGAGGCTCCAAAAGAGCAGGAGTGTCGGTATTTTGGGAAAATGTTTCTGACCCTCTTCCTGCAGGTGATTGCAGGTTGATAAATAATGAAGAGGAGCGCGTCGGATGATGGGGTTGGGGTGCTAATAAGGCCCCCAGGACATCACCAGGACCGAGTAGGCAGATCCCCAGCTACTCGATTGAGACCGACCCTTCGGAGGACCCAGCGACGATACCTCCAGAGTTTCTTACTCCCAGGGAGGAGGATAGCCCCGATACTGAGCCACCAGAACATTCCTCTGGGACGCCGGAGGAGGAGGTTCCCGAGGATGTGCCAGCAGCTCCGGTAGTGGAGCAGTATGTTAGACAGGCTTCCCCGGAGAGTGTCACGCCCTACTCGAGCCCTTTGTCCTGGCCGTCGGTGAACCAGGAATTGCCAGGCTACCTACACTCCTCCGATTCAGATGCAGGGAATAGTGGGGGCCAGACAGACGATGATGATGAGGGACACGGTTCCCACGGCAGCTCCCCAGGTTAGACTCGAGATTGATCAGTATAAACATATAAGCTTCCTAGAATTTTCGATGTGTGTGTGATATCTGTAAAATGTTGTTCTATGAAGACGACGAAAATTTAAAAGGATTAGAGACCTAGCGACCAAAGGCAAGGGCGACTGAGATGTCCCCACCACCAATGTGAGTCTAGAAATCTCGGATGAAAGTAAACAGGAAAGTGCCTCCGATGCTGTTTGAGTTGGGCACGTGTGGTAAGTGTCGACGACGTTATAGTTCTTATTTGAAGTTGTCAGTCCGTGTGGCTGCGATACGACATGATATGATATGTATGTGTGTGTATATGTGTTGGCCCTGTGAGGCATGATTGGTATTTCTGGTGTACAGGTTTTGGATAGTAAGAAAAACAGAGGAACCTCTGCCCAAATTTTTCCAGAAATATGGAAGTAAATATGTAGACTAAGTACAAAAAGGTCCCGCGATACTTGTCCGACTTTAGTTTTCTTCTGTCGGTGGCCGGAGAACACCTTACGGTGATATTTTATCAGATTCCACCGACTATTTGGAGGCGGAATTCTTGGGACGAAGACTTAAATCCGTGGGTTATCCGTAATCATATGTATATGTGTATGAAAGTGAATGTTTAAGATTCAGAAAGACGATGTGGTAATGGTACGACTTAGCCGGCGGTGGGACCCGCTACAAAAATTTTCCGAAAATTTGCTAAGACCCCGATTTGCTCTAAAATTACACGACAAAGGTCGTGCGGGGCGATCGACGAAATTATATCAGCCCTAACGCGTCGAAATGCATGAAAGTTTTGGAGTTAGGCGTGCGCAAACCAGAGCAATTCTGGGATGGGTGACCCCCTGGGAAGTAATGCAAAGTTTTGCACAAGTGTAGGTATGATGGATATAAATGAAACGTTTGGGGTAATCTAAAGGAAAAGAGAATGTGTGGAGTAATTAGTGCCTTTACAAAAGCCACACAGACCGACGCGGAATTAAATGGGCAAAAAAAAAAAAGGGCAACATCGCTCGGGAAATTGAGCGAATTCGAATGACGGTCAAAGACGTTCGCCAGTATGATATTAGTATGTATGTGTGTATGTGTATGTATATGTGTATGTCTGTATGATATTATGATCTGTGTATGGGGATGGCGGCCAGGATGGCATATGATCTAATCTGATTCTGTCTGTCCACCGCGTCCCGTACTAAGAGGGCCGGGTTCTGTTACCGCGCCCCCAGATAGGGCCGGGATCTGTATGAATGTATGCGTGTGCCATCTGTATTTATTTAAGCACATGCCTCTGTATGATTCTGTATGACTCTGTACTACTCTGCATGCATAATTCTGTCCGACATACTTCTGTCTGTCCGTCTGAATTACGACTATGTCTGTATGTCTGTATGGATTCTGATTCTGTATGTCCGTAGGGATTCTGATTCTGTATGTCCGTATGGATTCTGATTCTGTATGTCCGTATGGATTTTTATTCGGTACGCCCGTGTGGATTCTGATTCTGTATGTCCGTATGGATTTTTATTCGGTACGCCCGTATGGACTCCGATTCTGTATGTCTGTATGGATACTGATTCTGCTCGTCTGTCCGTGTTATGATTCCGTCTGTCTGTCCGAACCATGATTCTGTTTATCTGTATGAACCACGACTCTGTATGTCTGTCTGGATCATGACTCTGTCCGTCCGTCTGATTTATGGGTCTGTCCGTTATATTTCTGTGACTCCGGTTCGGACTATGTTTATATTTGCTATGTTTCTGCTTTACATACTCGGTACATTTTTCGTACTGACCCCCGCTCTTCGGGGGATGCGCTACATGCCCGCAGGTACAGACGCACCAGGTGATACGCCGCCAGCGTAGGTTTCTGACTCTGCTGTTTGAAGAGCTCCTTCGATCCGGAGCATATACTTTTGGTATATATCTTCTGTTCTTCCGTATGTTCTGTATGTATGGAAATTCTGGGTACGGTGGGGCCCTGTCCCGTCATATGATTCTGTATGTCTGTAGAGGCCTGTAGATAGATGTGTGGGTTACGGGTTTCGTCGGTATGTTAGCCTTATCGGCTTATATGTAAATGTCTGTATGTTCAGGTATGTATGTATATATATGTATGTTTGCGCGCGTGCCGTATCTGTATCGGCTTACTTCTGTAACAGCTGTTTTAAAAAAAAAAAAAAAAATCCGTATGATTCGAAAGTCGGTCGGGTAGGTATGTACGGGTACCCAGTTAGGGAACCAGTCGCGGCCCACGGGGTTGGGTCGTGACATCGGCCACCATAGTCGGAGCATATCTAGCCAATGAATTAAACTGAAGGCTATACTCTCGGGAACTCATATTTCCTTGTTTTAGATTCAAGAACCTATCCGCTCTAGCTCGGCGGACCTCGGGTGGCAAATAGTGGCGGATGAAAGCATCTACAAATTTTTGCCAAACGGGAGGAGGCACATTCTATTTTTTTTTATGATAGCCAATTATTGTACCATAATACCGCCACGTCTCGGAGTCTATAAGATGCCAACTCCAAAGATTCAGTTTCGGAGGCATGAATAATCTTCAATGTTCTCAACATTTCATCGATAAAATATTGTGGGTCTTCATCTGGCTTTGACCCGAAAAACTCCAGAGGATTCAAACTCATGAAATCACGGGCTCTGGTACTAGCTGCCCGATCACTTGGACCCGCATTCTACCGCTGTGCCTGGGCGGCAACTAACTGCATCAATAGATGAATAGCCTCGGTCACTTGTTAACCCGAAGTAGCCGGTGGAGGAACTGGAGGCATAGGAGCTAGAGCTGAAGCCCCTTCTTGTTTTTCTAATTTGGGCGGAGTGGAGGAAGTATTAGATGCGGCCTCATTATGTGATTCGCCCTCTCCTACATTCATTGGCGGCTCTCTTTCTACCCGCCTTTTCATCGTAGTCTTGCCCTTCTGGGCGGCTATAGCTTTTTCCTTTGGCGGTATTTCTGAAACCATAGCACACTATTAAGGAGGAGAAAATCTTATAACACAGCTCTATTGCACGATCTCTTAAGATGAAAGATGGTCATTTTTCCTAAATGCCCTGTAGTCGCCTGTTTATTAGTGTGGCGTGCAACACACCATAAACAAGACCCTACTAGACACGGCTCGTAGAAACTTCCTAGGACTAAACTGCTCTGATACCACTTTTGTCACGATCTGACTAGGGGCCATGACGGGTACCCGGGGCTAACCGCCGAGCACCGCTCTTACCATTACCCATCGTACACATTAAGCGTTCATTCATTTATCTTATACTGGAAAACCATTTTTCACATTGAAACATAGTTACCTTTATATACATAAGCCCTTCGGCTATCAAAAATATATATATATACACGTGGGAAAAATCGTGAGACCATACTACCCACACATGCGTATCTACGAGCCTCTACTAGAGTACTAGATATGAGGACGGGACAGGACCCTGCCGTGCCCAAATATGTACACAAAATAATTAAACCAAATAGCACCTCCGGAATAATGGAGTGCTCCTGTAAATCTGCTGATAGCTCCTATGGATCTGCACCGTCTCCGTGTCTACTTGTGGGCATGAACACAGCGTCCAAGAATAAAGGACGTCAGTACAAACATTGTACTGAGTATGTAAGGCATCAACACTAACAATACGTTAATGAAATAAGGAAGCATCAAATGAGGAGCAACCTGAAACTGACTATCAATTATAAATGAAATAATGCATGCTGGCTTACTCCATAATCATCATCATATCATGTATGCATATTTGTATAATGTCACGACCCAACCCCGTAGGCCATGACTAGTGCCCAAGCTGGACACCCGTACACACTCATTTACCAAAATCGGCATACCAAGGGCTTATCCATATTTGGCGTACACTGACTTATACAGATACGAAAGTCAGATGTCGTCTTAAGCGGTCACATATAACTAATGTTTCACATAGAAGCCGACAAGGCTATCGTAAAACACATCGCCCAAAACATAAACATACATACAAGCCGTTAAGGCTGTCACAGCAAATGGAACCGCTTATGACGCAAATCACACAGACATAACTGAACAATAACGACCCATGACCCACATACATGTCTACAGGCCTCTAAGAATAACAACAGAAGCATATGACGGGACAGGGCCCCGCCGTACCCCTAAATAGTCATATACACATAAATATGTACAACAGAAAGATCTGTACCAGAAGTATGGGCTCCGGATCAAGGGAGCACTCCAAACTAGCAGAATGGGTATCCTAGGCTGGCGGATTACCACAATGAGCGTCTGTACCTGCGGACATGAAACGCAGCCCCCGAAAAAAGGGGGTCAGTACGAAATATGTACTGAGTATATAAAGCATGAAATACAATAATCAAGATCATAACTGAAATAAGAAGTATGGAACACGAGTACAAAAATCAGTATACCAAAAACTTGTTTTTGAAACACAAATAATGCATATAAAAAAAATCATGCATAGGGCTCAGGAACGTGGTCTCCACTCCGACGCTGGCGCCACAACACATCATACTCCAGAAGATTTCATATCTCCGTACAACCCCGAAACACATCATAACATCATAGCACATCATACGCCATAACACATCATAACGCCGTATATAAGCGGTACCCGGCCCTCTAGTGAGTGGCTCGGCGAACCGTAACACATCATACTGCCGAATATAACATAGTGCGCACGATGACAAAACCGGCCCGGGACTCGGCGAAAGATATAAAAACAGTATGCACGAGCAGAGTAGTGAGAAACTATATGCATATAAAAGAATTTTTAAGACTCGATAGATACATACACTAGTCGACGCTTGAAGATCATAAACACGTTTCGAGTCAATTCGAGTTAGTATAAGAAAGTTATGGACATTGTTCGCTTTAGGATCCTCTAGGAACGTATCGGAGCGATCTGAGCTCGTCTATGAAAGTTACGGACATTTTTCGACATAAAGTTGTTAGGAATAAAAATCTTTTACACATATTTATTATCCACTCATACAAAAGCCACAAAAACCATAGTTCGACTATATTAGGAATACTAACACCAAGAAGTGAATAAAAATCGTCGACATGCTCGGATCTTATGAATAGAGTTACCCCGAGGCTCGTTTCATAGCTTACTTGCAACTAGGACATGCCAAAAGAAGGAAAGGGTAAGCTTTACATACCTCGTCTGCTTCCTAAGCCAATCCCAACTCAAGTCTCGAGCTCCCCAAGATCTACAATAACGTCATTAAATACCAAATGTTAGCTACAAGTACTTAGGGATTCAATCCTAAGCTAGCACTTGTCTACAGAAATTTCGGCAGCATATCCTCTGTAAATTCAACAACCCCGAGAATTCAACTCGGCCAAATCCTCAACAACAATACCAACAACCCTATTAACAACATCAACAATTAATTCAAAACGCATTCTAACATTAGCAACTCCCTTTTACATAATTCGACGGCATTCCATTTACATTCACTTCAACTACATACAATCAAGCTAACACCAATGCTCGCACACTCAAATACTAATCCGAAACCATTCAAACAAAACTCAAGAAAGCTTCAAACAATCCGCACAATATTCAAAACAACCCAACCAAAACTCCACTCCACCCGAAACCTTCCATATGCAACAAGAGCAATAACAACACATTTCCTTCTTTCAAATTCAGGAACTTCACTAACAATTCACATGCTTGCAACATTATTTTCCATAAATACAAGAAGTGGTATTAAAGTCACATTAGCTTCTAAAACAACTCTCCAACAATTACAACTTTAACTAGAATTATTAAACTTTCACTTCCATCATAGAATCCATTACAACAACAACCAAAATACTAAATAAAATTAATTCATCCTTTCTACACAACACTTACACCTACACGGCTACAACAAAACATCCATATTTTCATGAATTTCATCCATTTCTACATACTACAACATACACAACCATCCATAACATATAAAAAGAAGATTAAACCTTACCTTTTCACCACACTTCTCACTTGGCTAGGGTTATGAATTTGCAACAAAGAGTGGTTTAATTGCTCCAACAACTATCTCACGTTAAAGAGGACCTTCCAATTGGTTGAATTGCTAGAAGAAAATAATTTTTGTGATCAATTTTTCCAAGATGGTTGTTTGGCTATGCTATGGCCGAATGGCTTCTCTTTGTTTTTCTCCAAGTTTCTTGAATTTTCTAAGTGTGAAGATGATGATAAATATGACTAATAAGTCATCTAATATACACATATATTATACATCCATGTGGGCCAAGGCCCATGCCACACCCTAACCTTGATAGGGCATGATGGGCACCCGACCCTTATTTAGGGCCGAGCAAACCCACTGATTCTTATTACACTCATAATCTCTTTGGACTTTTAAATCAAATAAACTGAAATACATAGTAAATGCTTTCAGAAACATTCCTTACATTGTTCTCAAGTCAAGTAAAATCTGTATTCATATGGAATTCGCAACATAATGCATAATGGTACATCGGCTTGTAGAGCCGCTTACAAGACTGACAACCCACATACGTGACTCTGTCTGCAAAGTCTCTAACATCAATCAAGAAATCATAACATATATATATGTACTCTGACTCGGCAACACTCCGGAAGGAAATGGAACTCGCCAATCCCGCTGGAACATCTTCTAGCAATCTCTTCTTCTCATCTGTATATACCTGCGTGGCATGAAACGCAGCCCCCGAAGAAAGGGGGTCTGTACGGAATATGTACTGAGCATGTAAAGCATGAAATACCGTAAAGAGGATCACAACCAAAATGGAGATTTACTAGAAACAAGTATGACTTTTAAAACATCAATACATATGCCTTTTGAAACGAAAATCATGCATACCATCATCATATACCGTACCCAGCCCATTATGGGACTCGGTGGATAAAATCATATCATCATGTCAGCATACTATCATATCATCATGCATATATATACCGTACCCGGCACTTTAGTGAGGGACTCGGTGGATAAAATCATGTCATCATGTCAGCATACTATCATATCATCATGCATATATATACCGTACCCGGCCCTCTAGTGAGTGACTTGGTGAATGAAGTCATCATATGCCCTCCTGGCCGCCATAACATATCATCATCTCATATCATCATCTCATCATGTCATCACATATATACATACCGTACCCGGCCCTCTAATGAGGGACTCGGTGAACAATGCAGTGGAGTGCACACGATAACATACCCGGCCCGGGACTCGGTGAAAGACATATTGAGGCATGCACGAGTAGAGTAGTGAGCAACCATATGCAAATTAAAACATTGTCAAAGACTCAATGGAATAATCAAAACGAATTATCATTTGAGAATCAGGACGATAGTCATAGTAAATACCTTTCGGATGTCACTGTGGATTATATCAGAATAGAACTTCTGGGATCATATATACGTACCAAGATATATCAAAGACTCAATGAAATTATCAAAACAAACTATCATTTGAAATCAAGACAATTGTCATATCAAATATCTTTCGAATGCCACTCGGAAACATATCAAATAGAACTCCGAAAATCATAGATACATATCAAAACCATACGAAATAGCTTATGGAAATCAAGAACATTAGCCATCCTAGTGGCCCTAAGAATAGGAATTTCTTTGGAGTCATATAGACATCGTCTGTTTATTTCATAAGGATCATGCCATAAGAAAGAAAGGGTAAGCCTTACATACCTGTTCAACCTCCTATTAGCTATGCTTATTTGTCCGATCTCGTAAATATACATTTGAAGAGATTTATGCTAATGTTAGCCTTTTAATCGTACATTTGTACCATATTTGAAATCATACTATTTTATATCCTGCCGAAAATCGGGCAGCATCTCCCCTGTTTATATACCAAGCCCGAATTCCAATTCAGCAACCAACAACATCAACAACAATACCAATAGTATTAACATCATTTACAACACCAACGTATGCCATAGAACAGCCCACACACTGTTTTCTAAATTTCTCAACCATCCAATTTGCGGTATAACTATTTAGTAATTTTATTTCCGTAGAGAAGGTGAAATCAATACCAATAACATTAATAACAACATCCTACCAGAAATATATATATTTTTTATCAAAAGTTCTCCTCAAACTCAAACCATAATTCAACAACATCAACAAACGAATTTATATCGCTATTTTCTCCGTTCTAATCCGTTAAAACTTTAAATAAACTTGTTAACAATGAAAAGGGATCGTAATCTTACCCCAAGTGTGCAGCCATCACGTCCATCCTCTTTTTCTTGGTTGATTTTTAGTTCATATTGAAGACAACACATCGTACAACACTTTTCCCTTCATGGGCTTCGGGATTCGGGGCTCAGATTTTGGTCAAAATTAGTTTTTCTTCTCTCTAAGGCTCCTCTTTCTCTTTTTCCAGAATTTTCTGGTGTTTTGGTATGAAAATTGAGGAGAAAAGGGCTGAAGTTTCACTTAAATAAACATGGGTCATGGGCCCAACCCGGTTGGGCTTGGATTGGGCCTAGCCCACGGCCCTTTCTGCCTTAAAACGTCCATATCTCCTTGTGCCGACGTAACCTGTGGACCCCCGACCTTTTTTTGGAAAGATAATTCAATTATCTACAACTTCTATTGCTTGGTATTGTTCCAAATTCCAAACTTATAATACCGTTTTAGCCCCTCGAAGTCAGATCACCCGAAAACGTTACTTAAAAATATTTGTTTGGAGGACTTCCACTTCGATTTGGCTCAAGGGTCGTTCTTGAGTTGTGTTTAAATTCACATATGTGCTTCATATAAATTTTCACATGTCCAAAAAAATCTCGACGTGTGGGACCCACCTCAGCTTACAAATAATCCGACGTACTAAAATACGGGATACAACACTATCAACGTGAGTTTAAATTACGTAGCAACAACATAATTGTCAATTTTTTTCAATTTTTTTTGAGGAAGCACGTGTCATGCTAATGCTCTGAAAATGCGGGGTATAACATCTTCCCCCCCTTTAAAAACATTCGTCCTCGAATGTTGAGGTAGATGTCAATGTTCTTACCTATACTTGTTAGTAATTATTTTACTTACTTTCTCATTTGAAACCAAATTTATCCAAATTATGCAGTCTATTTTTCTTCTTTTGTGGCCAAAATTTATGCCTGTACTCAAAATCGTCCCTTTTCACATTATATGTCTGTCTACTAACTGTTTATAGTTTATCGTTCTCATTGCCTCTTCAGCTTTCGTTGTTTACATTCTTGCATGCCCTTTCATGCCGTATTTACCACATACTTTTATCCAATCCTTTTGTTTCAACTTCTTTTTGTTCCCTTCAATCTCCACGTGTCTTCCTTACGTTTCCTACATGACCCAAGCCTTTATCTTCTTAAAGTTTAATTATTCTTATTCTTACTTCCTTAAGGATAACCTCACGGCTAATCACATTTAGCATCATTTGCTTTCTGTAGCAGTCGAATCAATCTTTGCAGTACTTTGTCTTTCGACTAGTTTAAAACCGAAACATCTCGTTTGATTTCTCTTTCCTCCAATTGGATTTCTGGGCCTTGGCTATCTAACGGCAATTCTTGTCAACGTTTTATTATTCTCTTTAATTACTTTACCTTGGATAACTTATCCAAGGCACCAAAAATACCATAGCAAACGGATCTATATTCATATGGGACTCCATTCGACTCATACAACAATCCTCGGCGCCATTCCTTATATTTTTGTGTACAACATTTTCTTATCACCGTTGTTATCCCCTATCACAAGAGTATATTTACAACATACTAATCCACCATTAAAAATATTTTCAAATCCTTATTTGAATCCTTCTTCCTTTTTTTTCTCGTCCGATTTGGACATCATTACAAGATAACTCATAAGCCGGGGACTCAAATAAAATCATACTTAATCATATCTTCCTTTTAATACGAGTGTAATTCTCTCTTCAAGTCCTTGGCTCTCCTATACCAGTGGTTAATTGCAACTTAACTAACTTTCATTCTTTTCAAATATTTGTTGTCGTCCTACACCAATTTACTAGCCACTTCATCAAGACAACTATTCATATGGTCCTGTGACACATACACTCGTGATTTAATACAAGCAGTGACTTATAATTTCCCGACGTAGAAGATATTTTCAACTCTTATCTCTTCCAGAGCTGCGATTTTTCCTTAGTAATCCCGTCTGTCCTTAATACTAATCCTTAATAGCTCGCAAGCCTTCTCACTTCCTTCGTTGCCTTTTGGGGTACATCTGCTGCATATTTACTGGTAACACAATATTTTTCTCTGGTGTGAGGGATTCGAACTATAGCCCGAAACATGACATACTGTATTGACAAAATTTATTTCCTTGATTTTATAAACCTCTATTATCTTGTCATGCCTCCTTCCCATGTCGGTTTCATGATATACATGAAGTTAATTCAAGTCCACTTTTCCTTTAGCACATCCTTGCTTTATTAGTCGTGTTATTGCAAAAACCTCTATGCCGAACTTTCCTTAACAAGGTCTTATAAGCTTTCTTATTCACTGCTTCGTGGCTCGCTTATTGGTTTCACACTTGCATTCACTCTCTATTCACATAAACCATGTCACCTATCTTAGTCATGTCCTCGCTAATCCTTACTTTGTATTGTAGTTCTTGCTACGTTCTCATTATATCCCAATAATAATCAACTCTATAGAGTACCATTTCTTGATCTCATTCGTAACACTGCTTATAAAACAGAATAAGGCTCGTGGAGTAAGCTTACTTAACTGGTAACTCTTTCTAATTGACCCTATTACACTTACCACATAATTTGTCTTACCAAGTTATTCACATTCATTACAAACCTTAGTATTATATGCCCCTGTCCCCGTCACGCTGTTACTTCTTTTTTCTAATAGACTCGTCGCATTTCCCTTGTAGTTATCCATCCCGATCAATCCTTTATTTATCTTTTTGATGCCACGGCCAAGTTTGTCTTCTCCTCCATGCACGTTTCTTACATTTCATTCTATTTCCTTTATAATCGAACCTTTCGGTCTTTACAGAAGTTCTTGCCTCATATCACTAATATTCTAATCAACTGTGTCAACTCACCATCCTCGTTATTTCGTTGATGAGTAATCGGTCTTTCTTACTCCCATAGTTAGAGATTTCCAGTTACTCCATTCCTAAATACTCTCCCTTTTCTTCGACAAACCCATTAGTATAACTTTCCTACTTTTATCCTTAACCTTTCTTGGGTCTATTCGTCCTCGAGTTCCTTTCTTCTCTTGTTATTTGTAACATCGGCTCTGAAGTTTGTGAAATATTCCTTTAGACGCGCAAATCCGTCCTATTCTTAAGTCATTCTTTCAGGAAAGCTCCTCCATGTCTGAGGCAACCACATTAATATGGCCGCACATTTATCCCTTTATTTACCTTTCAAGGGCAGAAATCTCCTAACAACGACGCAAGGCTTAATTATTCCTTCTCTTACTTCATATTCCTCTTTTGTTCCATATTACCATACTCTATCCCCTTCATATGCCTACCTTCGAATTTTTTCCCCAAATAATCTCGTGCTTTGCCCGTCGTTTCTTTTGGAGGCTTTGCTCAATCATGTTTCTTGCTTTTCACTTTTCCCGACATTTTGATCTCCTTGCCTTCTACTTACTCACTCTCTTTCTTTTCCAAATATCGTTGTATTAGAACTTTGCAATCTTAACCTGTAGTGAAAATAGCATCAGCTTACCTTGTAACACTTGTACCGTTTATTTTTGTTGTCACTTGAACTTCGGTACCCTTACTTTATTGATACCTTCCATACTGTAACACCGGTTGCTGGGATACACATGCCCATCGATACAGTCATAAATAGGATACCATATGCATATATATATATATATATATATATATTTACTACCACCTCGCTTACAAAATATTTCCAAATGCTATTCAACCTCATCCTAGTTCTAGAGTCGTGGTGCACCTTCTTTCTCTTCACCGGTCTAGTCTACCTCGTCCTATGCGACCTCTTAAGGTTTCCAGCCATTCCGTATACTCTGATTTCCCTTAGGCTACTCTAGCTTCTCATTTTTTTTCTTTTATGTCGGGTTTTGTAGAACTTTTAGTGCACTTCCCAGGGGGTCACCCATCCTAAGATTTCTCTCACCCCAGCACGCTTAACCTTGAAAGTCCGATGAAATCCGGTGCATTAGTGTTGGTATAATCGCACCCACCTCATTGCATGACCTTCATTACATGATCTAGAGCAAGTCGAAGTCTTACAGATTCCAAGACATTCTCGTAACACGTCCTTCCCTTTACAATTACTAATTTACCCTTTTCAATTCTCAATATTCACCTTTCACTTATGTGTATGACTACCTTTCGTCCTAGATTCCTAGATTCCCGAAGGTAGTGAACACACCTTTGTCGCCGTTACTTATGAATACTCGGGTATCAGCCTGTTCGGATTCCCACTCACCATCCTTATATAATAATCTACAGCAAAACTGATTGCCGACTTTCTCTAAATCCTCCAACAGACCTTGCTCCTACTAAACCTCGAATATTGTCCATCTTCATCCTTCGGCTGCTAATCGTCTTTCTTGCAATTATTCTTCATGCCATGCCAAATCCAGAACTCCTCTAGAACAACGCACCTCACTTATTGTCTATTTACAATATTCCCTTTCCACGCTTCCTTCTGTTAGGCGTACCTAACTAAATGACCTGATTTTTAACAATTCTGGCAGAATCTCCTTTACAATTCTTACTATTCAGAATCTGCACGCAGCAAATAACAACAATGCCTCACAGGGCATACATATGTATACGGCACATTTCAGCCACCTAGAGCTCCCAATTTCAGGTAAAAGAATGAAAATATCAGAACTTACCCTTGTGACTTTCCATATCTTCATTCATCTTCTACAGTCGATACTGTGCATTTGCTAAAATCAAGGGTTAGTGCCAGGAATCTCATTTCCTATGACTTGGCTCTATCGCACGATCTAAGACAAAAAGAAGGTCAACAATCCCTAGATGCCCTGCAGCCTTCTGTTTATAAATGTGGCCGGCTTCACACCCATAAACAGGACTCTACGGGACACGACTTTGCAGACAACCCCTAGGACGACCTGCTCTGATACCACTTTGTCACACCCTAACCTTGATAGGGCATGATGGGCACCTGACCCTTATTTAGAGCCGAGCGACAAGACTGACAACCCACATACGTGACTCTGTCTGCAAAGTCTCTAACATCAATCAAGAAATCATAACATATATATATGTACTCTGACTCGGCAACACTCCGGAAGGAAATGGACCTCGCCAATCCCGCTGGAACATCTTCTAGCAATGTCTTCTTCTCATTTTGTATGTACCTGCGTGGCATGAAACGCAGCCCCCGAAGAAAGGGGGTCAGTACGGAATTTGTACTGAGCATGTAAAGCATGAAATACCGTAAAGAGGATCATAACCAAAATGGAGATTTACTAGAAACAAGTATGATTTTTAAAACATCAATACATATGCCCTTTGAAACGAAAATCATGCATACCATCATCATATACCGTACCCGGCCCATTATGGGACTCGGTGGATAAAATCATTGTTATAGCCCGTATTTTGAACGTTAGGATATTTCAAAGTCGTCGTGGGAAGTTAAGGACGAAACCATTTTCAAAAACTACATTAATGCGCAAGTCGTTAGGAATATCATTTATGACCATTATTAGTATGAAAATAATGTGAGAGCCTAGGGGCAAGAGGAGAAATTTGCAAAATGACCAATGGAAACAATGTGGAAGGCTAGGGGTAAAATGGTCATATTGAGAAATGTCGAGGGACGGAAAGGGAATTTCACAAAATTTTTATGAAAGTTCAAAAGGGCCACATTGGCCATGTGATGGAAACTATATGGGCCAAGGTGTACATGGCAAGACTTTGGTTCATCTTTTATGCTAGGAAAATTTCAAGAAATTAAAGGAAACTTCTAGAGAGGGGCATGTGCCCCTCACATGCTTGAAATTATAACTATATATATGTGACTCCCTTTCTAATTCAAGACAAGATAAAGATGAACAAAAATAAAAGAAAGAGAGAGAGGTGAGTTCGGCTAGGGGCTGGCCGAAACCAGCCCCTTAAATTTGATCATGGAGGGTTGTTTTCTTCTAGTTTCTTGCTATGGGGAAGATGCTTGTCAACAAGGTGGAGTTTTTGGAGCAAGTAGAATACTTATATGGATGGTTCATGAGTCATAACCAAGTGGAAAAGATGAATAATGAAGGTAAAGAACTAACCCTCTTTTATGTGTTATGAATATTGTTGAAGTATTGTAGTATGTAGAAATGAGTGAAATTTGTGAAACATGTGTGTATTGGTGTGTGTAGCCGTGTGTATGGGCTATTTTGGAATAGAAAGAATAAGCAAATTTTACTTCGTATTAAAATTGTTGTTATGAAGGATTCATGCGTATTGTAGTATATGGAATTGGAAGAAATTCATGAAATATGGAATTGTTGGGGGTTGGCCGTATGGTCCCCTTTTGTGTAGTTGGGAATGAATAAATTGTTGTTAGTATTTTGGTTGTCGTCGTTGTGAGTTCTATGATGGAAAATGATGTTTTGATAATCCAAGTTAAGATTTTAATTATGCGGGCTGATTTGGAAGCTAATGTGATTGTAATATAGTCGTGATGCGGTTTCTTGAATTTATGAAATGAAGTTGTAAATGAATGTATTGTAGCATAATGTGTGAATTTGGGAGGAAAGAATGTGTTTAGTGTTGGTTGAGTTGTTTGTAATATCGTGTGAATTGTTTAAAGGGTCTGGAATATTGTTTCGATTGGGTTCGGATTAGAAATGGAATGTATGAACGATGATGTTGGTTTGAGTGTAAGTAGTCGAATTAAGTATAAGATTATGATGTTGAATTGTGTAGGAGTCGCTAATGTGAAAATGTGTTTCGAACCTCTTATTGGTGTGTTAGTATCTTTGTTGGTTTGGCCGGGTTAAATTCCCGGATGGTTGTTGTTGATTTGGGGCCGAGCCTTATTCTCGGGATTGGTACATTTACAGAGGAGATGCTGCCGAAATTCTGGCAGAACATAAGAAAACGTGTTTGAAAGGTTAAGGCAAGTATGTGACAACGAGTCTAACGAATGAATGAATCCTTTTGGACGTAGATTGACAAGATGGATGAACCCTCTTGCGTGTAAGAAAACAAGTTGGATGCGTAAGCACAACCAGTTGGTCGTCGCCCAGGTATGTGAGGCTTACCTTTCTTTCCTTGGCATGCCCTAGAGCCATGTAGGATATGATATGATATGTATCTTGAGGTTATTCCATTCTGTAATTCGAAGTCTGTTTGTGATCTGTATGTTTTCCCTAACTTAAGTGTCAAATGAGTCTGATAGGTGAATCGTGATTTAAGTATTTTTGATATAAACATTCTGGACTAATCGTGTCGACACAAATGTTCTGACGTAAGTATTTGGCATAAGTGTTCCGATATGAGAAATTCAGATACAAGTATGGACTCTGACATGAATATTCCGACATAAGTAGGTTGAATTAAGTATCCTGGCATAACCCTTTTGATATATTTATTCTGACTTAAGTAATCCGACGTACGTATGATTCCAAAGGTTCTATTTGGTTTGATCCATAATCATGTAAGCGGAAGATTTCGAAAACACAACATGTATTTTATTTGTAATTGACTTTCAGAAAAAAAATTTAGGTGTGTAATCAGGGTCTGCGGGTTCGTTCGGCTCCGTATGTGGGGTCGGGTGCCCATCACACCCTAATAAGATCAGGGTGTGACAGAGTGGTATCAGAGCGAGGTCTGTCCGTGGGTTGTCTGCAAAGTCGTGTCTAGTAGAGTCCTGTTTATGGTGTGGTGCCGGCCACATGTATAAACAAGAGACTACAGGGCATTTAGGAATTGTTGACCATCTTTCTGACATATATCGTGCGATAGAGCCAAACTATAGGAAATGAGATTTCTTATATGGGCCTCACATACGACGGAAAAAGTAAGTAGCAACCCGGAAAGTCACAAGGATAAGCATTGACGTATTTGATCTATCATCTGGAATGAACAGCTTCGGATGGCCAGAACGTGGTATAGCTGTATGTTCTGTAAGGTGCCACTGGTATTTGCTGTATACAGGAGTATGGTATAAGAGAGACAAGGTCGGATGGAGGGTTCAGAAAGTTGACAATTAATCCTGCTGTCGGTTTTTATGAAAAGACGGTAAGTAAGAAATTCGAACGGACTGATATCGGGGCAACCATAACATAGTGGCAACGAGGCCATAACCATTACCATCAGGAATTTGGGAATCTAGGATGGAAGGTAGTTATACACGGAAGTGAAAGATGTGCTCTAAGGCCCAAAAAGGGTAAAATGGTAATTGTGAAAGAAAAGACGTGTTACGAGGGTGTCCCGGGATCTGTAAGACCTCGACTAGCCTCAAATTATGTAGTAAAGATCATGCGCAGAAGTTGACGCGAAAATATCAGCATTAAGACATCGAATCCCAGTGAAGTCTTGAAGTTAAGCGTGCTCAGGTGGGAGCAATCCTGGGATGGGTGACCCCCTGGGATGTTTACAAGAAATTCTACATATTTTGATATAAAAGACAAATGGAAACCCAGAATAATCTAAGTGAAACTATAGTATATAGGATGACTGGAAACCTTAAGAGGATGCGTAGAACGAGGCAGCTCAGCTCGGTAAAGAGACAAAGAGTACCTCACAGCTCAGGAATTCGGATAGGCTTGAATAGCGTCTGAAAGTGTTTTGCGGATTAGTGGTATTGATTATGTGTGTATGTGTATATGAACGTGTGTGATATCTCCTGTGTGAAGGTACCAGTGGACATGTGTGCCCCAACGATCTATGCTACAATAGAAAGAGGGATACCGGAACCTGAGCAATAGTAAGGAAACAAATGGTGCAAGCGCCACGAGATGAGCCGTTGTTTTCGGTATGGATTAGGGATAGAAAAGTCTGAATACTATGATGTTTGAAGAAGAAAATAAGTAAGTAGGTGGAAGCTAAAGAGATTAAATATCCAAAAGGAGCGAAAGATAAGAAACATGAATGGACAAGACCTCCAAAAAAAAAAGGGGGAATAACTGGAAGAACACGGAATTATCTGAGATGAAATTGCAAGCACAGGTGCGTAAAAGGAACAAAGTGTGGCAACATGAACAAAGGAAAAGTGTGCAAGGGTTGAAGACCAATCTGAATGAGTAGAGCCAAAAGAATAGCGGCCATGATCAGGAACGTGAGATAAGAGAGAAGAATGATTAGGTCTTGTGACGCTGTTAGGAGATCCCGGCTTTTGAAAGGTGTGTAAGGGAATAAACGAGTAGCTACACTAATACGGTCTCCTCGAGTACGGAAGAACTCTCCTAGAAAGGTGATCTAGGGATAGGACAAATTTGTGCACTAGAAGGAATACATTATAAACTTTAAGTCGATGCTGAAAACAAGAGCGGTGGAATGCTCAAAATACGGATGCCCCGTTGTGATACAAGAGCACGGTTAAGGAAAACCTACAAGTAAGTAAGCGAACTAAATGTGCGAAAGGATCAATGGTGGATGGAAAGACATGAGAATGCTGACGAGAATGATGTCGTCGACTGGAAGTAAAAGGAAGACTTATGGAAGAAATTTCGCTATGTCGTGCACCGAGACGAAGAAATGAACTGTTGACGTATAAGGAATCCCTTAAATGAGAATGAGATAAAGGATGAAGAACGGGCATAAAGAGAAGATGCGTCTATAGGACGGACCCTCCCGAAGTACTATAATACCCCATAAGGTCAGTTGAACATTCGAGGACGAATGTTCTAAAGGGGGGAGGATGTTATAGCCCGTATTTTGAACGTTTGGATATTTCAAAGTCGTCGTGGGAAGTTAAGGACGAAACCATATTCAAAAACTACATTAATGCGCAAGTCGTTAAGAATATCATTTATGACCATTATTAGTATGAAAATAATGTGAGAACCTAGGGGCAAGAGGAGAAATTTGCAAAATGACCAATGGAAACAATGTGGAAGGCTAGGGGTAAAATGGTCATATTGAGAAAAGTCGAGGGACGGAACGGGAATTTCACAAAAATTTTATGAAAGTTCAAAAGGGCCACATTGGCCATGTGATGGAAACTATATGGGCCAAGGTGTACATGGCAAGACTTTGGTTCATTTTTTATGCTAGGAAAATTTCAAGAAATTAAAGGAAACTTCTAGAGAGGGGCATGTGCCCCTCACATGCTTGAAATTATAACTATATATATGTGACTCCCTTTCTAATTCAAGACAAGATAAAGATGAACAAAAATAAAAGAAAGAGAGAGAGGTGAGTTCGGCTAGGAACCAGCCCCTCAAATTTGATCATGGAAGGTTGTTTTCTTCTAGTTTCTTGCTATGGGAAAGATGCTTGTCAACAAGGTGGAGTTGTTGGAGCAAGTAGAATACTTATATGGATGGTTCATGAGTCATAACCAAGTGTAAAAGATGAAGAATGAAGGTAAAGAACTAACCCTCTTTTCTGTGTTATGAATATTGTTGAAGTATTGTAGTATGTAGAAATGAGTGAAATTTGTGAAACATGTGTGTATTGGTGTGTGTAGTCGTGTGTATGGGCTGTTTTGGAATAGAAACAATAAGCAAATTTTACTTCGTATTAAAATTGTTGTTATGAAGGATTCATGCGTATTGTAGTATATGGAATTGGAAGAAATTCATGAAATATGGAATTGTTGGGGGTTGGCCGTATGGTCCCCTTTTGTGTAGTTGGGAATGAATAAATTGTTGTTAGTATTTTGGTTGTCGTCGTTGTGAGTTCTATGATGGAAAATGATGTTTTGATAATCCAAGTTAAGATTTTAATTATGCGGGCTGATTTGGAAGCTAATGTGATTGTAATATAGTCGTGATGCGGTTTCTTGAATTTATGAAATGAAGTTGTAAATGAATGTATTGTAGCATAATGTGTGAATTTGGGAGGAAAGAATGTGTTTAGTGTTGGTTGAGTTGTTTGTAATATCGTGTGAATTGTTTAAAGGGTCTGGAATATTATTTCGATTGGGTTCGGATTAGAAATGGAATGTATGAACGATGATGTTGGTTTGAGTGTAAGTAGTCGAATTAAGTATAAGATTATGATGTTGAATTGTGTAGGAGTCGCTAATGTGAAAATGTGTTTTGAACCTCTTATTGGTGTGTTAGTATCTTTGTTGGTTTGGCCGGGTTAAATTCCAGGATGGTTGTTGTTGATTTGGGGCCGAGCCTTATTCTCGGGATTGGTACATTTACAGAGGAGATGCTGCCGAAATTCCGGCAGAACATAAGAAAACGTGTTTGAAAGGTTAAGGCAAGTATGTGACAACGAGTCTAACGAATGAATGAATCCTTTTGGACGTAGATTGACAAGATGGATGAACCCTCTTGCGTGTAAGAAAACAAGTTGGATGCGTAAGCACAACCAGTTGGTCGTCGCCCAGGTATGTGAGGCTTACCTTTCTTTCCTTGGCATGCCCTAGAGCCATGTAGGATATGATATAATATGTATCTTGAGGTTATTCCATTCTGTAATTCGAAGTCTGTTTGTGATCTGTATGTTTTCCCTAACTTAAGTGTCAAATGAGTCTGATAGGTGAATCGTGATTTAAGTATTTTTGATATAAACATTCTGGACTAATCGTGCCGACACAAATGTTCTGACGTAAGTATTTGGCATAAGTGTTCCGATATGAGAAATTCAGATACAAGTATGGACTCTGACCTGAATATTCCGACATAAGTAGGTTGAATTAAGTATCCTGGCATAACCCTTTTGATATATTTATTCTGACTTAAGTATTCCGACGTACGTATGATTCCAAAGGTTCTATTTGGTTTGATCCATAATCATGTCTAAAAGGGTAGTTAACCTGATTACGGCTTTGGTTTTCCAAGAAAAGCTTCTGAAATGATTGGAGAGCGTCTTGTACTTCGAACGCTCGTAACTTTTGTATACTAACTCCGATTGACCCGAAACTTGTTCTGGACCTTCACATGTCGATAGGCATTCTGTCATAATCCTTTTGATATATGTATTCGGACCTAAGTAGTCGGTTAGAGGAAATCCGATGCAAGCAATTTGGAACATGTATTCTGGTTGAGTAAAAGCGATAAGTACCTTGATAGAAATATTCTGTTAAGAGTAATTTGACATAAAGTATTCTGCAATAAGGAATCTGTTATGCATATTATGAGAATATGTTTGAATAATCTATAAGTAATCGGTAATAAGTAATCTGTATGGACATTCTGAGAATACGTTTGATTAACTTATTGAGCTTGAGTTATGCGCATTTGATTCTTCACGACTCTGCTCGTGCATATGTTATGAGTTCCTTCACCGAGTCCCGGGCCGGTATGTATCGTGCGGATGGTTCGCCGGGTCCTCTGTTGGGGGCCGGGTTCCATATATGAATTCTGAAGTATGATGTGTCCGGTTCCGGGGTACTGTGTTATATGTCCGTCCCCGGTTACCGAGGTTATGTTACGAAGTATGATGTGTCCGGGCTCGGGGTGCTGTGTTATCTGTCCGCCCCCGGGTACCGTGGTTATGTGTGATGTGTGACGGAGATCGGAGAAAAACTTCTGGAAGTTAGATGTGCTGTGGCGCCAAAGGCAGGAGTGGCAGCCACGTTCCTATGCTATCGTGCGCATTCATTGGCACTGTTCATCGGTTCCTCGGCGTGTTATCTGTCCCCGAGGCCACCATGCATATGATATGATGTGACCGTCCCTCGGCGTGCTATTTGTCCCCGAGGTTATCGTCTGTATGATATGGCACTTGTCCCGGCGTGTTATTTGTCCCCGGGGTTGCCGCGTATGTGATACGATATCCGATTCTGATATGCATGACTTATGTGGGAAAGTAAGTATTCTGACCTTCCGTACATTCTGTATTCCGTCTGCTATGTGATGTCATTCAAGCAATTTGTACGTTCTGAAATCTGTCTGGTATACGAGATGAGTAAGTATGATTCGTGTCTGGAAAAGAAAAATGATAAGTGTTTGATATTTCTGAATAAGTTTTTGTATGTTGTTCTGTCTATATCAGTCATGGTTTCGTTTTCTGTACTTATGCCTTACATACTCAGTACATATCCGTACTGACCCCGTGTTCTTTGGGGGCTGCGTTTCATGCCGCGCAGGTACCCACAAATGGCTAGACGAGATGAGCTGAAGATGGTCCAGTGGATTGGCGGGCTCCATTTCCTCCAGGAGTGCTGCCGAGTCAGGGTATGTATGTTGTGATGTCCGATCAGTATTAGAGACTTTGCAGACAACGTCGTGGGTAATGATAGTCAGTCTGTAAGCGGTTTCATCAGCCGATATGTTATTTTGTGTGTCGCATAATAAATTTCGTACAATTACAGAATTGTTAAATTCTGGAAATAGTAAGCGGAAGATTTCGAAAACACAACATGTATTTTATTTGTAATTGACTTTCAGAAAAAAAAATTAGGTGTGTAATCAGGGTCTGCAGGTTCGCTCGGCTCCGTATGTGGGGTCCGGTGCCCATCACACCCTAATAAGATCAGGGTGTGACAATCATATCATCATATCAGCATACTATCATATCATCATGCATGTATATACCGTACTCGGCCCTCTAGTGAGGGACTGGGTGGATAAAATCATGTCATCATGTAAGCATACTATCATATCATCATGCATATATATACCGTACCCGACCCTCTAGTGAGGGACTCGGTGAATGAAGTCATCATATGCCCTCCTGGCCGCCATAACAACTCATCATGTCATCATATATATACATACCGTACCCAGCCCTCTAGTGAGGGACTCGGTGAACAATGCAGTGGAGTGCGCACGATAACATACCCGGCCCGGGACTCGGTGAAAGACATATTGAGGCATGCACGAGTAGAGTAGTGAGAAACCATATACAAATTAAAACATTATCAAAGACTCAATGGAATAATCAAAATGAATTGTCATTTGAGAATCAGGACGATAGTCATATTAAATACCTTTCGGATGTCACTGTGGATTATATCAGAACAGAACTTCTGGGATCATATATACGTACCAAGATATATCAAAGACTCAATGAAATGATAAAAACGAACTATCATTTGAAATCATGACAATTGTCATATCAAATATCTTTCGAATGCCACTCGGAAACATATCAAATAGAACTCCGAAAATCATAGATACGTATCAAAACCATACGAAATAGCTTATGAAAATCAAGAACATTATCTGTCCTAGTGGCTCTAAGAATAGGATTTTCTTTGGAGTCATATACACATCGTCTGTTTATTTCATAAGGATCATAACATAAGAAAGAAAGGGTAAGCCTTACATGCCTGTTCAACCTCCTATTAGCTACGCTTATTTCTCCGAGCTCGTAAATCTACATTTGAAGGGATTGATGCTAATGTTAGCCTTTTCATCGCACATTTGTACCATATTTCAAATCATACTATTTTATATCCCGCCGAAAATCGGGCAGCATCTCCCCTGTTTATATGCCTAGCATGAATTCCAATTCAGCAACCAACAACATCAACAACAATACCAATAGTATTAACATCATTTCCAATACCAACGTATGCCATAGAACAACCCACACACTGTTTTCTAAATTTCTCAACCAACCAATTTGCGGTATAACTATTTAGTAATTTTATTTCCGTAAAGAAGCTGAAATCAATACCAATAACATTAATAACAACATCCTACCAGAAATATATATATTTTTTATCCAAAGTTCTCCTCAAACTCAAACCATAATTCAACAACATCAAAAAACGAATTTATATCGCTATTTTCTCCGTTCTAATCCGTTAAAACTTTAAATAAACTTGTTAACAATGAAAAGGGATCGTAATGTTACCCCAAGTGTGCAGCCATCACGTCCATCCTCTTTTTCTTGATTGAGTTTTAGCTCATACTGAAGACAACGCAGCGTACAACACTTTTCCCTTCATGGGCTCGGGATTCGGGGCTCAGATTTTGGTCAAAATTGGGTTTTCTTCTCTCCAAGGCTCCTCTTTCTCATTTTCCAGAATTTTCTGGTGTTTTGGTATGAAAATTGGGGAGAAAAGGGATGAAGTTTCACTTAAATAAACATGGGTCATGGGCCTAACCCGGTTGGGCTCGGATTGGGCCTAGCCCACAGACCTTTCTGCCTTAAAACATCCATATCTCCTTGTGCCGACGTTACCTGTGGACCCGCGACCTATGGTGGGAAAGATAATTCAATTATCTACAACTTCTATTTCGTGGTAGTTTTCCAAATTTCAAACTTATAATATTGTTTTTGCCCCTCGAAGTCAGATCACCCGAAAACGTTACTTAAAAATATTTGTTTGGAGGACTTCCACTTCGATTTGGCTCAAGGGTCCTTCTTGAGTTGTGGTTAACTTCACATACGTGCTTCATATAATTTGTCACATGTCCAAAAAAATCTCGATGTTTGGGCCCCAATTCATATAATTTATGCAGTCTATTTTTCTTCTTTTGTGGCCAAAATTTATGCCTGTACTCAAAATCGTCCCTTTTCACATTATATGTCTGTCTACTAACTGTTTATACTTTAACGGTCTCATTGCCTTTTCAGCTTTCGTTGTTTACATTCTTGCATGCCCTTTCATGCCGTATTTACCACATACTTTTATCCAATCCTTTTGTTTCATCTTCTTTTTGTTCCCTTCAATCTCCACGTGTCTTCCTTACGTTTCCTAGATGACCCAAGCCTTTATCTTCTTAAAGTTGAATTATTCTTATTCTTACTTCCTTAAGGATAACCTCAAGGCTAATCACATTTAGCATCATTTGCTTTCTGTAGCAGTCGAATCAATCTTTGCAGTACTTTGTCTTTCGACTAGTTTAACACCGAAACATCTCGTTTGATTTCTTTATCCTCCAATTGGATTTCTGGGCCTTGGCTATCTAACGAAAATTCTTGTCAACGTTTTATTATTCTCTTTAATTACTTTACCTCGGATTACTCATCCAAGGCACCAAAAATACCATAGCAAACGGATCTATATTCATATGGGACTCCATTCGACTCATACAACAATCCTCAGCGCCATTCCTTATATTTTTGTGTACTCATCCTTATATTTTTGTGTACAACATTTTCTTATCACCGTTGTTATCCCCTATCACTAGAGTATATTTACAACATACTAATCCACCATTCAAAATATTTTCAAATCCTTATTTGAATCCTTCTTCCTTTTTTTTCTCGTCCGATTTGGACATCATTACAAGATAACTCATAAGCCGGGGACTCAAATAAAATCTTACTTAATCATATCTTCCTTTTAATACGAGTGTACTTCTCTCTTCAAGTCCTTGGCTCTCCTATACCAGTGGTTAATTGCAACTTAACTAACTTTCATTCTTTTCAAATATTTGTTATCATCCTACAGCATTTTACTAGCCACTTCATCAGGACAACTATTCATATGGTCCTGTGACACATATTCTCGTGATTTAATACAAGCAGTGACTTATAATTTCCCGACGTAGAAGATATTTTCAACTCTCATCTCTTCCAGAGCTGTGATTTTTCCTTAGTAGTCCCGTCTGTCCTTAATACTTATCCTTAATCGCTCGTAGGCCTTCTCACTTCCTTCGTTGCCTTTTGGGGTACATCTGCTGCATATTTACTGGTAACACAATATTTTTCTCTGATGTGAGGGATTCGAACTATAGCCCGAAACATGACATATTGTATTGACAAAATTTATTTCCTTTATTTTATAAACCTCTATTATCTTGACATGCCTCCTTCCCATGTCGGTTTCATGATATACATGAAGTTAATTCAAGTCCACTTTTCCTTTAGCACATCCTTGCTTTATTAGTCATGTAATTGCAAAAACCTCTGTGCCGAACTTTCCTTAACAAGGTCTTATAAGCTTTCTTATTCACTGCTTTGTGGCTCGCTTATTGGTTTCACACTTGCATTCACTCTCTATTCACATAAAGCATGTCACCTCTCTTAGTCGTGTCCTCGCTATTCCTTACTTTGTATTGTAGTTCTTGCTACGTTCTCATTATATCCCAATCATAATAAACTCTATAGAGTACCATTTCTTGATCTCATTCGTAACACTACTTATAAAATAGAATAAGGCTCGTGGAGTAAGCTTACTTAACTGGTAACTCTTTCTAATTGACCCTATTATACTTACCACATAAGTTGTCTTACCAAGTTATTCACATTCATTACAAACCTTAGTATTATATGCCCCTGTCCCCGTCACGCTGTTACTTCGTTTTACTAATAGACTCGTCGCATTTCCCTTGTAGTTATCCATCCCGATCAATCCTTTATTTATCTTTTTGATGCCACGGCCAAGTTTGTCTTCTCCTCCATGCACGTTTCTTACATTTCATTCTTTTTCCTTTATAATCGAACCTTTCGGGCTTTACAGAAGTTCTTGCCTCATATCACTAATATTCTAATCAATTGTGTCAACTCACCGTCCTCGTTCTTTCCTTGATGAGTAATCGGTCTCCTACCGTCATTTAGTTAAAGTATCCTTCTTACTCCCATAGTTAGAGATTTCCAGTTACTCCATTCCTAAATGCTCTCCTCTTTCTTCGACAAACCCATTAGTATACCTTTCCTACTTTCATCCTTAACCTTCCTTGGGTCTATTCCTCCTCGAGTTCCTTTCTTCTCTTGTTATTTGTAACATCGGCTCTGAAGTTCGTGAAATATTCCTATAGACGCACAAATCCGTCCTATTCTTAAGTCATTCTTTCAGGAAAGCTCCTCCATGTCTGAGCCAACCACATTAATATGGCCGCACATTTATCCCTTTATATACTTTTCAAGGGCCGAAATCTCCTAACATCGACGCATGGCTTAATCATTCCTTCTCTTACTTCATATTTCGCTTTTGTTCCATATTACCATACTCTATCCCCTTCATATGCCTACCTTCGAATTTTTCCCCCAAATAGTCTCGTGCTTTGCCCTAAGATTTCTCTCACCCCAGCACGCTTAACCTTGAAACTCCGATGAAATCCGGTGCATTAGTGCTGGTATAATCACACCCACCTCATTGCATGACCTTCATTACATGATCTGGAGCAAGTCGAAGTCTTACAGATTCCAAGACATTCTCATAACATGTCCTTCCCTTTACAATTACTATTTTACCCTTTTCAATCCTCAATATTCACCTTTAACTTATGCGTATGACTACCTTTCGTCCTAGATTCCTAGATTCCCGATGGTAGTGAACACATCTTTGTTGTCGTTACTTATGAATACTCGGGTAACAGCCTGTTCGGATTCCCACTCACCATCCTTATATAATAATCTACAGCAAAACTGATTGCCGACTTTCTCTAAATGCTCCAACAGACCTTGCTCCTACTAAACCTCGAATGTTGTCCATCTTAATCCTGCGGCTGCTAATCGTCTTTCTTGCAATTATTCTTCATGCCATGCCAATTCCATAACTCCTCTAGAACAACGCACCTCACTTATTGTTTATTTACAATATTCCCTTTCCACGCTTCCTTCTGTTAGGCATACCTAACTAAATGACCTGATTTTGAATAATTCTGGCAGAATCTCCTTTACAATTCTTACTATTCAGAATCTGCACGCAGCAAATACCAACAATGCCTCACAGGGCATACATATGTATACGGCACATTTCAGCCACCTAGAGCTCCCAATTTCAGGTAAAAGAATGAAAATATCAGAACTTACCCTTGTGACTTTCCATATCTTCATTCATCTTCTCCCGTCGATACTGTGCATTTGCTAAAATCAAGGGTTAGTGCCAGGAATCTCATTTCCTATGACTTGGCTCTATCGCACGATCTAAGACAAAAAGAAGGTCAACAATCCCTAGATGCCCTGCAGCCTCCTGTTTATAAATGTGGCCGGCTTCACACCCATAAACAGGACTCTACTGGACACGACTTTGCAGACAACCCCTAGGACGACCTGCTCTGATACCACTTTGTCACACCCTAACCATGATAGGGCATGATGGGCACGCAACCCTTATTTAGGGCCGAGCGAACCCACTGATTCTTATTACACTCATAATCTCTTTGGACTTTTAAATCAAATAAACCCAAATGCATAGTAAAGGCTTTCAGAAACATTCCTTACGCTGTTCTCAAGTCAAGTAAAATCTGTAATCATATGGAATTTGCAACATAATGCATAATGGTACATCGGCTTGTAGAGGTTACAAGACTGACAACCCACATACGTGACTCTGTCTGCAAAGTCTCTAACATCAATCAAGAAATCATAACATATATATATATATGTACTCTGACTCGGCAACACTCCGGAAGGAAATGGAGCTCGCCAATCCCGCTGGAACATCTTCTAGCAATGTCTTCTTCTCATCTGTATGTACCTGCGTGGCATGAAACGCAGCCCCCGAAGAAAGGGGGTCTATACGGAATATGTACTGAGCATGTAAAGCATGATATACCGTAAAGAGGATCATAACCAAAATGGAGATTTACTAGAAACAAGTATGATTTTTAAAACATCAATACATATGCCTTTTGAAAAGAAAATCATGCATACCATCATCATATACCATACCCGGCCCATTATGGGACTCGGTGGATAAAATCATATCATCATGTCAGCATACTATCATATCATAATGCATATATATACCGTACCCGGCCCTCTAGTGAGGGACTCGGTGGATAAAATCATGTCATCATGTCAGCATACTATCATATCATCATGCATATATATACCGTACCCGGCCCTCTAGTGAGGGACTCGGCGAATGAAGTCATCATATGCCCTCCTGGCCGCCATAACATATCATCATCTCATCATGTCATCATATATATACATACCGTACCCGGCCCTCTAGTGAGGGACTCGGTGAACAATGCAGTGGAGTGCGCACGACAACATACCCGGCCCGGGACTCGGTGAAAGACATATTGAGGCATGCACGAGTAGAGTAGTGAGCAACCATATACAAATTAAAACATTATCAAAGACTCAATGGAATAATCAAAACGAATTGTCATTTGAGAATCAGGACGATAGTCATATTAAATACCTTTCGGATGTCACTGTGGATTATATCAGAACAGAACTTCTGGGATCATATATACGTACCAAGATATATCAAAGACTCAATGAAATTATCAAAACGAACTATCATTTGAAATCAAGAAAATTGTCATATCAAATATCTTTCGAATCCCACTCGGAAACATATCAAATAGAACTCCGAAAATCATAGATACGTATCAAAACCATACAGAATAGCTTATGGAAATCAAGAACATTAGCCATCCTAGTGGCTCTAAGAATAGGAATTTCTTTGGAGTCATATACACATCGTCTGTTTATTTCATAAGGATCATGCCATAAGAAAGAAAGGGTAAGCCTTACATACCTGTTCAACCTCCTATTAGCTATGCTT